>NC_059106.1:44894773-45194773 GCF_020740685.1 Jaculus jaculus
TTTTTTTTTTTTTTCTCTCTCTTTAGCTTGTATTTTATTTTATTTTTTAATTTTTATTAACATTTTCCATGATTATAAAATATATCCCATGGTAATTCCCTCCCTCCCCACCCCCACACTTTCCCATTTGAAATTCCATTCTCCATCATATTACCTCCCCATTACAATCATTGTAATTACATATATACAATATCAACCTATTAAGTATCCTCCTCCCTTCCTTTCTCCACCCTTTATGTTTCCTTTTCAACTTACTGGCCTCTGCTACTAAGTATTTTCATTCTCATGCAGAAGCCCAGTCATCTGTAGCTAGGATCCACATATGAGAGAGAACATGTGGCGCTTGGCTTTCTGGGCCTGGGTTACCTGACTTAGTATAATACTTTCCAGGTCCATCCGTTTTTCTGCAAATTTCATAACTTCATTTTTCTTTACCGCTGAGTAGAACTCCATTGTATAAATGTGCCACATGTTCATTATCCACTCGTCTGTTGAGGGACATCTAGGCTGGTTCCATTTCCCAGCTATTATAAATTGAGCAGCAATAAACATGGTTGAACATGTACTTCTAAGGAAATGAGATGAGTCCTTTGGATATATGCCTAGGAGTGCTATAGCTGGGTCATATGGTAGATCAATCTCTAGCTGTTTTAGGAACCTCCACACTGTTTTCCACAATGGCTGGACCAGATTGCATTCCCACCAGCAGTGTAGAAGGGTTCCTCTTTTTCCACATCCCCGCCAACATTTATGATCATTTGTTTTCATGATGGTAGCCAATCTGACAGGAGTGAGATGGTATCTCAATGTAGTTTTAATCTACATTTCCCTGATGGCTAGTGATGTGGAACATTTTTTTAGATGCTTATATGCCATTTTCTTCCTTTGAGAATGCTCTATTTAGCTCCATAGCCCATTTTTTGATTGGCTTGTTTGATTCCTTATTATTTAACTTTTTGAGTTCTTTGTATATCCTAGATATTAATCCTCTATCAGATATATAGCTGGTGAAGATTTTTTCCCATTCTGTAGGTTGCCTCTTTGCTTTTTTCACTGTGTCCTTTGCAGAGCAAAATCTTTGTAATTTCATGAGATCCCAGTGATTCATCTGTGGTTTTATTGCCTGAGCAATTGGTGTTGTATTCAGAAAGTCTTTGCCAAGACCAACATGTTGAAGGGTTTCCCCTACTTTTTCCTCTAGCAGTTTCAGAGTTTCAGGTCTGATGTTAAGGTCTTTAATCCATTTGGACTTAATTCTTGTGCATGGAGAGAGAGAAGAATCTATTTTCATCCTTCTACAGATATATATCCAGTTTTCCCAACACCATTTGCTGAAGAGGCTGTCTTTTCTCCAATGTGTATTTTGGGCATTTTTATTGAATATCAGGTGGCTATAGCTACTTGGGCTTACATCTGGGTCGTCTCTTCTGTTCCACTGATGTCTGTTTTTGTGCCAGTACCATGCTGTTTTTGTTAATATGGCTCTGTAGTATAGGTTTAAAATCTGGTATGGTGATACCACCAGCCTTATTTTTGTTGCTCAGTATTATTTTAGATATTTTTTGTTTAGAGGTTTTTTGTGATTCCAAATGAATTTTTGGATTGTTTTTCCTATTTCCATGAAGAATGCTTTTGGAATTTTGATAGGGATTGCATTAAATGTGTAGATTGCTTTAGGTAAGATTGCCATTTTCACAATATTGATTCTTCCAATCCAGGAACAGGGGATGTTTTTCCACTTTCTAGTGTCTTCTGCAATTTCTCACTTGAGTGTTTTAAAGTTCTCATTGTAGAGATTCTTTACTTCCTTGGTTAGGTTTATTCCAAGGTACTTTATTTTTTTTGATGCAATTGTGAACGGGAGTGAATCTCTGATTTCATCCTCTGTGTGTTTGTTGTTAGCATATATGAAGGCTACTGATTTCTGTGTATTTATTTTGTATCCTGCTACATGGCTGTAGGTTTTGATCAGCTCTAACAGTTTGCTAGTAGAGTCTTTAGGGTCCTTTATGTACAGAATCATGTCATCTGCAAATAATGATAACTTGATCTCTTCCTTTCCAATTTGTATCCCTTTTATGTGTGTCTCTTGCTATATTGCTATGGCTAAGACTTCCAGAACTATATTAAATAAAAGTGGGGACAGTGGACACCCTTGTCTTGTTCCTGATTTTAGTGGAAAAGCTTCCAGTTTTTCCCCATTTAGTAATATGTTGGCTGTAGGCTTGTCATAAATAGCCTTTATTATATTGAGATATGTTCCTTCTACTCCCAGTCTCTGTAGGACTTTTATCATGAAGGGATGTTGGATTTTGTGAAATGCTTTCTCTGCATCTAATGAGATGATCATGTGATTTTTGTCCTTCAACCCGTTTATGTAATGTATTACATTTATAGATTTGCGTATGTTGAACCATCCCTGCATCTCTGGGATAAAGCCTACTTGGTCAGGGTGAATGATCTTTTTGATATACTCTTGTATTCTGTTTGCCAATATTTTGTTGAGAATTTTTGCATCTATGTTCATGAGGGAGATTGGTCTGTAATTTTCTTTTTTTGTTCTATCTTTGCCTGGTTTTGGTATCAGGGTGATGCTGGCCTCATAGAAGGAGTTTGGTAGAATTCCTTCTTTTTCTATTTCCTGGAAAAGCTTAAGAAGCAATGGTGTTAGCTCTTCCTTAAAAGTCTGGTAAAATTCAGCAGTGAATCCATCCGGGCCTGGGCTTTTCTTAGTTGGGAGGTTATTGATAACTGTTCGGATCTCCATGTTTGTTATAGGTCTATTTAAGTGATTAATCTCATTTTGATTTAATTTAGGTAGGTCATATAGATCAAGGAAATCATCCATTTCTTTCAGATTTTCATACTTTGTGGAGTATATGCTTTTATAGTATGTCCCTATGATTTTTTGAATTTCTCTGGAATCTGTTATGATGTTACCTTGTTCATCTCTGATTTTATTAATTTGTGTCTCTTCTCTCTTTCTTTTGGTCAGATTTGCTAAGGGTTTATCAATCTTGTTTATCCTTTCAAAGAACCAACTCTTTGTTTCATTAATTCTTTGGATTGTTCTTTTTGTTTCTATTTCATTAATCTCTGCCCTAATCTTTATTATTTCTTCCCGTCTGTTTTTTGGTTTGCCTTGTTCTTCTTTTTCCAAGGCTTTAAGGCGAAGCACTAGGTCGTTTACTTGCGACCTTTCTAATTTCTTAATATAGGCACTTAAGGCTATAAATTTACCTCTTAGAACTGCCTTCATTGTGTCCCAGAGATTTTGGTATGTTGTGTTCTCATTATCATTTGACTCTATAAATTTTTTGATTTCCTTTTTGATTTCTTCATTGACCCACTCATCATTTAGTAGTGTATTGTTTAGTTTCCATGATTTTGTGTATGCTCTATAGCCTTTCTTGCTACTGATTTGTAGTTTAATTCCATTGTGGTCAGATAGAATGCAAGGAATTATTTCAATTTTCCTGAATTTGTTAAGATTTGCTTTGTGTCCTAATATATGGTCTATTTTAGAGAATGTTCCATGTGCTGCTGAAAAGAATGTATATTCTGCAGCCTTTGGATGAAATGTCCTGTATATATCTGTTAGGTCCATTCCTTCTATGACCTCATTTAGTCCAGATGCCTCTCTGTTTATTCTTTCCCTGGATGACCTGTCAATTGATGAGAGTGGGGTGTTAAAGTCACCCACCACCACTGTGTTTGGTGTTATATCTGTGACCTTAGTTCTAATAGTGTTTGTTTGACGAATTTGGGAGCCCCCATGTTAGGTGCATATATGTTTAGAATTGTAATGTCCTCCTGTTGGAGTGTGCCCTTAATCAATATAAAGTGACCTTCCTTATCTTTTTTGACTAACGTCGGACTAAAGTCTACCCTGTCGGATATTAGGATAGCAACCCCTGCTTGTTTTCTAGGCCCATTTGCTTGAAACACCGTCTTCCAACCTTTCACCCTAAGATCATGTCTATCCTTTGTAGAAAGGTGAGTTTCTTGGAGACAACAAATTGTAGGATCCTGCTTTTTAACCCAGTCTGCAAATCTATGTCTTTTCGTTGGGGCATTGAGACCGTTGATATTAAGAGATATTATTGAAAGGTGTGTATTTATGTTTGCCATTTTTTTGTGTGTGTGTGTTTCTGGTTCTACCTGTGCTCTCTTCTGTTAACTGGTATTTGAGTATAGCTGGTTTTTTCTAGGTTCCTTATATGTGTGCTTTTCCTTTTGTTCAGCATGGAGGATTCTATCAAGTATTTTCTGTAGAGCTGGTTTTGTCTTCAGATACTCCTTTAACCTGCTTTTGTCATGGAATGTCTTTATTTCTCCATCTATTTGGATGGATAACTTTGCAGGATAAAGTAACCTTGGTTGACAGTTGTTATCTTTCAGAACTTGGAATATATCACTCCAAGCCCTTCTGGCTTTAAAAGTTTGTGTTGAATAATCTGCTGTAATTCTGATGGGCTTGCTTTTGTAGGTAACTTGATTTTTCTCTCTAACTGCTTTCAATATTTTTTCTTTGGTGTGTGTGTTTGGAAGTTTGATTATAATATGGCGAGGAGAGCTTCTTTCTGGGTTTTGTCTGGCTGGGGTTCTAAAGGCTTCCTGTATCTGTATTGGCACCTCTTTCCCAATTTGGGGGAAATTTTCCTCTATGATTTTATTGAAGATGCCTACTATGCCTCTGGAGTGGAGTTCTTCTCCTTCTACTATGCCCTGAATTCTTATATTGGATCTTTTCATAGTGTCCCGAATATCTTGAAATTCCCACTCATACTTTTCTATAAGTTTGTCTTTCTCTTTGTTGGACTGCATTAGGTCTGCCACCTGGTCTTCTAGCTTAGATATACTGTCCTCTCCCTCATCCATCCTACTGGTGAGATTTTCTACAGAGTTTTTTATTTCATTAACTGTGTTCTTCATTGCTAGTAATTCTGACTGGTTTTTCTTTATTATTTCTATTTCTCTATTTATGTCTTGTATTGCCTTCTTTATTTCATTAAATTGTTGTCCTGCCTCTTCTTTGATTTCTTTGATTTCCTCTTTGATTTCTTCTTTGATTGTTTTCATGTGTTCTTTGACCTCTTTGAACATATTTATAATTATTCTTTTGAACTCTTTCTCAGGCATTTCCTCTAACTCTTTCTCACTGGAGGACATTTCTGATGCATTAATACTTTTAGGTGGATTTATATCGTCTTGCTTTTTAGTGTTTCTTGTGTTATAATGTATATATTTTTGTATCTTGGATTAAGTTAATGCTTGGATTTTCTAGCTAGCTGTGTATTCTTAGCTGTATCAATTGATTTGATGTAATATATTTTCAGGGTAGGACCTTAAGGTGTTAGGTGTGGCTCTTAAGACTCTCAGAGTATCTACAAAGATGTTCTTAGGGGTTGAGTTTCCCTGCTATAGGAGTATTCAAGCAGGCTGAGTGGAATAAAATACAGGTAGATTCTAAAATTTAACTAAACACTGTACACATTCAATCAAAAACAGCCCCGAGTATGTATGCAAGAGTAGTTATTATAATGACCAGATCCTCTATCAACAAAGAGGTTTAGATTTCTGGTCTGTTGAGGGATCCAAGTCAGCTTATGACCAAGTGAGACCCTTCCCTGGTGCAATCCCAGTTACCTTGGGTGATTTTGGTCTCAGTCAAGTTGCTGCCTGAGTCGTCGGGCTGCTGTTCTGATTTCTGGAGCTGGGCACTTGCTTTTCCTACGGGGCAAACTGAGCCGCTGCTGCTGCCTCTGCTGCTGCTGTTGCTGCCACTGCTGGAGCCACCACTGCTGCTGAAGCTGCCGCTGCTGTGTCCACTGCCGCTGCTCCCCCTGAAGCTGCTGCTGCCGAGTCTGCCGCTGCTGCCACTCCTGGGTCTGCTGCTGCTGGGGCCGCTGTTACCGGTGCTGGAGCCGCTGATGTTGCTGCCGAACTCTGCTCCTGCTTGGGTCCCGTTGTCAGCCCAAGTTGGCGTGGCCGGGTCCGGGCCGCTGCTCTGTTCGCTGGAGCTGGGCTCAGGCGGTGGGGGAGGGGAGGGAGCTGGGGCTGCTCTGGTTGTCTCGCTGTTCCACGTGTTCTTCTACCTCGCGGTCTGCTCCTCCGTTGCTCGCTGCCGCTCTCCCCTCACGTTTCCCGAGTTGCGGAGAGCGCGGTGTGAGGGGAAAATCCCGCACCTGGCTTGTCCTGCGGCTCGAGCCGAGTCTGGCGGCTTTCTGCTGCGCCGTTGCCGCGGCGGTTGGCCGAGCTGCCTGAGCCGCTTTTCCTGCCTGTGCGGGCTCTTGATGCTCTGGATCTCCTCTACGTCTCCGCTGCCGCTTCAATTTCCTATACACCTCACTTTTTAGTAAAAGTGTGTATTTTGCTGAGTTTTTTTGGTCTTTTTCCCCCCTAGGCTGCTTTGGCATGGTACCTACGCCGCCATCTTAACTGGAAGTCTCTCAGCTAGTTTTATTACTATTTTTTGTTGTTTCTGGTTTTTTTGTCTTGTTTTGTTTTGTTTTTTTGAGGTAGGGTCTCACTGTGGCTCAGGCTGACCTGGAATTTACTATGTAGTCTCAGGTCTCAGGGTGGCCTCTAACTCAAGGTGATCCTCCTAGTCTGCTTCCCAAGTGCTGGGATTAAAGGCGTGCACCACTATGCCCGGCTTGTTTCTGTGTTTTGAAATAAGGTCTTACTATATAGCCCTAGCTAGACTGGTACTTGCTATATAACTGCTCAGGAGAGCCTGATTTTGACAATCCTCTTATCTCAGCCTCCTGAGTGCCAAGATTACAGGCATGCAATACCATACCTGGCTCTGTTTTTGTTTTATTTATTTGCGAGAGAGAGAGACACAGAGAGGCAAATAGAGAGAATGGGTGCACCAGGGCCTTTAGCCACTGCAAAATGTGCTACCTTGTGCATCTGGCTTACGTGGGTCCTGCAGAATCAAACCTGGGTCCTTTGGCTTTGCAGGCAATTGCCTTAAATGCCAAGCTGTCTCTCCAGTCCCTCTGTTTTTGTTTTGATCCTGAGGCCAGAACCAGGGTATTTAACATACTAAGCACACTCTACCACTAGCTATACCCCCAGGGTTTTTTTTTTGTTGTTGTTGTTGTTTGTTTGTTTTTTGAGGTAGGGTTCATTCTAGCCCAGGCTGACCTGAAACCTGAAATTCACTGTGTGTTGTCAGGGCGGCCTTGGACTCATGGTGATCCTCTTGCCTCCCGAGTACTGAGATTACAGGCATGCACCACCATGCCTGGCCTATACCCCCCGTTTTTATATCTTACAATGTTGGTTGTGTAATATTGATAAATATTGAGTGCCATAATAAATGTTAATGTCCAAATATAGACATGTGTTTTTTTTTCCCCTTAGTATTCCTATAAAAGAACAATTCTCAAGTAGTTGCAAAACTTAGTATGAGTGACAAATGCTCCCCTTAGGGAATCCTAGGAACTAAGATCCTAGGAACTGTGCATCCAACTTGTTGGCTTTAACAAGTATGCCTTTGAGGAGAAAAAAACATACACTTATGAATGAGGGAGAAATAGTAGAAATCATTTATGTAGACACTCAGAAATATTTATACACTACCTTCCGAGAAAGTGAAGGCAGTACGCTGTAGAAGTGTTTTGTTAGAAATACCGTGACAGTAAGTGGAAGGGCTTGAGCACTCCTGTTGCAGAGCATGAGTGCTGTTAACAGTGGGGTGCCTTCCACAGGGAGCATTTGTAGCTAGTATGCTTCTGTTGCTGAGGTTTGTTTGTTTATGAGAGAGACAGTGTTATGAACGGAGGCCTTCTGCCTCTGCAAAACGAACTCCAGATACATGCATCATCTTGTACATCTGGTTTTACATGGGTACTGGCAAACCCAACCCAAGCTGTTAGGCTTTTGAAGCAATTGCCTTTAACCACTGAACCATCTCTTCAGCCCCCATTTTGTTGTTAATTCCATAGGAAGGCATGATATTGGGGAAAAAAAGGCCATGCTAAGCATTTTTATGTAGCATGATGCCAGACTGCCCAAGATTAGCTTCCAGTGTAGTGAGTTTAAAAAAGTGGTGAAGAGGGCTGGAGAGATGGCTTAGCGGTTAAGCGCTTGCCGGTGAAGCCTAAGGACCCCGGTTTGAGGCTTGGTTCCCCAGGTTCCACGTTAGCCAGATGCACAAGGGGGCGCACGCGTCTGGAGTTCGTTTGCGGAGGCTGGAAGCCCTGGTGCGCCCATTCTCTCTCTCTCCCTCTATCTGTCTTTCTCTCTGTGTCTGTTGCTCTCAAATAAATAAATAAATGAATAAATAATTTAAAAAAATATAAAAAAAAAAGTGGTGAAGAGCCAGGTGTGGTGGCGCACATCTTTAATCCCAGCACTTGGGAGGCAGAGGTAAGAGGATCACCATTAGTTCAAGACCACCCTGAGACTACATAGTGAATTCCAGGTCAGCCTGAGCTAGAGTGAGACCCTACCTTGAAAAAAACCAAAAAACAACAACAACAAAAGGTGGATATTTCAACAAAGAAAGTACTAAGTAACCTTAAGTGGAGCCTTGGAGGGAGAAGATGGAGCAATAAATGTGAAGCCCACCAGATTGATGCCCTGTGGGAAGACAGTCTTATTCGGGGCTCAGGCTCTTCCTGCCAACTTCAAGGTGTGGAGCTGTATCATTCATTCACACTCAGAACCATTGGATATGTATGTACTGGACACCTCCTCTGGTCTAGACACAAATTTTATTGGAAGTGTCAGAATCTCTTATTGTAATTCTCAGCCCTAGAGCTGAGAAATATAAACAAGCAAGTGGCACACATGGAAAATAGGAATTTTCTATGTTTGTTGTAAAAATCATAGTGACATGGAAGAGAAGTATTTCAGCTATGGAGGAGCCTGACTGGCTTTGAGAGCCTTGAGCTTTAAATAATGTGTAGCTATAGCCAGAGAGAGGATTATTGGAAATTAAACAATGTGTGTGTTTGTTTTTGGTTTTTCAAGGTAGAGTCTCTAGCTCAGGCTGAACTGGAATTCACTCTATTCTCAGGGTGGCCTCTAACCCTTGGCAAACCTCTTACCTCTTCCTCTCAAGTGCTGAGATTAAAGGCATGTGCCACCACACCTAACTAACAATTTTTTTTTTTAATTTTAATCTCTTTCTTTCTTTCTTTCTTTCTTTTTTTTTTTGAGGTATGGTTTCACTCTAACCCAGGCTGATCTGGAATTCACTCTGTAGTCTTAGGGCACCCTCAAACTGATGGTAATCC
The DNA here is from genome assembly GCF_020740685.1 of Jaculus jaculus. Lineage (NCBI taxonomy): Eukaryota > Metazoa > Chordata > Mammalia > Rodentia > Dipodidae > Jaculus > Jaculus jaculus. The sequence continues at coordinate 44,904,028 of NC_059106.1, forward strand.
TCCAACTCTGCCTCCCAAGTTCTGGGATTTTTTTTTTTAATTTTGTTTATTTATTTTTATTTATTTATTTATTTATTTATTTATTTATTTATTTATTTGAGAGTGACAGACAGAAAGAGGCAGATAGAAAGAAAGAATGGGCATGCCAGGGCCTCTAGCCACTGGAAACAAACTCCAGACATGTGCGCCCCCTTGTGCATCTGGCTAACATGGGTCCTGGAGAATCAAGCCTTGAACCGGGGTCCTTAGGCTTCACAGGCAAGCGCTTAACTGCTAAGCCATCTCTCCAGCCCTTTTTTTTAAAAAAATTTTGTTTATTTTTATTTATTTATTTGAGAGCGACAGACAGAGAAAGAAAGAGGCAGAGAGAGAGAGAGAAAGAGAGAGAGAGAGAGAAAAAGAATGGGCACTGGGATTTTTTATAGCTGAGCATGGTGGTGCATGCCTTTTAGTCCTAGCAGGGTCTTATGCATCTGGCTTACATGGCTCCTGGGGAATTACACCTAGATCCTTAGGTTTCACAGGCAGGTGCCTTAAATGCTAAGCCACCTCTCCAGCTTAATGTTGTTTTTTTAAACTTTCGAGATAATTCTTTGTTTTCAGTGGCCTAGGTATGTTTTCTCTTTTGCCCACCTTAATACTAGTGTCTGGTTACAGGTACCATTGTTGGATGCTGGTGACATCATCATTGATGGAGGAAATTCTGAATATCGGGATACGACAGTAAGTGTTCTTCAGTTCACATTTTTTCGGTCCTAAGAATATATTACAAAGTACTGTTTAGTGGCTTCCTGGTCTATGGGTATGTGTAGAAAGATGTATGTAGAAAAACTATCAGCATAGCACATATAACAAAAGTGTGAGCTGTTTTATCGTCCTGATTTTTTTTTTCTGAGGTAGGGTCTCACTCTAGCCCAGGCTGACTCACTCTTTAGTCTCAGGGTGGCCTTGAACTCATGGCAATCCTCCTACCTCTGTCTTCCAAATGCTGGGATTAAAGGCGTGTGCCACTATGCCCAGCCTTTTTGTGTTTTTTGTTTTTTGAGCTAGGGTCTTGCTCTAGCTCAGGCTGACCTGGAATTTACTATATAGTCTCAGGGTGGCCTGAACTCATGGCGATCCTCCTATCTTTGCCTCTGCTGGGATTAAAGGCCATGCCCAGTTTTGGCTTTTTTTTTTTTTAATCTTTTAAAAACAATTTTATTTATTTATTTGCAAGCAGAGGGAGACAGACAGAGAGAGAATGGGCATGCTAGGGCCTGTAGCCACTGCAAACAAACTCCAGACACATGTGCCCCTTGTGCATCTGGCTTATGTGGGTCCTCGAGACTTGAACCTGGGTCCTTTGGCTTTGCAGGCAAATGCCTTAACCACTAAGCAATCTCTCCAGCCCTATTTTAGTTTTTGAGAGAGAGAGATGGAGGCAGAGAGTGAGAGAGAATGGGCATGCTAGGGCTTGTAGCCACTGCAAACGAAGTCTAGACAGTGCCACCTTGTTCATCTGACTTACGTGGGTACTGAGGAATTGAACTAGGGTTCATTGGCTTTGCAGGCAAGTTTGGCTTATTTTTTAACTCTCATTCAAGGGGAGTAAACTTTCTTGCATGATTGGTTTTTTTTTTTTTTTTTTTTTTTTTTGGAGACAGTGGGGGAGAGAATGAGGCACCATGGCCTCTTCAAACAAACTCCAGATGCATGTGCATCTGGCTTACATGGGACCTGTAGAGTAGATCCTGGGTCCTTAGGCTTCACAGGCTAGCATCATAACCACTAAGCCATGTTTCCAGCCCTGACTGGTTATTCTTACTTAGGCTATTGGATCATATATTGGCAAATGTGAAATGTCCATACTTGCCTTCCACCTCTTTGCACTCACTTGGAAACATCATAAAGTTGTTTTTCTCTCCTTTAGAGAAGATGTCGAGACCTCAAGGACAAGGGGATCTTGTTTGTGGGGAGCGGAGTTAGCGGTGGTGAGGAAGGGGCCCGGTATGGCCCATCACTCATGCCAGGAGGGAACAAAGAGGCCTGGTGAGTACCATCAGCCCCACCCCCATTTCAGTCCTGGGGAGGAGTGAGCAAAGCAGTTCTGTGCAGAGGCTGTGGGTGTTAGAACCAGGGAGGGCTGGGTGCATTTTGTCTCCCACCTAATAGATGTATGTACTCTCCTCTCTTACCCTGTCAAAACAGAGGTCATTGCAGTTTAAAAGCTTAATTTATTGGTTTTTTTTTGTTTGTTTGTTTTGGTTTTTTGAGGTAGGGTCTCGTTCTAGCCCAGGCTGACCTGGAATTCACTATGTAGTCTCAGGTTGGTTTTGAACTCTTGGTGAGCCTCCTACCTCTGCCTCCCGAGTGCTGGGATTAAAGGCGTGCACCACCACAATCAGCTCTTATTGTTACCTTAAAAATTTTTTTTTTCTTTATTTGAGGGGGCAGAAGGCAGAGAGGGAGAGAGAATGGGTATACCAGGGCATCTAGCCATTGCAAATGAACTCCAGACACATGTGCCACCTTATGCATCTGGCTTTACGTGGGGTACTAGGGTTGAACCTGGGTCCTTTGGCTTTGCAGGCAAGCGCCTTAACTGGTAAGCCACCTCTCCAGCCCCATTTATTGTTATCTTTGTTTTTTTGATTTTCCAAGGTAGGTTCTCACTCTAGCCCATAGTGGCCTTGAACTCACAGCAATCCTACTACCTCTGCTTCCTAAGTGCTGGAATTAAAGGTGTGTGCCACTATGCCTGGCTTTCCCCCATTTATCATTATCTTAACCCAGTTCTAAGTGCATAGACTTTGCTACCCTGTCAGTTTTTGAGATGAAACCTTTCTTGATCAGTAGTGAGTAGAACGGTGAGGGAAAGGTCTTAGGAGCCAATATATCCTCATATTAAGGCTAAGGAAGAAGTGAAGAAGAGTTGCTTTTTTTTCTACATAAGAGCATGTCTTAAGATACTGCATGGTTCTATCTTTACTTGGATACAAATGAATATACAGGCTTCATCCATACTAACAAAAACAGTCTCTAAAGGAGTTCTCTTGTGGCTTGATGCTTAGTCATAGTTTGTTCTGATATGATAATATGATATAATATGATAATATAATTTCTTTTGGTGACAGGTACAGGAGGGCCTCATGCATGACAAACATCCTCTTTACCACCATGCTCTGTCCCTAGTCCCTCTTAAGGTGCATGAGTCCTGCATATATATGATTGATTTATTTGACCAAGACAAAAAGAATGGGTGTGCCAGAGCCTCCAGCCACTGCAAATGAACTCCAGACACTTGTGCCCTCTTGTGCATCTGGCTTGCATGGGTCCTGGGGAATTGAATTTGGGTCCTTCACTTTGCAGGCAAACGCTGTAACCGCTAAGCCATCCCTCCAGCCTGAGTCCTGCTTTTTTTTTTTTTTCCCTGAGGTGGGGATCTCACTCTAGCTCATGCTGACCTGGAATTCACTATGTAGTCTCAGGGTGGCCTCAAACTTTTAAGGTGATCCTCCTACCTCTGCCTCCCGAGTGCTGAGATTAAAGGCATGCACCACCATGCCCTGCCTAAGTCCTGCTTTTTATGTGCATGTTGAGTCAGGAGCTCTGCAGCTTTTGCTCTGAGGCCCATAGGGAAGGGTGGCTCAAGCCTGTTAGTACTTAGGACTGGAGCTTTCCTGGCTCTTTATGAGCTCTTGAATCTCCCACTAGAAGGGAAACCTTGGGGGATGGTGTCCTTGACTATTGGATTTCTCTGTCTCAGCCATTTCTTCTCATTAGCTGAACTGTACTGCTCCTTCCCACAGGCCTCACATCAAGGCAATCTTCCAAAGCATTGCTGCGAAAGTAGGAACTGGAGAACCCTGCTGTGACTGGGCAAGTTCTGGGCTATCCTTTGGCAACATGGGCATGTCTGAGTGGTGAGGTGCACAGCTGAAGAAAGACCACCTTGTCCCAGTGGTTGGCTCTGTGATGGAAGCTGCTCAGTCTAAGTAGCTATCTTAGGTGACACCTGTAGTACATGCTTGTTTCTTAATGTTCTTGTGACAAAATTGACCCTTCAGAGCCTGGCAGTCACTGTGTGAAAAGCTTTCTTCAGCAAGGCATTGTGGGGCATGTCTTTATTTCCAGCACCTGGGAGGCAGAGGTAGGAGGATTGCCATGGGTTCAGGGCTCCCGTACTGTGAGACCCTACCTCAAAAAATTGAAAAAAGAAACAAACAAAATGTCTTCCGTCCTGTTACTAAATAAATCACTTAATTCTTTTGAAAAAAAGTTTACAGGATGGGGAGGAGGGAATGGACTCACTAGGGCCTCTTTTTTTTTTTTTTGGTTCATTCTTATTTATTAGAGAGAGAGAGAGTGGGAGAAGAGGGAAGGAGGGAGGAAGCAAGGGAATGGGCTCGCCAGGGCTTCCAGCCACTGCAAATGAACTCCAGATGCGTGCGCCCCCTTGTACATTTGGCTAACGTGGGTCCTGGGGAACCGAGCCTCGAACCGGGGTCCTTAGGCTTTACAGGCAAGTGCATAACCACTAAGCCATCTCTCCAGCCCTCATTAGGGCCTCTGTTGCACATGAACTCTAGATACCACTTTATTCATCTGGCTTTACATGGGTTCTGTGGAGTTGAACCCAGGCCAGCAGGCTTTGCAGTAAGTGCTGTTACCTAGTGAATACCATCTCCCCAGGCCAAGATGGATTTCTTAAATAGGAACAGGAAACATGAGCTGAAGTAAGGTTTTTGTGTGTGTGTGTGTGTTTGTGTGTTTTGAGCTGTGTTATTTTGTGGCCAAAGAATGTTGAAATCAAAGTGGGTTTGGTGCCTCAGGGAAAGTATTGAGTGGCCTCTTGGTACATCTTATATCCTGGGCCATGAAGGTAAAAGAGTCTCTTCTCCCAGCCTGTGATTTATGTTTTCTGTACTTAGATTGTCACTGAAGAGGCTGGGGTTAGTTCATCGGCACCTTCCTCCTGTGTTTGATGTTGCTGTGAGAATACATGCTATCCTATCTTGTGGCTAGAGCTGGTGCTGTGGATGGAAAAGCACGCCAGGATAAGGAGACAAGAGTTGTTACTTTGATTCTTTTAACTAATGGAGTGACATAAGACCACTTCAGGTGGTCTTGTCTATAAATTAATTGTATGGGAATTGGACTAGATGGTCTCCAAGATCTCTCTAGCTCTTTGTTTCCTTCTTTCTTTTTTGTGGGGTTGAGGAGTAGTTCTTATTTTTTTAAATATTTTATTTTTATTTATATATCTGACAGAGTAAGGGAGGAGAGAGTGAGAGAATGGGCATACCAGGGCCTCCAGCCACTGCAAGAAAAACTCCAGATATGTGGGCCTCCTTGTGCAGCTGGCTAATGTGTGTCCTGGGGAATGGAACCTGGGTCCTTTGGCTTTGCAGGCAAACACCTTAACTGCTAAGTGATCCCTCCAGCCCATTTTTAAAAAATATTTTATATTTATTTATTTGACAGAGAAAGGGGGAATGTTTTATTTCTTTATTTTTAAAGGTAGGGTCTCGCTCTAACCCAGGGCAGCCTGGAATTCACTATGTAGTCTCAGGGTGGCCTTGAACTCAGAACAGTCCTACCTCTGCCTCCCAAGTGCTGGGATTAAAGGTGTGTGCCACCACGCCCAGCTCTCTCTTTTTTTTTTGTTGTTAATAATTTTTGTTTATTTATTTATTTGTGGGCAACAGACAGAAAAAGAGGCAGATAGATAGAGAATGGGCATGCCAGGACCTCCAGCCACTGCAGATGAACTCCAGATGCATGCGCCCCCTTGATCTGGCTTACGTGGGTTCTGGGGAATCGAGCCTCAAACTGGGATCCTTAGGCATCACAGGCAAGCGCTTAACTGCTACGCCATCTCTCTAGCACCTTTCTCTTCTTTTAAGTACATATTTTTGTGTATTTATACATGATTAAAAATAAGGGTGAGGCTGGGCGTGGTGGCCCATTCCTTTAATCCTAGCACTTGGGAGGCAGAGGTAGGAGAATTGCTGTGAGTTTGAGGCCAGTCTGGGACTACATAGTGAATTCCAGGTCAGCCTGGGCTAGAGGGAGACCCTACCTTGGGGGGGGGGGGGAAATGAATAAGTATTAATCAAAGATGTAGGCATGAGGGAAACCCTCTTCTAGGGCCTGCCAGACTTGGTAGCTACTTTTTCTCAGGGGTCAGTGTCAAGTTTGGCCAGCCTCTCCTAAGGGTGAAGAGCTGCACATTCTTGCCCTCAGTCTGAGAGACTGGAAGGGGACTTTGTTCTTTGACTGTACACTTGGTACACCCGGGACAAAGTGAAGCAGAAAAGCAGATGCCCTGCACTTGGTATCTCAGTCTAGTCAGGGTGGACTCTGTTGCCTCCAGGCTGAGGTCACTGAAGAAGAATGGCAGAGAGACTAAAAGCAGGTGTTCCTTAGTTCCCTGTTGAAGCAAGAGGAAGAGTGAGGTGAGCTGTTAGCAGCCCAGTACTGCACCGTCAGAGCCTGAGTCAGAAGAAGCAGGTCAGCAGTGGAAGCATATAGAAAGTCTGTGATGTAAACGTCTAATTGTAAACTTGATAAAAGCAGTGTCTGCCAGAAAAGACTGTCCTCATCCCACTGCTGGGCAGGTGCTCCCTCTCATGGAATGTGTGACTACGGAGCTGTACCATGAAGGGTTTGATTTGGGGTGCTTTGTTTTGCTTCCTTGCCTGCTAGACAATTTTCAGAATATTTGGCTTCCTGGAGAGCCCTTCTAAAGGGGCAGTTTGTTGATCAGGGTAACTCTTTGTAGCCATTCCTCTTAAATTTACCATTATAAGTTGCTAAACTATATATATCTTGCCAGCTTATTAAACTAAATATTTAGTCAAGATGGGATGTGTTGATAGTGGATTTCTAGACTTACAAGGTCAAGGCTCCAAATGTAGGTGCTTAGGATCATTTTACCCTCAGTAGCCATTTGGAACAACTATAGTACTATGTAAAAAAAACTATAATTTTATTTAGAGAGAGAATGGGTACGCCAGGGCCCTCAGCCACTGCAAATGAACTCCAGACGCACGTGCCCCCTTTTGCATCTGGCTAATGTGGGTCCTGGGGAGTCGAGCCTCGAACCAGGGTCCTTAGGCTTCACAGGCAAGCGATTAACCGTTAAGCCATCTCTCCAGCCCAAAAAGTAGAGATAATTTTTGTCAATTTATTTTAACCTGTGGATTCTAGAAAAATGGTAGCTTCAAGACTTCAGTACTTGTAACTTGTGGATGGGAGCTGGGGAGTGGGAAATCATTTTTTATTTGTTTTTTTTTATTTATTTTAAGATTTTTTTATTTGAGAGAGAAAAAAAAGTGCACCAGGGCATCTAGCCATTGCAAACCAAGTCCAGACGCATGTTCCCCCATATGCATCTGGCTTGTGTGGGTTCTGGAGAGTCAAATCTGGATCCTTAGGATTTGCAGGCAAATGCCTTACCCACTAAGCTCTCTCTCCAGCCACTATTTATTTTAATATATGTATGTATGTATGTGTATATATATAATTTTTTTCTTCTTGTTTGTTTGTTTTTGTTTTTCAAGGTATGGTCTTGCTGTAGCCTAGGCTGACCTGGAACTCATTATGTAGTCTCTGGGTGGCCTCATGGTGGTCCTCCTATATTTGCTTCTCAAGTGCTGGGATTAAAGGCATGCTCCTCCATGCCCAGGCTTTTTTTTTTTTAATTGATTTTTAAATATATTTTATTTATTTATTTGAGAGAGGGAAAGAGGCAGGGAGAGAGAGAGAAAATGGTGTGTCAGGGTATTCAGCCACTACTAACGAACTCCAGAAGCATGTATCACCTTGTACATCTGGCTTACATGGGTCCTGGGGAATCGAACCTGGGTCTTTTGGCTTTGCAGGTGAGCACCTTATCTGCTAAGCCATACCTCCAGCCCACCAGCCTTATTTATTTATTTGAAAGAGGGAAGGAAGGAGACAGAGAGATAGAATGGGAATGAGAATGGGAAGTCATTTTTACAATAATGAGAAACAGCAGAAAATGTAGACTAAAAACCTGTAGGCAAGCTGGGAGGTTACTGTGCAAAAATATTATGTTTGCATCATGTTTCTTATTTTTATATGGACAGGAAGCCTTGACAGAGTCTACCATTGGGTATGATGAGCCTTCTCTCTTGTCCTGTCTGCTGCTCTGAAGGCCTCTTGGTGCTTATCATCCTAACAGGTTGGAGACGAGGGGGCTGGACACTTTGTGAAGATGGTGCACAACGGTATAGAGTATGGTGACATGCAGCTGATCTGTGAGGCTTACCACTTGATGAAGGATGTTCTGGGCATGGGACATGAGGAGATGGCCCAGGTGAGTTCAGACACTGCCACCGCCTGCATAATCATTACTCAGATGAGAAGGAACTTGCTACTAACAATTAATACCTCCTTTCTGTTCCCCTGGCTGTCTGGTGGCCCAAATGGACCCAGCCTAATTTAAGGAAGCTATCAGTAATGGGACCATAAAATGTGATAGCCAGTCCCAGAAGTTCTCAAGGAGTCTTGTAGGTAATCATTGTCGCCAGCTAGTGAGCCTTGCTCAGTCAGGCATTATATGTTGGCTTTTACACTCACATCCCTCAACCCCTGCAAACTAGGACCAGTCTCAGATATTCTAAGCAGGTGCTGTGCCGCTGAGCCACATTCCCAGCCCTCATTCTTTTCCTAGCCCTACTATTAACCCACAAGGAAGGTGAGGAGCTGTCTTTGTTGATGAAGTTGGAACCAGCTTTTTGTGAGTTACTGAAACCAATTCATCCCACAAACTTTTTCCAACAGTTATTACTATTATCATCATCATTATCCTTATTTAATTTAAAATTTATTTATTTGCAAGTATATGGTGGGGAGGGGAGGCCCACATGTGCCACATAGAACACCACTTTGCCTCTTGCTATATGTGGATACTGAGGAACTGAACCTGAACCTGGGCTGATAGGCTTTGTAAGTAAGTTTCTTTAGCCTGAATGCCATCTCCTCAGCCCCATCATTCATTCATTTACTTACTTATTTATTTATTTATTTATTTATTTATCTATCTATTTATATGAGGTAGGGTCTCGCTCTAGCTCAGGCTGACCTGGAATTCACTCAAACTCTCAGCAATCTTCCTACCTCTGCCTCCCGAGTGCTGGGATTAAAGGCATGTGCTACCATGCCTGGCTTATTTTTTTTTTTAATTTTTTTTGTTCATTCTTATTTATTTGAGAGTGACAGACAGAGAGAGAAAGAGGCAGAGAGAGAGAGAGAGAGAAAGAGAAAGAGAGAGAGAATGGATACGTCAGGGCTAAACAAACTCCAGACGCATGCGCCCTTGTGCATCTGGCTAACATGGGTCCTGGGGAATCGAGCCTCGAACCGGGGTCCTTAGGCTTCACAGGCAAGCGCTTAACCGCTAAGCCATCTCTCCAGCCCCTGGCTTATTTTTATATTTTATTTGTTTTTTATTTATTAATTTATTCATTTGAGAGTGACAGACATAGAGAGAAAGACAGATAAAGGGAGAGAGAGAGAATGGGCGCGCCAGGGCTTCCAGCCGCTGCAAACGAACTCCAGACGCGTGCGCCCCCTTGTGCATCTGGCTAACGTGGGACCTGGGGAACCAAGCCTTGAACCGGGGTCCTTAGGCTTCACAGGCAAGCGCTCAACCGCTAAGCCATCTCTCCAGCCCCCCTGGCTTATTTTTAACGTGTATGTTTGTGTTTTCATGTGTGTGTGGGAGGGGAGTGCTGCCCTTAAGGGCACTCTCCACTTCCTTTGAGACAGGTTCTTTCATTGGCCTGGAGCTCACCAATTAGGCTAGACTGACTGGTCAGTTAGTCTCAAAGATCCCCCTCTTTCTAGCTCCCTTGTGCTGGGATTACAAACATCTACAATAGCAGGCATTTTTATATGGGTACTAGAGGATCAAACTCAAGTTCTATACTTGTGAAGCAAGCACTTTACCTACTGAGCTAGCTCTCAGTCCCTTATTTTATCTTTATATGTTATTATTTATTTGTTAGAGAGAGAGAGGCATATAAGAGAGAGACAGAATGGGTGCCCTTGGGCCTCCTAACCCCTGCAAACAAACTCTAGACACATGTGCCAACTTATGCATTTGGCTTTATGTGAGTACTAGGGAATTGAACCTAGATCCTTTGGCTTTGCCACCTTAACTAAGCCCTCTCTCCAGCCCCTTAACTAATTAATTAATTAAGTTTTTTTTGTTGTTGTTGTTTTGATTTTTCAAGATAGGGTCTCCCTATAACCCAGGCTGACCTGGAATTCACTATGGAGTCTCAGGGTGATCCTCCTACCTGTGCCTCCCCAATACTGGGATTAAAGGTGTGCACCACTATGTCCAGCTTTTTTTTTTATGCAAGAGAGAGAATTGGACCCCAGCCTCTGCAATTGAACTCCAGATGCATGTGTCCACTTTTGTGCATGTATGCCCTTGCATACTTGCTTCATTGTACATCTGGCTTACATGGGATACAGAGAATCAAGCATGAGTCCTTAGGCATTGTAGCAAGCACTTTAACTGCTAAGCCATCTCTCTAGCTCCCTTATTTTGTGTTTTACTCACACACAAGTAAATAAAAATGAGGCTGTAAGGACCCCGATTCGAGGCTCAATTCTCCAGGACCCACGTTAGCCAGATGCACAAGGGGGTGCATGCATCTGGAGTTCGTTTGCAGTGGCTGGAGGCCCTGGCACACCCATTCTCTCTCTTTGTCTGTCTGTTGCTCTCAAATAAATAAATAAAAATAAAAAATAAAATAAAAAGTTATTCAGCCAGGGCTAGAGTGAGACCCTACCTCAAAAATAAATAATAAATAAATAAATAAAAGGAAAAAAGAAATCAGGCTGGAAAGATGGCTCGGTAATTAAAGGTACTTGGCTATAAAAGCCTGCCAATCCCGGGTTTAGTTTCACAATATCCCCTTAAGTCAGATGCACAAAGTGGCATGTGAGTCTAGAGTTTGTTTGCAGTGGCAGGAGGCTCTGTGGCATGCCCACACATTTTCACTTTCTCTCTCATACACACACATTTTAAATGAAACTCATTATTTATTTTTATTTTTATTTTTTTAAATTTATTTATTTGAGAGTGACAGACACAGAGAGAAAGACAGATAGAGGGAGAGAGAGAGAATGGGCGCACCAGGGCTTCCAGCCACTGCAAACGAACTCCAGACGTGTGTGCCCCCTTGTGCATCTGGCTAACGTGGGACCTGGGGAACCAAGTCTCAAACCGGGGTCCTTAGGCTTCACAGGCAAGCGCTTAACCGCTAAGCCATCTCTCCAGCCCAAAACTCATTATTTATTTATTTATTTATTTTTACTTATTTATTGGAGAGCAACAGAGAAAAAGGCAGAGAGAGAGAGAATGGGTGCACCAGGGCCTCCAGCTACTGCAAACAAACTCCAGATGCATGTACCACCTTGTGCATCTGGTTTATGTGGGTCCTGGGGAATTGAGCCTCGAACTGGGAACTGGGATCCTTAGGCTTCATAGGCAAACACTTAACCACTAAGCCATCTCTCCAGTCCCTCATTATTTTTTTCCAAAATAATTAAATTAATTAACTTTTGTATTTTTTTATTTTTTTTATTTTTCAAGGTAGGGTCTTGCTCTAGCCCAGGCTGATCAAGAGTTCACTGTGTTGTTCTGGTGGCCGTGAACTCAGCGATCCTCCTACCTCTGCCTCCAGAGTGCTGGGATTAAAGGTGTGTGCCACCACACTAGGATTAAGTTTTGTTTTTTTTTTTTCCCCCGAGGCAGGATCTCACTCTAGCTCAGGCCGACCTGGAATTCACTCTGTATTCTCAGAGTGGCCTCGAGCCCATGGTGATCCTCCTACCTCTGCCTTCTGAGTGCTGGGATTAAAGGCATGCACCACCATGCCTGGCTAATTTATTTTTATTTGAGGCAGAGAGAGAGAAAATGGGCTTGTCAGGGCCTTTGGTCACTGCAAATGAACTCCAAATGCATGTGCCACCTTGTGCATTTGGCTTACATGGAACCTGAAGAATTGAACCTGGATACTTAGGCTTTGTAGCAAGTACCTTAACCGCTGAGCCATCTCTCCAGCCTCCAAAATTTATTTTGTAAATTAAACTTAAAAAAAAAAAAACAAACACATACACAGTGGGTCTGGAGAGATGGCTCAGCGGTTAAGGTACTTGCCTGCAAAGCCTAACAACCCAGTATCCATGCAAGTCCGGATGCACAAAGTGGCACATGTGTCTGGAGTTGGTTGGCAGCAGCTGGAGGCCCTGGTACATCCATTCATATTCTTTCTCTCTCTTTCTCCTTGCAAATAAATAAATAAATAAATAAAAGTATTTAAAAGTAGAGCTAGAGAGGTGCCTTAGCAGTTAAAGCACTTGCCTGCAAAACCAAAGGACCCAGGTTCAATTCCCCAGGACTCATGTAAGCCATCTAGATGTACAAGGTGGTGCATGCATCTGGTGTTCATTTGCAGCAGCTGGAGGCCCTGGCACACACACACTCTCTCTCTCTCTCTGCTCACTCTCTCTTTCTGCCTCTTTCTCTCCCTCTCTCTCTCACAAATAAGTAAAATAAAAAATAAATTAAAAACAAATAATAAAACAGGGCATAATGTCAGATACCCTTAGCCCCAGCACTTGGGAAACTAAGGTAGGAAGATCTCAGTGATTTCAAGGGCAGCCTGGGGCTACAGAGTAAGCTCCAGGTCAACACGGGCTAGAGCATTTTGCTTTCTGTTTTTATTTTTGTGGTGCTGGGATGGAACTCAGGGTCTCATGCTCTCCAAGCATATGTTCTACTGCTTTGCTACACCCCAGTCCCAAGAGGTGGGTTTTAGATTGTATGATCTTGGAAGGCTTATGGGGTGATGACAGTCTACATACAGAGACCCAAGTGAGTGTAGAGCATGGCTCTCAGGAGAGAACAATTCCAATGACAAGAAAAATCAAAATACTCAGAAGAAACACCTGACTGACCAGGTTAGCAAAAGACTCCTTTGGCAGGAGTGGAAGTCTACAGGCGGCCTGGGGAAGAGCCTACTTGGTGTTCAGCATTGTGAGCACTGGCCAGTTGATAGGCAGGGATAAGGCAGGTGCTGGAGTGTGTCCTATATGTGTCTCTTCCTTTCCATGTAGGCATTTGAGGAATGGAATAAAACTGAGCTAGACTCTTTCCTGATTGAAATCACTGCCAATATCCTCAAGTTCCGAGATGCTGATGGCCAACATCTGCTACCAAAGATCAGGGACAGTGCTGGGCAGAAGGGCACTGGGAAGTGGACTGCCATCTCAGCCCTGGAGTATGGTGTTCCTGTCACACTCATAGGTAATGTTCCGTTTTTCACCTGAGCCCTTTGGTTTCACTGTTCTGATCTTGATGTCCTTCTGTAATACTGATCTCAATGGGTGTTGCAGGCAATCAAATTTAGAATGCCCTTTCCTCTTTCTTTGGGAGAAGAAAACTGTCATTTTTGTAGGGTGTTTATTTGTTTTCAAAGTAGGGTCTCTAGTCCAGGCTGACCTGGAATTCACTATGTAGTCTCTCAGGGTGGCCTCGAACTTACAATGATCCTCCTACCTCTGCCTTCCAAGTGCTGGGATTAAAGGTGTGTATCACCATGCCTGGCCATTTTTATAATTTCAAGTAGAAGTTATGTATTTGGGGAGGCTAGAGAGATGGCTCAGTATACCATTTCTCTGTCTTTCTCTCTATCTCTCATAAATAATAAAATACTTTTTAAAAGAAAATGTTATATCTTTGCAATGTTATAATTGGAACGTTTTAGCATTCATGATTCAGTTATACTCAGTAACCTAAGGTCTTTTTATTTATTTATTTTACTTATTTTTATTTCATTTAGTTAGGGTCTCACTTTAGCCCAGGCTTACCTGGAATTTACTCTGTATTCTCAGGCTGGCCTCAAACTCACAGTGTTCACCCTATCTCTGCTTCCCAAGTGCTGGGATTAAAGGCGTGTACCACTATGCCTGCTTAGGTCTTTCTATTTTTAAATTTTAGGTTTCTTGTTTTGTTTTGTAAGAGGGGTTTACTAAGTAGCACAAGTTGACCTCAGACTTATAATCCTTTCTTCAGCTTCTTGAGTGCTGGGATTACAAGTATGCCAAGCTTTTGGGGGCTTGTTATGGGACAAATAACCATTGTATAATTTTTCTTTTTTTCTTTTTTCTTCTTTGTTGTTTTTTGAGGTAGGGTGTTACACTAGCTCTGGCGGACCTGAATTCACTCTGTAGTCTCAGGGTGGCCTCAGACTCACACTAATCCTCTTACCTCTGCCTCCTGAGTGCTAGAACTAAAGGCATGTGCCACCATGCCCCGCACCATCATATAATTTTTCATTCAAAAATTCATAGAGAAGCTGGGCATGGTGGCGCATGCCTTTAATCCCAGCACTTGCGTGGCTAAAGTAGGAGGATCACCATGAGTATGAGGCTACCCTGAGACTACAGAGTGAATTCCAGGTCAGCCTAAGCTAGAGTGAGAACCTACCTTAAAAAATAAAATAGATAGATAGATAGATGGACAGACAGACAGACAAAAATGAAATATTTTAATTTTTAAAAAGTTCATACAGGACTGAAGAGATGGTCAGTGATTAAGGTGCTTGCCTGCAAAACCTAATGACCCAGGTTAGATTCTTCAGTAACCACTTAAAACCAAATGCTCAAAGTGGTTTGTTTGCAGTGGCTAAAGACCCTGGTGCACCCATTCTCTCTTTCTCTCTGTCTGCTTACAGATAAATTTTTTAAAGTTCATAGAATAGGGGCGGGGGCAAAAAAAGAAAAAAAAATTCATAGAATAATACATTTTGTTTGTTCAGAATTTTATTTTATTTTTATTTATTGGTTTTTCGAGGTAGAGACTCACTCTAGCTCAGGCTGACCTGGAGTTCACTATGTAGTCTCAGGGTGGACTCGAACTCATGATGATCCTCCTACCTCTGCCTCCCAAGTGCTGGGATTAAAAGCAAGCTCACCACACCCAGCTTGAATTAATTTTTATTGCTTGTTAAATATTTTGTTTGAGAGAGAAGGATGCAGATACAGAGAGAATAGGCACACCAGGGCCTCTAGCCACTGCAAACAAACTCCAGATTCATGCAGCACCTTGTGCTGTGCATCTGGCTTTACATGGGTACTAAGGAATCAAACCTGGGTTCTTGAGCTTTGCAGGCAAGCACTTTCACCACTAAGCCATCTCTTCAGCCCTGTGTTAATAATTTATTAATATTCTATAGGTTCTGTCCCCAGATATTAGAAAAATAGGACATAACTCATACATTTGGCATCCTTGAATATTCTTTTTCTGTTCTGTCCTTCTCTACCTCCCTTTTCAGGGCTTGGTATTGAACCCAGGGCCTTGGGCATTGTAGGCAAGTATTCTTCCACTGAATTGTATCCTCTGCCTCCACTTTTTAAGTTTCTTTCCACTTTGACATTTGGAAAAAAAACCAAAACTATCCATACTCTAATTTGTTGTTGTTTTTCAAAGCAGGGTCTCACTGTAGACTAAGCTGAAACTCACTCTGCAGTCCTGGATGACCTCAAACTCATGACAGTCTTCCTGCATGAGCCTCCACATCTGGCTTTTATCCATATTCAATGAATGAGCTAACCATGAAACTCAAAAAGATAAAGGTCTGAGGATGTAGCTTGTGCATGCTTCCATCGTGTATATTAGGCACTGGGTTCCATCCCCACAGTTGCAAAGAAAAAAAAAAAGAAAGCAGCTGGGTGTGGTGGCTTATGTTTCCAATTCTAGCACTCAGGAGGCTGAAGTAGGAAGATGGCTATGAGTTCCAGGCCAGCCTGGGCTATAGAGCTCCAGGTCAGCCTGAGCTAGAGGGAGGTCCTGTCTCAGGAAGCAAAACAAAAACCCAAGAGATTCAGAAAACCAAAAACATGCTCTTCAAGGATAAATTAAGAATCAGGCATAGTAGCCTACTCCTGTGGTTCAGCTACTTAGCAAGTTGTGGCAGGAGGAACACTGGAGCCGAGGAGTTTAAGATCACTGTGGACAACATAACAAGACCCTATATTTAAAAACTTTTTAAAAGACACTTTGACAAGATTGGAAAAGAACATAAGCAGGTGTCTGTGCTACTGGAAGAATGACTCTCCTGTAATAACTCAGACATCCCCCTGCTTGCTTTGTTCAGATACAGTTGCCTCTCCCTTCTCCCTTCTTTAGGTTTTGACTGGGCATGCTTACCCTATGTATGCACTGGGTGGTAGAGGACACATAAGGAAGGAGGTAGGCTTTTCAATCCTGTACTCCGTAAAAGGAAGTTGTGATATGTTTGCAGGGAACAGCTATTCACTATTGATTCTACTATTTGTAAAGTACTGCTGTTTCCAAAAGCACCTTCCTCCTCTATTTTATTTTATTTATTATATTTTTATTTTTTAATTGACAACTTCCGTAATTATAGACAATATTCCATGGTAATTCCCTCCCCCCTCCTCTACTTTAGAAACTTAGTTCCCTTCTCACCACATAGGCACAGCATCATCTCTGGATGGAGCCAGTTGCAGTTGATGACATAAGGGAAGTCCAGCTTGTCCACGTGTAGAGAGACGTGCTTGCCACACTTGCTTGTTGCATAGCTCTCTTGTGCTGTTTCCCTACACAAGTGCTAAGTCATCTATGCGCATGCTACAGGGAAGGAAAATGGTTGCGCAAAGGCAGAAAGACATCTGCTTTGAGCTCTTGTTCACAAGTTTATCGCTAGTACCCTTTTCTCAAAACCAAATGGGCTGTATTAGTTCCTAGCAATTTCAGCCCGTTTTATCTGGAGGGAAAAGAAAAAATCTTAGATTAATTGAGCACATAGTCTGTCACAGGAAATGATATTATTTGAAGATAATAAATGTCTTGCTATTAATATATTGCATTGAAATAAAATTATGAAAATAAATGATCATAGATACAGCAAAAACTAAAATGTAAGATTAAAAAATGAAATTTTGTGTGGTGAATCTTGAGTGACTTATCAATGTACTAGTTTTATTTTTTTAATATATTTTATTTACTTACTTACAAGCAGAGAGAAACAAAGAGACTGCAAACAAACTCCAGATGCATGTGCCACTTTGTGCATCTGGCTTTATGTGGGTACTGGGGAATTGAACCCAGATGGTTAGGCTTTGCAGGCAAGCACCTTAACTGCTAAACCATCTCTTCAGTACATTTATTTTTATGATTTTTTTTCTCAATTTTTATTAACATTTTCCACAATTATAAGAAATATCCCATGGAAAGTATTATACTAAGTCAGGTAACCCAGGCCCAGAAAGCCAAGCGCCACATGTTCTCTCTCATATGTGGATCCTAGCTACAGATGACTGGGCTTCTGTGTGAGAATGAAAATACTTAGTAGCAGAGGCCAGTAAGTTGAAAAGGAGACATAAAGGGTGGAGAAAGAAAGGGAGGAGGATACTTAATAGGTTGATATTGTATATATGTAATTACAATGATTGTAATGGGGAGGTAATATGATGGAGAATGGAATTTCAAATGGGAAAGTGTGGGGGTGGGGAGGGAGGGAATCACCATGGGATATATTTTATAATCATGGAAAATGTTAATAAAAATTAAAAAAATAAAATAAAATATTAAAAAATATATATCCCATGGTAATAACCCCCCCCCCACTTTCCCCTTTGAAATTCCATTCTCCATCATACCCCCTCCCCATCTCAATCAGTCCCTCTTTTATTTTGATGTCATGATCTTTTCTTCATCTTATGATGGTCTTGTGTAGGTAGTGTCAGGCACGGTGATGTCATGGATATCCAGACCATTTTGTGTCTGGAGGAGCATGTTTTATGGAGTCCTACCCTTCCTTTGGCTCTTACATTCTTTCCAACACCTCTTCCGCATTAGACCCTGAGCCTTGGAAGGTGTGATCGAGATGTTACTCAGTACTCCAGTCACTTCTTTCCAGCACTGTGATACCTTCTGACTTACCTCAAGGTCACTGCCATCTGAAAAGAAAAGATTCTCTACCCAAAGTGAGAGTAGCATTAATATAAGGGTATAAATATTAAAAGAAGTGCTTGCTGGGCAGTTTGATAAGCATAGTAGATACATTTTTCCAGACATCAGCAGATGTTACATCCCTAGGGCTCATGACTACCCCTGTTTTAAGTTTTCAGTATCAAGGATGTATTCTCCCCCATGGAGCAGGCCTCCAGTCCATTTGGAGGGCAGTTGGTTTCCACCATGACAGATGTGCCACTATTGTACCTGTTGGCTCATTTGGCCTGGCTGGTCAATTATAAGGCTTGCAGTGTCCACTATTGAGTATCTTCACTGGTGGTATCTCTCTCCCATTGAACTACATGTAGAATGGCTTCTTCCAGCTTTCTGTCAGCTGGTCTACATGGAGAAGGTTATCAGCTCAGTTCCAGCAGGATTTCTCAGTGGCCTTGCAGCCCAAGTATGTGTAGTCTTCAGCAATAGGGTCTTACCATCTATTCCTGGTGGGAAACCAAGGGCCTTGGCAATGGCCTATAGTGTTTTGGGGGAATCAGGGACCTCCCTGGCCAACAACTCACTGGAGGTATCCCATCCTTGGCACTGAAAATTTTCTAACAATGATTTATGGCTCCTGAGTGTTCCATTGTCCATAACTGGAGGATTCCATATGATTTATTTGCATTCTCTAGAAAGGGGTTGGAGAATGGGCATGCCAGGGCATCCAGCCACTGCAAATGAACTACAGACACATGTGTCCCTTTGTGCATCTGGCTTACATGGGTTCTGGAGAATCAACTGGGATCCTTTGGCTTTGCAGGCTAATATCTTAACCTCTAAGCCATCTCTCCAGCCTTTTTTTTTTGTTTGTTTGTTTTTTTGTTTTTCGAGGTAGGGTCTCACTCTCTTGGTTTAAACTTTTTATTTTGTTTATTTGAGAGAGGGAGAGAGAATGGGTGTGTCAGGGCCTCTAGCCACTGCAAACGAATTCAGATGCATGTACCATCTTGTACATCTGGCTTACATGGGTCCTGGGAATTGAACCTGTGTCCTTTGGCTTTGCAGTGAAGTGCCTTAACAGCTAAGCCATCATTCTAGCCCTTAAAAAAAAAATACTTGTATTGATTATTTATTTGCAAGCAGAGAAAAAGAGTAGGATGGACTGGAGAGATACCTTGGTTCAATTCCCCAGGACTCCCATAAGCCAGATACACAAGGTGGCACTTGCAGCTGGAAGAGTGAGAAACAGAGAATGGGCACACCAGGGCCTACTGCCATTGCTAAATGAATTCAGGTCACTTGTACCACATTGTCTGTGGTTTTACTTGGGGAACTGGAGAATCAAACCCAGGCCGTCAATTGTTGTAGGCAACTATCTTTCCAGCCCATCAATGAACTAGTTTTTCAAGTTGCTTGGAATTAATGCTTCAAAAGATAATTAATTGAGTTTTGGGTGAGCACTTAAATATTGGTTTTCTTGGGCTGGAGACACCTTTAATCCCAGCACTCGGGAGGCAGAGGTGGGAGGATTGCTGTGAGTTTGAGGCCACCCTGGGCTAGAGTGAGACACTACCTGGGGTGGGGGGAGGAGCAGCAGGAATTATACATAAACTGGGGGTGGTGGTGCACACCTTTAATCTCAGCACTTGGGAGGCAGAGGTGGGAGAATTGCTGTGAGTTTGGGGCCATTCTGAGACTAAATAATGAATTCCAGGTCAGCTTGAGCTAGAGTGAGACCCTGCCCTGAAGAAAAAAAAAAAGAAAAGAAAAATATATATACATTAAAAAAAAGTCAATAAGCCAGGCATGGTGGCACACACCTTTAATCCCAGCCCTTGGGAGACAGAGGTAGGAGGATTGCTGTGAGTTCAAGGTCACCCTGAGAGTCCATACTGAATTCCAGGTCAGCCTGGGCCAGAGTGAGACCCTACCTTGAAAAATGAAAGAAAAAACCATAATCCTCTGAATTGAAAACTAAAATGTTACTCATGAGATAATACTGAGTTATAGTTTTTTGTTTGTTTTGTTTTTTCTCCGAGGTAGGTTTTCACTGTAGTCCAGGTTGACCTGGAATTCACTATGGAGTCTCAGGGTAGCCTTAAACTCATGATGATCCTTCTACCTCTGCCTCCCCAGTGCTGGAATCAAGGTGTGTGCCACTACCCCTGGCTTTGAGTAATAGTTTTATATCTTTGTTTTCCCAAGCCTTTTTTTTTTTTTTTTTTTTTTTTTTTTGCGAGATAGGGTCTCACTCTAGCTCAGGTTGAATTGAAATTTACTATGTATTCTCAGGATGGCCTCAAACTCACAGTGATCCTTCTACCTTTGCCTCCCAAGTTCTGGGATTAAAGGCATGAGCTACCATACCTGGCTTTTCAGACCTTTTTTTTGTTTTTGTTTTTTTGGGGTAGGGTTTCACTCTAGACCAGGCTGACCTGGAATTCACTGTGTAGTCTCAGGATGGCCTTGAACTCATGGCGATCCTCCTACCTCTGCCTCTCAAGTGCTGGGATTAAAGGCATGTGCTACTACGCCCAGCTTCAGAGCTTTTTAAAAACATTCTTTTTGACCTAGGTTAAATTTGGCATTTAAAGTGAAAACTCTGAACTCTGAAAATGAGAGCACATTCTGTCTGTGTATACTCCTTTTCTTTGGTTTTAGCTTTGCTGATCTCTGGTCTTTCTCTTCTCCATATAGGAGAAGCTGTCTTTGCTCGGTGCCTTTCATCTCTGAAGGATGAGAGAATTCAAGCCAGTAGAAAGCTGAAGGGTCCCCAGAAAGTCCAGTTTGAAGCTGATAAGAAATCATTCCTGGAGGACATTCGAAAGGTGGGCAGTTCCTCCTGGCCTTAGGCTTCCTGGCCCATTGGCAAGCCTGGGGTGAAGGTTGTGGGAGAGTACTTGAAACTGACAGAATAAAGTTTGCCTCCACCTTGATCCTGATTTCCAGCCTTTTTCTGTGCCCTCCTCCTTTCTGGGGCCTCCACGCTGGTGAGGTACAGCTAACAGCAACTCTGATTTAAAGTTTTGGTGTTATTCTCTAGGCCCTCTATGCATCCAAGATCATCTCCTATGCACAAGGCTTTATGCTGCTGAGACAGGCAGCTACTGAGTTTGGCTGGACCCTCAATTATGGTGGCATTGCCCTGATGTGGAGAGGGGGCTGCATCATCAGAAGGTAAGGAGAGGCCAACCACGCTGCCTTGCCAGGGAGCCCTCATCTCAGGACACTTGCTCTCACAGTTTCCCGGTAACTGGAGCAGGTACCCAGTCACTGGCAACAACGTGCATTACATAATCACAGTTCACTTTTGTCTTAGCACTTGACATATGTATAGACAGCTACAGTTTAAACCTATTGCACATCAAAAATATTTGGGGCTGGAGAAATGGCTCAGTGGTTAAGCGCTTGCCTTTGAAGCCTAAGGACCCCAGCTTGAGGCTTGGTTCTCCAGTTCCCATGCAAGCCAGATGCACACAGGTGCACATGCATCTGAAGTTCCTTTGCAGTAGCTGGAGGCCCTGGTGTGCCCATTCTGTATCTATCTGCCTCTTTCTCTGTCTGTCAGTCGCAAATAAAAAAAATAAGCAAAGAAAAAAAAAATGCATATATATATATATATATATATTTGGGAAAAGCTGGGTGGTGGCGCACACCTTTAATGCCAGCACTCAGGAGGCAGACGTAGAAAGCTCACCATGAGTTCGAGGCTACCCTGAGACTACATAGTGAATTCCAGGTCAGCTTGAGCTAGAATGAGACCTCACCTCAAAGAAACAAAAAAGGGGGGGGACTGTGTGGAGGGGTCTGAAGGATACAGCTCAGGGATAGAGAGATAAGGAAGGGAAGGAAAGGGGAAAGAAAAAGAAAGGGCCTGTGTAGATGTTTTTAAAGTATTACTCCATAAACAATATAGTGTAACAGCTGTGTATGTAACATTTATATTATACTAGATATTATAAGTCACCTAGAGATGATTTAAAATATTCAGGAGGATATGTGTAAGCAATTTCAAATACTGTGTTATTTACAAAGGACATTCAGGTGTTTTGCTATTGTGCAAACTAAGCAATTACTTAGCACCTAACTAGATTCTGTAGCTGCTCTTGAAATAGCCCCATGAGTAAGTGTCATGGCCCTGGTGACACTTTCCTTATGTTCTTTTTTTTTTTTTTTTTAAGACTGGTCTTATGTAGCCCAGGCTAGCCTTAACTCCCAATGTTTTTGCCTCTGTTTCATCTTCTCTTTCCAGTGACCATTCAGCTGGCTCCAAGGGTCAAGGATTATAACTTTGTACCCCTCTAGCATACACATTGGCTGTTCCCCCTACTTTTTTTTTTTAATTTTTATTAACATTTTCCATGATTATAAAATATATCCCATGGTAATTCTCTCCCTCCCTACCCCCAAACTTTCCCATTTAGTTCCCCCTACTTTTGATCAGGTGTCCTAATACACTTAAGATCCATTGATTTCTTACCTATTGTTTTAGTGTGTTCCTGGGAAAGATTAAGGACGCATTTGATCGAAACCCAGAACTTCAGAACCTATTGCTGGATGACTTTTTTAAGTCAGCAGTTGAAAACTGCCAGGTATGTAGCTGAGAGCTGGATGGCACATGAATTGCCCAGTGGGTTTTGTTGCGGGCATCTGTGTTTTGGTTAGCAGCATAGATGCCTGTGAGATCTGTCCGTTAGAATGGAGCCAGGTAGCATCTCTTCGGACAAACCTCGTCATTTACCCTTGGCTTTCTGTGCTCAGGATGCCTGGCGGCGTACAGTCAGCACTGGGGTCCAGGCAGGCATTCCCATGCCCTGCTTTACCACTGCCCTCTCCTTCTATGATGGGTACAGACATGAGATGCTGCCAGCCAACCTTGTCCAGGTATGTGTGGGGAGAGGGTTCTAAACTTTAACCTGGCAGGTTCCTGAGAGTTGTTGTGTATCTACATGTTACCCTAACCAACTGAATTTCCTTCCTAGGCTCAACGGGATTACTTTGGGGCTCACACCTATGAACTCTTAGCCAAACCAGGACAGTTTATCCACACCAATTGGACAGGCCATGGTGGCACTGTGTCATCTTCATCATATAATGCCTAATTGGGCTATGGCTTGCATCATCCCTCCCACTGACTGGACTGTCCATGTGCCACACAGCACTCCTCATGGCTCTTTGCCCTACTTCCTGCTCAGATCTTTAGCCAAGTGTTGGATGCAACTCCTGAAGAAGGGCAGTAGTTCTCTGCCATCATGCCCTCTGCCCTGGCCTCTGGGGACTGCCTAGGAACTGACCTTGTGTGCTGCGGTGTGCCCATCCCTGACACAGCTGCACCATGTGTGTCTGAGAGGCTGCAGCTCTTAGCACATAGAGGGCAAGGGTGTGTGGATTTGACCAAGCTGGAACCTTGCATCTATCATGCAGCTGAATTCCCTTTCCTCTGCTCAGTAAAAGCAATGGTATATTTATGCTTTTCTTCCACACTCATTCTTGTCTTGATTACACCTTGGCTGTGCCAAGAACTCACCCTTTTATCCCGGCAGAAAGATTGATAGGGAATTAATGTTGATTGTATTTGAACCTTTTTTTTTTTTTTTTTTGAGGCAGGGTTTCACTCTAGCTCAGGCTGACCTGGAACTCTGGCTCCAGGCTGGCCTCTTTAGGATGATCCTCCTATCTCAGCCTCCTGAGTGCTGGGATTAAAGGTGTGTACCATCATGCCACACCTAGCCTGCTTGCCTCCTTCCCTCCCTTCCTTTCTCTTTCTTCCTTTCCCTCCCTCCCTCCCTCCCTTCCTTCCTTCTTTCTTTCTTGAGTACAAATAGCGCTGGGCATGGTGGTACATGCCTTTAATCCCAGCACTCAGGAGGCAGAGGTAGGATTGCTGTGAGTTCAAGGCCACCTTGAGAATACATAGTAGATTCCAGGTCAGTCTGAGCTAGAGTGAGACCATACCTCAGAAAAAACAAAAAGAAAGCATAGTAAACACCAAATGGAGGGTAGCCATTGAGTCTGGAGGAAGGGGAGGCTGAGGAGTCAGTCAAGGAATGGGTGGGAGGGGCTTTTATACTGTCACTTTTTTCTTAGGTTGGACATAATGGGGACATAGATGTTCATTTTAGTATTCTTCATGCCTTCTCATTATATTCTTCATAATAAACTTTTTAGAGAATAAATGAAATGCTGTGCTTGCCTTGGTCTGCTTTGTTTCCCCCCCACACACTGAGTCTTCAAGTCCTGCTCTGATCTGGTGTGGGAGTTTTGGTACCTCAAGCCTGCTCCTAAACCAGACTTTTGTTCTATGTACTAGCCGTTGTTTGCCACCACCGGTTTAACCCCACTACATGACGATTCCCCTGGAGTCCCAAGAGTGACCTAAAAACAGAAGAGCGCCTACAGCCCTGTTTGGACAGCTGGTGTCTGTGATTTGATCTCTGGTCTCAGTCTCAGAAGAGTGCTGAGCCAAGCAGAACTGGCCTGGGAAAGATGCTTTTATCAAATCATCTTTCTTTAGAATCTTGCTGTGTATCCCAGGATGGTTTCTGCTCGTGATCCTTCTGCTTCAAGCCTCCCAGAGTGTATCGCCACACCCAACCGAATCAACTTTTACAACTTCATGGAACCAAGTGTGGTGGTGTATACCTTTAATCCTAGCATTTAGGAGGCAGAGGTAGGAGTATCGCTTGAGTTCAAGGCCACCCTGAGACGACATTGTGAATTCTAGGTCTGCTTGGGCTACAGTGAGACTCTACCTTGAAAAATCTAAACAACAACAACAACAAAAACATCATGAAGGGGAGTCATCCAAGGCAGGGCCAGGCTGGGACCTGCAGACAGGGAACCCTGAGCCCACTCCAACTACTTCTGTCCATGGCTCTGGCGTTGCTGCTAGTTCCCACGGTCCTTTCCTCCTTCCTGCTGGCCTTCCACATGGCACTGGAGTTCATGCAATTTGCCACCCACAGGCCAGTGGTCCTGATGCCCACCAGGGGTGGCTGGCTGCCCTGCAGGACCAGTGTCCTTGTCTCTCTAACGTGGGATCTGAGACTCCTGCTATTTGAGGGGCCATACAGGCTGATGGCAACAGACAGTGAAGGTGTGGACATCTCCGCATGTGGTTTGCCCTGCCCTGGCCTCACAGCTGGTGATGCAGTAGCGGAAGCCTGTACCCTGCACATCATGTCCTGGCTCCTCATCTTTAGCTTCCTTCTGGTCTTAGACTATCGGGAGCTCATGGGCCTCAAACAGGTATACTGCCATGGGGCTGGGCAAGCCTTGGACTCTGAGGCTGTTTCCCCACCTGTGCCACCCAGTGTGTGTGAAGCTGTTGGCAGCGCTGTGGGTGGTTCCCACCCTGGGCACCTGCCTCCTCCTCGCTCTTCTAACCCTCTATCTGGGCGTGGCTCACAGGCTAGACCAGCAAGACCTCTGTTACCTGAGGTAACAGCTACAAAGAAACAATTGCTTTCCAGGCCCCAGGATGGGAGCGAGGCAGAGTGAGAAGCTGCCTCTAGTCCTGTGCTTCCTTTCTCCCTCAAATTCAGAACACTCAGGCCCTGGCTGCTTCTGATCAGAGACCCAAACTCAAGCACTGCAGGTGCTGTTCCCTCCCCTGCGTGAAGCCTCATTCCTAGACCCCAGGGTGTACTTACCAGCTGAACAGAGGTACGGTACTCACTGCCTCCTCACTATTAGAGCCTGACACCCCCACCCCTAACAGCCCCCTCATAAAAAGGCTTGATCACTCCTTGGCAGCTATTCCCTACTGAGCCTCAGGGATCCCTTTATCCAGTTTCTACAACGAGCTGTGTCAGGGTCTGTCTGCAATTCTACAGGTAGCAGTTGGAAATCCCCTTGTACCCCAGGGGTACCTCTTCCCTACTGCTGCCCTTGTCACCCACTTCCTCTGGTCCCTACGTAGGGTTCCATTCTGAGCCTAGTGGAGAAGATTTTCCTGAGGGACATTCATTACAGAAAAATTAAAATTGGCTTTTCTACACTAGGGGGAAAAAATATCTTCATGGACATGAGGACTTAGGCCAGGCTCGGCTGTAGACAGAGTCCTCCAAGGGCAGTGAAAGGCACTCTTTCATTTATTGTCCTTATTCAGAGGCAGCTGGATATTTTCAGAACACAGTAAATTCTGAGGAGAAAGTAATGGTTCTGGAGGCTAAAGGTCAGAAGGCCCTACTTGAAGTAAAGACAGACTGCCTGAAAATACTGATGATCAAAAAGATCAATTTCAGCCCCTTCTTGTTTACCATTCAAGAAGCTATGAATGGGGCTGGAGAGATAGCTTAGTGGTTAAGGCACTTATCTGCAAAGCCTATTACCCCAGTTTGATTCTCCAGTACCCTCCTAAGCCACTGATGTACTTGAGCCTGGTGAACACCTTTGATCCCAGCACTGAGGGAGAGGTAGGAGGATCACTGAGTTTGAGACCAGTGAGGAACTACAGAATGAGTTCCAGGTCAGCCTGGGCTAGATAAGACCCTACATCCCAACACCCCAAAATGGGATAAAGCTCAGAGGTTAAAAGGCACTTGCAAAGTCTGCTCGTTCAGATTTAGTTCCCTGGCCCCCACATAAAGCTGCTCATGAGCCAGATTCGTTTGCAGGGTCAAAAGGGGTACAGACAGCTCCTTTCACCTCCATATATATGATGTGGCACATGCATGCCCACACACATAACATACATACATACATATACACATACATATGCACACACTCATAGTTTTTTTTAAGTTCTAGTGTTCAAGTGGTTATTTTACTTCACAGTGGCATCAAAGTCCAACAGTTGTGATGTTGGCAATTTGGATTTGCCAACAAGGAGCTATGAAATGCTTACTGTAATGTGAAAAGACACGCTGTAAGTTCAAGGCCACCCTAAAACTACATAATAAATTCCAGGTCAGCCTGGGCTAGAGCAAAACCCTACCTTGAAAACCAAAAAAAAAAAAAAAAAAAAAAGACAAATGATCTCAACCTATAAGGAATGGTCAGGAGGGTTGGAATGTGATGAGGGCAAAAATAAGAAAAAACCTATCTGTGACAATATGAAAAGGAAAAGGAAATTTCTAATTTTGCTGTCATACCTTAAACTGCAAAAGTTAAGATGGAAAGGAGGCTAGTGATGTAGCTTGGGGGTACAGCACTTAGCACTTGCTTAGTGTGAGACTCTAGCCTCAAGCTCCAGCGCTGACAGAAAAATATGGGTTCTGGGGAGTCAAACTGCGTCCTTAGGCTTGGCGGGCAACACCTTAACCTCTAAGCCATCTCTTCTATCCATCGAACTGATTTTTGTCAGGTATTTTGTGGAAGCAATGAGAAGACAATTGATACAGTCTTATTCATGGTGAGGGTGGTAAGAGGTGAGTACAGGTGCTCACTTGCTCAGAAAAAAACCTGGGCTGTACCACCTCCAAGCTGCTTAATCCAATACTCTTTCACCTTTGTAACTGTTTTCTCATGTGAAGTGGAGCTCTTAGCATCTTTGAGGTCAGGTAACAGAAAGGCCTAAAAAGACCTGGCCCTGTTCAAGGTGTGGAGTAATAGTGCCATCTAGTGGCCAGTGTCTAGGATGCTGCTCCTTCAAGTCAAAATACTTTCAGCCTTGTCATACAATGTAAAGCTCCCCTCCCCCCACCCCCCACCCAGCCTTTTCTCAAACTCTCAAGGACTTATTCCACAGTCTTGATGTTTGTCAATCCCCTAAGAAGCGACCTCATTAAAACAAGATAGCAGGTCTGGAGAAATGGCTTAGCGGTTAAGCGCTTGCCTGTGAAGCCTAAAGACCCCGGTTCCAGGCTTGATTCCCCAGGACCCACGTTAGCCAATGCACAAGGGGGCACATGTGTCTGGCGCCCATTATCTCTCTCCCTCTCTCTCTCTATCTGCCTCTTTCTCTCGCTCTCAAATAAATAAAAATTAACAAAAAATTTTTTTAAAACCAACAAGAAGCCGGGCGTGGTGGCGCACGCCTTTAATCCCAGCACTCGGGAGGCAGAGGTAGGAGGATCGCTGTGAGTTCGAGGCCACCCTGAGACTCCATAGTGAATTCCAGGTCAGCCTAGGCTAGAGTGAGACCCTACCTTGAAAAACAAAAAACAAAACAAAACAAACAAACAAAAAAACCCCCAACAAGATAGAAGATAGATCTGGAAAGGATTATAGTTAGTGAGGTAACCCAAGCCCAGACAGCCAAACGTCACATGTTCTCTCTCATATGTGGATCCTAGCTACAAATTATAGGACATCTAGAGGCCCTGGTGTGCCCGTTATCCCTCTCTCTCTCCCCCTCTCTCTGTCTCCAATAAGTAAATTAAAATAATTTTTTTTAAAAAAGGAAAGAAAGAAAATTTTCAGTGCCAGAGATGGGATACCTTCCAGTAAATTGTTGGCCAGGGAGGTCACTGATAACCCCAAAACATACAGACCATTGATACCAGGAATAAATGGTAAGATCCTATTGCTGAAGACTACACATACTTGGGCTGCAAGGTCAATTAGAAATCCTGCTGGAGCTGAGCTGAAAACCTCTTTCATGTAGACCAGCTGACAGAAAGCTGGAAAAAGCTACACTGCATGCAGTTCAGTAGGAGACAGATAAGTCACCAGTGGAGATAGTCAACAGTGGACACTACAAGCCTGAAATTTGGCCAACCACATCAAATGAGCCAACAAGTGCAATAGTGGCATGTCTGTTATGGGGGAAACCAGCTGCTCTCTAATTGGACTGCAGGACCACTCCATGGGAGGGCATACATCCTGATACTGAAAACCTACAATAAAGGAGTCATGAGCCCTCAGGGTATAATGTCTGATGCTGTCTGGCTAAATGTATATGCTATGCTCACCAAACTGCCCAGTAAGCACTTCTCTTAATGTTCATACCCATATATTAATGTTACTTTCACTTTTGGTTAGAGAAGCTTCTCTTTTCAGATTGCAGTGACCTTGGGATGACTCAGAAAGCACCATGGTGCTGAGAAGTGACAGAGGAGTGCTCAGCACTGAAATAGCTCTATCACATCTTCCAAGGCTCAAGGGCCATTGTGGAAGAGGTGGAAGAAAGATTGTAAGATCCGAAGGAAGGGTAGGGCTACTTACAATGTGCTCCTCCAGACACAAAATGGCCTGAATATCCATGTCCTCACAGTGCCTGACACTCACTACCTGCCCAAGATCATCATAATAGGAAGAAAAGATCATGACATCAAAATAAAAGAGAGACTGATTGAGAGGGGGAGAGGATATGATGGAGAGTGGAGTTTCAAAGGGGAAAGTGGGGGGGAGGGAGGGTATTACCATGGGATATTGACCTACAGCTATCTGAACCCCAACCTCTGGAGACTGTTTCACCAAGTCTCCCTACCAGGAATTCACTGACTGTCTTGTGAAAACCCACACCAGAGTCTCAGTGCAGAGGACCCATGCTCCAGCTGTGGCTACCACATAGGGTTTTTATACAGAAAAAGTGAATTAAGCCTTTTTTTTTTTTTAAATCTGGCCATGGTGGTGCATGACTTTAATCCCAGCACTTGGGAGGCAGAGACAGGAGAATCACCATGAGTTCAAGGCCACCCTGAGACTACATAGTGAATTCCAGGTCAGCCTGGGGTAGAGTGAGACCCTACCTCAAAAAAGGGAGGGGGATTGGAGGGATAGATGGCTTAGTGGTTAAGGCACTTGCCTGCCAAGCCTAAGGACCCATATTTGACACTCCAGATCCCACATAAACCACAAAGGTGAGGCAAACCCAAGGTCGCACATGCCCACTAGGTGGCGCAAGCGTCTGGTGTTGGATTCCAGTGGCTGAAGCCCTGGTACACCAACAATTGTAGCTCAGGCTGACCTGGAATTCACTACATCGTCTCAGTGTGGCCTCGAACTCATCGCGCTCCTCCTACCTCTGCCTTCTGAGTGCTGGGATTAAAGGTATGCACCACCATGTCGGGCCTGGCACACCAATTCTTTCTCTCTATTTTTCTCTTAAAAAAAAAGCAATAATAATAATAATTTAGCTGGGCATGGTTAGAGCATGCCTTTAATCCCAGCACTTGGGAGGCACAGGTAGGAGAATCACCATAGCTTGAGGCTGCCCTGAGACTATGTAGGGAATTCCAGGTCAGCCTGGGCTAGAGGGAGACCCTATCTTGGAAAACAAACAACAACAGCAACAACAACAAAAAAATAAAAACAGGGTGCTTGCCTGCAAAGGACCCAGGTTCGATTCTTGCATCTGGAGTTCTTTCTTTCGCAGTAGCTAGAGATCCTCATGTTCCCATTCTCTGCCTCCTTTTCTCTCTCTGAAATCAATCAATCAAATATTAAAAAAAATAATTTTACTAGAGGGAGACTATGTTGAAAAACAAATATATATGTAGAGAGAAAGTGAATGAGAATGGACACACCAGGGCCTAGCCATTGTGAATGAATATCAGTAACATGTGCCACCACGTGCCTCTGGCTCTACATGGGTACTGGGGAATCAAATCCAGGCCTTCAGGCCCTGCAAGCAAATCCCTTCAACTGCTGATCCATCTCTCCAGCCCCTCATTTTATTTATTTATTTATTTATTTATTTTTGTATTTTATTTTTTTTAATTTTTATTAACATTTTCCATGATTATAAAATATATCCCATGGTAATTCCCTCCCTCTCCACCCCCACACTTTCCCATTTGAAATTCCATTCTCCATCATATTACCTCCCATTACAATCATTGTAATTACATATATACAATATCAACCTATTAAGTATCCTCCTCCCTTCCTTTCTCTACCCTTTATGTCTCCTTTTTAACTTACTGGCCTCTGCTACTAAGTATTTTCATTCTCACGCAGAAGCCCAGTCATCTGTAGCTAGGATCCACATATGAGAGAGAACATGTGGCGCTTGGCTTTCTGGGTATTTTATTTTTATTTTTATTTTTATTCTTTGGTTTTTCGAGGTAGAGACTCCCTCTGTTCCTCTATCCCAGACTGACCTGGAACTCACTCTGTAGTCCTAGGCTGGCTCTGAAATCCTCCTACCTTTTCCTCCCTAGTAGCCAGACACACCAGGTGACGCCAGGGGGCGCTCGCGGAGGCGCCGGAAGGAGGAGCTTCGCGCTTTGGCCCCCTGCGCGTCCCGTCGCAGGCACAGCGCGGGAAAATCTGACCAGAGGGTTGCAGCTGTCTCTTCACTCACCCTTCACACGCCGGCCTAAGGCGGTCAGCCGAGATGAAGGAAGCAGAAGCCGAGGAGCAGCAGGAATTCTCTTACCAACAGGTACTCCGGGACTGACAAGGACGGTGTCAAGTCCCAGGGGGTTGGAAAAAAAAAGTCTCGAACCCTCGGTCAGCTTGGGCGTGTGCGCATGCGCTTCCCCGTCGCCGGGGAGGGAGCGGGTCCCCGACGCGGGAGTAAGCCGCAGTCTCCGCTGCTTACCTGGGTTGTGATGGTGCGGTCTGGCACGCGAACGCGAAGGCAGGAGGGTCGTGAGTTCGAGGCCAGTTAGTAATACCCTGTCTCAACGGCAAGAGAGACAGCTTGTGCCCTGCAAAGGGGAGGACTGCGCTGCAGAGCAGGAACCCGACCCAGTCCGGCCGCCCGCATCCCATCCTCCTCTGCCCTGGGCTCGAAATTTGGGGTCCCCTACTGTATTGCTTCTATCTCAAACGCAGTTTTCTCCTTTTGCAAAATTGGAATCGGTAAAGCTATCTCTCGGGGTAGGGTCGAATATATTCATCTGCTGGGTGACCAGGTGGCGAGTCATGAGAACATCTCTATGCCCAGTTGGCAGCCTCTGAGAGGATCGACTGGCCACCTCAAGGGCTGGGAGAGCTGAATTCCAGCAGCGGTCTGCCCCGCCCTCTTATTTTTAGCAGTCCAGACTCAGATTGCAAGAATCGTGCTGGGACCACTCACATGCCTCATTCACCCATCCATGGGTCTGCGTTTTGTTTTATTTGCTTGCCCCTAGAGTGAATTTTATTTTCGCTGGCAGCACCTGGCATTCTCTTTCTCTTTCAAGGTACAGTCTCACTCTAGCCCAGGCTGACCTGGAATTTACTATGTAGTCTCAGGGTGGCCTTGAACTCACAGAGATCCTCCTAAATGCTAGGATTAAAGGCTTGTGCCGCCATGCCCGGCTTGGCTTCTCTCTTTTTAAAATATTTTATTTTTGCTTATTTATGAGAGAAAGAGAATGTGTAGGCTAAGGCCTTTTGCCACTGCAAACAAACTCCAGATACATGCACCACTTTGTGCATCTGGCTTATGTGGGTCCTGGGGAATTGAACCTGAGTCCTTAGGCTTTGCAAACAAGTGCATTAACCACTAAGGCATCTCTCCAGCCCACCTGGCATTCTCAGGGGTGGGTCTACTAAGGAAACCTGGTTCCTCTCAGTGATCAGCCATTGTATATCCTGCTAGAGGTCCTGGATTCTGTTCCCAGTAAAGAAGTGGGGGAAGGGAAAAGGAAAAGAAAGGAAATGATGAAGAGGAAAAAAAGAAAGATGAGCAGGTCAGGTTCAGGGTAATTTGGCAGTATACCCTTTGGTCTTTTTCTTCTGAAGTATTTGAAAATTTATTGCAGATAGCTTGGCATGTTACCATCAACTTTTTAATAATTTTTTTTTATTATTTATTTACTTGAGAGAGGGTAAGAGGCAGAATGAGAGAGAGAATAGGTGTGCCAGGGCTTCCAACCATCGCAGATGAACTCCAGATGCATGTGTCACCTTGTACATCTGGTTTATGTGGGTACTGGGGAATTGAACCGAGGTCCCTTGGTTTTGCAGGCAAGCACCTTAACTGTTAAGCTATCTCTGCAGCCCACCATCAACTTTTTTATGGAGAGGATTTGAGGAGGGTCTCATGTAGTCCAGGCTAACCTTGTGCTCTATGTAGCAGAGGCTGTCCTTGAACTCCTAATGCTCCTGCCCCCACTTCCCCAGTACAGGGATTACAGGCATACCTTACCATGCCCTTTTTAACTTTTTGTTGTTTTGAGGTAGGGTCTCACTCTATCCCAGGCTGACCTGGAATACACTATGTATTCTCAGGGTGGCCTTGAAATCACAGCGATCCTCCTACTCTGCCTCGCAAGTGCTGGGATTACAGGTGGGCACACCTGGCATGACTTTTTATTTGAAGCAAAGAGAGAAGAGAGACAGACAGAGAGAATGGGTGTGCCTGAGCCTTCAGCCACTGCAAACAAACTCCAGATACATGCATCATTTTGTGCATCTAGCTTTACATGGATAGTGGGGAATTGAACCCTGGTGGTTAGGCAAGTAAGTGCCTTACTGAGCCATCTCTCCAGTCCCCCTCCCCCATTTATTTATTTATTTATTTGGTTTTCCCGAAGTAGGGGCTCACTTAAGCCCAAGCTGACCTGGAATTCACTCAGGGTGGCCTTAAACTCATGGCGATCCTCCTACCTCTGTCTCCCGAGTGCTGGGATTAAAGGCCTGCAGCACCAGGTCCAGCGCCCCCCTCCCTAGTTTTTGAGTGAGGGTGTCACCCTAGCTAAGTCTGACCTGGAACTCAATTCTGTAGCCCTGGCTGTCTTTGAACTCAGCCTCCTGAGTGCTGGGACTAAAGATATATGCCACCATGCCTAGCTATATCTTGAATTTGGTATACGTCTTTCATGAACAAAGGTGTTGTGTTCTCTTACATTCTCTTACTAAAGTACTACATTTCAGGGCTGGAGAGGTGGCTTAGTAGTTAAGGTGTTTCCCTGCAAAGCCTAAGGACCCATGTTTGGTTCCCCAGACCCACATAAGCTGAATGCAGAAGGTGGCGTGTGCATCTGGAGTTCATTTGCAGTGGCTGGAAGTCCTGGTGTGCCCGTTCTGTATATGTCTGTCTGTCTGTCTGTCTCTCTCTCTCTCTCATAAATAAAAATAAAAATATTTTTTATAATTATCATATTTCAGTAAACTAACCTTGATAAAATCTATTTGAACGTATGGTCTACACTCAAATGTCTCCATTGTTCCAAAGATCTTTTAGATATCTTTTTTTTTCCTTCATACTGGATCAATTCAAGGATGGGATTAATTCTGTCTTTGGTTTTCACTTTTTTACCTTTTGTGACAGTGACAATTTTGAAGAGTCTATTCATGGTAAAGGTGTAATGGGAGAGTAGGGACTTTTATTTTTTTTAATATTATTTTTTCAGGTGTGTGTGTGTGCACACGCACGTGCGTGTATGCATGCGTGCACACCAGGGTCTCTTGCCACTGCAAATGAATACCATATGTACATGCTACTTGTTTTTGTTTGGCTCTACGTGGGTGCTGGGGAGCTGAACTCTGCCCATCATGCCCTGTAAGCAAGCATCTTCAACTACAAAGCCATCTCCCCAGCCTGACCTTTGTTTTTCTCTAATTGTATTTATTTATTTTTATGGCGCTAGGAATTGAACCTAGGGCTTTGTGCTTGTCAGGCAAGCACTCTGTTGCTGAACTACATCCCTGGATATTGTTTTTTTTTAGTTTTGCATTCTTGGCTCCTAGAACAGCCTGACTCTCATTAGGCCATAGACGCTTACTGATTAAATGAGGCTGTGAAGATGGGCTGAGATGTGAATCAGTTCTGATATGCTGGTAGAGGACTCCACCATCCATGCAACCAGCCATTTTTGGCACCGAGTAGACTGCATTGAACATAATGAAGGATCCTGCCCTTGTGTTTAGAAGGTAGTAACTTCCCCTCCTAGTGCAGCAAGGTCTGCAACATGAAAAAGGAACTAAGCTCAGGAAGTAGGGACCTAGTACATGGAGAGAAAACTTCCTGGGGTCAGATGCTTTTAGAAAGATCCTTGTCCTCTTTCCCCAACCCCCACCTATGCCTAAAAGAGGACCTTTTAGATAGGTCTTTGTCCATCCTAGGGTGATGATGATTTGGTTCTCTGTCCCAAAGGTCTGAATTACCTTGTGATGTCTAAAAAAGTGAGGTGAATCCCTTGGGTTCTTCTTGCTGGGTGTGATAGCCCACACCTTTAATCCCAGCTCTCTGGAGGCAGAGGTAGGAGGATTGCTGTGAGTTTGAGGCCACCCTGAGACCCTGTAGAGAATTCCAGGTCAACCTGGGCTAGAGTGAAACCCTATCTTGGAAAAAAAAAAAAAAAAAAGTGAGGTGATAGGAAATAGGTATCTTGCTTATCTGCCTGGCCTCTGTTTTTTGATTTTTTTTTAATTTGAGAGGTAGAGAGAGAGAGAGAATGGGTGCACCAGGGCCTCCAGCCACTGTAGACGAACTCCAGATGCATGCACCACCTTGTGCATCTGGCTTACGTGGGTCTTGGGGAATCAAACTGGGGTCCTTTGGCTTTGCAGGCAAACACCTTAAACGCTAAGCCATCTCCTCCAGCCCCTGACCTTTATTTTTATTTTTTTTTTTAAACAAACAAACACACCTCTTATTTATTTATTTATTTATTTGAGAGCGACAGACACAGAGAGACAGATAGAGGGAGAGAGAGAGAATGGGCGCGCCAGGGCCTCCAGCCTCTGCAAACGAACTCCAGACGCGTGCGCCCCCTTGTGCATCTGGCTAACGTGGGACCTGGGGAACCGAGCCTTGAACCGGGGTCCTTAGGCTTCACAGGCAAGCGCCTAACCGCTAAGCCATCTCTCCAGCCCCTTTATTTTTTTTTTAAAGAATAAAGTTTCTTTCAAGCCAGGCGTGGTGGGGCACACCTTTAATCCCAGCACTCAGGAGGCAGAGGTAGAGGATCGCCACGAGTTCGAGGCCACCCTGAGACTACATAGTAAATTCCAGGTCCACCTGGGCTAGAGTGAGACCCTACCTCAAAAAATAAAAAAATAAAGCATATTTCAGAGTAAGAGGTGAAGAAAGCAGACTTCTCTGTGAGGAGGGGACTTTCAGTGCTAGAAAACCCCAGGTTTGTGGGTTTTTTTGTTTTGTGTCTTTTTATTTATTTACTTATTTATTTTGAGTTAGGGTCTTGCTCTAGCCCAGGCTGGCCTGGAATTCAATATGTAGTCTTAGGGTGACCTCAAACTCACAGCGATCCTCCTACCTCTGCCTCCTGAATGGGATTACAGGCGTGTGCTACCACTCCCAGCCAGCTTTGTGTGTTTTGAAGTTCATCCTAATCTTACCTAAATAGTGAACACTTGCTGGGCAGGTAGAGTCAGCTATCATGGGTAGGGTTGAACCAGCTGTCTTGGGTAGAAGAGTCTACTGTCTTGACCCTTGACAAAGGCCATTGCTTAATGTACTTAAACGAAATTTTTTTGGCAGGGGGTGCTGGCAAGATATCTTAGTAGTTAAGGTATTTGCCTGCAAAGCCTAAGGACCCAGGTTCAGTTCCCCAGTATTCATGTAAGCCAGTGCACAAGGTGGCACATGCATCTGGAGTTCATTTGCAGCTGCTGGAGGCCCTGTTGTACCCATTCTCTCTCTCTCTTTCTCTCTGTCTCTCAAATAAATAAATAAATAAAACAATGAAGGGCTGGAGAGATGACTTAGTGGTTAAGGTGCTTGCCTGTGAAACCTAAGAACTCATGTTCGAATCTCCAGGTCCCATGTAAGCCAGACACAAAGTATGCAATGTCACACATGTGCCACAAGGGGCACACATGTTTGGAGTTCATTCACAGCAGCTGAAAGGCCCTGGTGCACCTGTTCTTTCTTTATCTCTCTTTGCCTCATTCTGTGTCTGTCTCTCAAAATTAAAATAATAAGAGCCAGACATGGTGGCACACACCTTTAATCCCAGCACTTGGGAGGCAAAGGTAAAAGGATCACCATGAGTTCAAGGCCACCCTGAGACTGCATAGTGAATTCCAGGTCTGCTTGGGTTAAAGTGAGACCCTACCTTGAAAAACCAGAAATAATAATAAATAAATAAATAAAACAAAATAATACAAATATTTAAAATTTTTTATTTGTGTGTGTGTGTGTGTGTGTGTGTGTGTGTGCACTCACACACACACAAATGTGTGGACATGGCAGGGTCTCTTGCTGCTGCAGTTGAGTGAATGCCTCTGCAGCTTTATTTGAGTGGTTGGGGAACTGAACCTGGGCCTGTAGGCTTTGCAAGCAAGAGCCTTTAACCACTGGGATATCTTTCTAGCCCCTTATCTATGTTTTAAAGGCCCATTTAGCTTGTTTTGAGTCTTTCTTGGTACTTGTCTGCCGGAGGAAAATAAAGTGTTTTTGTTTTGTTTTGTCTTTTGGTATCTAGAACGATTGCTGAGGGTTGAGGGTATAACTCAATGGTAAAGTGTTTGCCTGGCAAGAATGAGGCTGTGGGTTTGGCCCCAGCCTTACAAAAAAAGGGAGAGAAGGACTGCTGAGGAATAGGAGGGTTGCTGAAGTGTCTTAAGTCAAAGGAGAGTCAGATGTGTCTTCATCAGCCTTTCCTGTATTTTCGCTCTTTGTGACATGCAGGCCTGAGGCTATGTGGGGACTTGGAACAAAGGGATGGGATCCTTCTGTCTCTATATGATTACCACAAGCCCTGTCTGTCTTCTCATCATGTTCCCTAGACACCTCGTTCGGCCTTTACTCCACGGGAGATGGGCAACAGTTGTGTAATAACTAAGAAAAGTCATACTGATACTTGGCAAGGACCAGTTTGACTCTTTTCCCCACTGACCTGCCATTGTAATTTCTCATTTTTACCTGACTTAAATCATTACCATTAGCTAGGAAGTAATGTTTCTACAGTCACCTTGTAGAGGGTCTCATTAATTGATTAGTACACTGAAGTCTCTCAGCCATTATGGAAAGTACTAAAGGAATTAAATGGCTGAGCAGACTCCTCTCTTCTTGGTTTTAATTTTTTTTTTTTTTTTTAGTATTTTATTTTATTTATTTGAAAGAAAGAGGCAGATAGAATGGGTACGCCAGGGCCTCTAGCCACCTTGTAAATGAACTCTGGATGTGTGCGCCAGCTTGTGCATGTGGTTGCATGGGTACTGGGGAACCAAATCTGGGTCCTTAGTCTTTGTAGACAAACACCTTAACTGCTAAGCCATCTCTTCAGCCCTTAACTTTTTTTTGTTTTCTTTTTTGGTTTTTCAAGGTAGGCTCTCGCTCTAGCCCAGGCTGACCAGGAACTCACTATGTAGTCTCAGGGTGGCCTTGAACTTACGGTGATCTTCCTATCTCTGCCTCCCGAGTGCTGGGGTTAAAGGCGTGCGTCACCATGCCCGGCTGAGCCCTTAAATTTTAAAAAAATATTTTATTTTTACTTACTTATCTGAGAGAGAGAAAAATAAGCATAGAGAGAGAGAGAAAGAATGAGCAAACCATTGCAAATGAACTTCAGACACATGTGTTACCTTGTGCATCTGGCTTTACATGGGTACTGGGGAATTAAACCTGGGTCCTTGAGTTTAGGAGACAAATGCTTTAACCACTAATCCATTTCTCCAGCCCTTGTTCTTAATTTTTTAAGATACGGAAATCTGTCTTTACAACCTTACTCCTAAAGTACTTTGATTTCTTTTTCCCCCAGAGGCTAAAGGCAGCAGTTCACTACACAGTGGGCTGTCTTTGCAATGAGGTTGCTTTGGACAAGGAAGTGCAGTTCAGCAAACAGAC
The DNA here is from genome assembly GCF_020740685.1 of Jaculus jaculus. Classification (NCBI taxonomy): domain Eukaryota; kingdom Metazoa; phylum Chordata; class Mammalia; order Rodentia; family Dipodidae; genus Jaculus; species Jaculus jaculus. The sequence goes on from NC_059106.1 coordinate 44,942,610, forward strand.
CATTGCAGCAATTTCGGAGGTGACTTTTCGACAGTGCGGTACGAAGCCATACTCTCTACCTCTTGGTTTATAAATGCCTAGAAGGAGCATGTGTGGGTGGGAGCTGTGGCATGCCTTCCACGTACACTTACTGTCACAGTCTTTGCGAACACTCCTTGGCATAAGATTTGAATGGCTTATGGGGAGACCTATTACACCAACACTGAGGCAGAAACGTCTTTATTTTATTGTGATTAAACTGTCCTTATGACTAGGACATTAGACATTCCATTTTTCATGACAAACTTTATAAAACTTACATCGTTCAGAGTTTGATAGCTGAACCTGTGGCATTGTTACTTGCTTGACGTTAGAGGAAATTAGTGTCCTCACAAGCTCCAACTTGAAGCAGAATTTAAAATTAGAGGATAATTCTAGAAACCAAAGGAATGGTCACAATTAGTGGGAGGCTTGTAATAAAGGGTGGAGGGTGCCAGAAGGACAAGGAGGTGATAGTTCAGAAGGCTAAAGGCTGTTGTCCACTGTGGGGCAGCCTGGCTGACGTGCCTCTGCTCACTTGTTAGCCACCGGGCTGACTCGAAGCGAAGGCTTCCCTCTGCTTTCTTCTGAAATCAGGTGCCATAGTGGCTAAAATGTATCTCTCTTCTTTCTCTTTCAGAACATTTTGCCAAAGACCTTGAAATGTTTGCCAGGTGGGTAGAGAAGTCCATTATCCCTCACTGGCTTGTTACCGTCTTTGATACCCTCCATCTGGTTGTATATTTCAGGAGTGCTTCCATGGGTGTGTGTGAGAGAGAGAGAGAGAGAGAGAGAGAGAGAGAGAGAGAGAAAGAGAGAGAGAGAGAGAAAGAGGTCGGGGGAGAGGGAGAGGGAGAGAGAGAGGGAGAGATTTTGTGGATAATCATGGTTCAGTGGAAATCTGACATCTGCTTTAATTACATCAGTTCATGCTCGTCTTGGTCTTTTGGTATTCTTTGAAGTTAGCTCTCCAAGTATTTTCTGTTGAAGAACCCATGTTCTTCAGCTCCAGGTTGAAAGGGTCTGGAGAGCGTGTGGGCGTCTATTTGAACAAGCCATGTTCCGGGGATGGTTGGATTTCTGAGGACTCGGGGCGTCGGCCCTTGCTGTGCGCAGCAGTGATTGCTTGCAGGTGGACGGATGACGACAGGCAGAGGCTTTCTTTGCCATGTTTGTCACGAGGGAGGCATACTCTGGAAAGTGGAGGACTTGCTTTCAGCTGGCAAAGCCAGAGAGCTCTTACAAGTGATTTATGTTCTCTTCAATTAGTACCCCAGGTAATTGGAAACAATTGCAACATGTGGCTTTTATGCAGCAGTTGAATGACAGAGGCCTGAAAAGGCTCAGGCTCTCTGAGTTGCTCCCACTTCTGATTTGGTGCCAGCATCTCCGCACCCCATGCTTTTCACCTTGCTCCGAGTAGCTCTTTGTTTCTGGGACGAGTATTTTGAATGAATTAAAGCAAGCAGTAGGTCCTCCTAGGGCAGGCTCTAAATCTTTCCCTTTCTTGTACATATTACCAGTGCCTGCAAACCACTTAAAGGTGGTTCTTTTTTTTTGTTTTGTTTTTGAGGTAGGGCCTCACTTTAGTCTAAGCTGATCTGGAATTCGCTATGTAGTCTCAGGCTGGCCTTGAACTCACAGTGATCCTTCTACCTCTGCCTCCCGAGTACTGGGATTAAAGATGTGTGCCATCACACCTGGCTAAAGATTGTTCTTTGTTCTACCTAGGCTTTTGGGGAAGGAGTGCATGAATAGGTTGCTGGCAAGTAGGGTATTGGAAGCAACTACATATGCTTTATCTGTAAGTTAGCCCTTGGAGAATGTCTGAATCTTGGCTCACATGAGGCCCATGCCTTATGGAAATTTTCTTTATCTATTTAATTTTTTTTTTTTTTTTTTTCTTGATGTGAGATCTTGCTCTAGCCCAGGCTGACCTGGACTTCACTATGTAGTCTCAGGCTGGTCTTGAACTCACAGTAATCCTTCTACCTCTGCCTCCTCCCAAGTGCTGGGATTTAAGGTGTACACCACCACACCTGGCTTATTTGATGTTTATTAACAAAGCTGATATATATATATATTTTTTTTTTAATTACTTAATTTATTTATTTATTTTGGTTTTTCGAGGTAGGGTCTCACTCTGGTCCAGGCTGACCTGGAATTGACTCTGTCATCTCAGGGTGGCCTTGAACTCATGGCGATTCTCTTACCTCTGCCTCCCGAGTGCTGGGATTAAAGGCATGCACCACCATGCCCAGCTGATTTTTATATTTTAAGACTTACTTTCTCTCTCTCTCTCTTTGTTTCTTTCAAGGTAGGGTCTTGCTGTAGCCCAGGCTGATCTGGAGTTCACTCAAGCCTCAGGGTGGCCTGAACTCTCAGCAATCCTCCTACCTCTGCCTCCCAAGTGCTAAGAATGTGCCACCATAACTGGCTTCTTCCTCCCCCCCACCCCTGAGGTAAGGTCTCAATCTTGCCAAGACTACTCTGGAATTCATTATGTAGTCTCAGGCTGGCCTCGAACTCACAGATAGATCCTCCTACCTCTGTCTCCCGAATGCTGGGATTAAAGGCATGTGCCACCATACCTGAATAAGGCTTATTTTCTCTACACTGATGATGTACACTAACCTTCTTGCTTCTTTGGGGGTCCTTGTAGCCACTGTGACAAAACACTTGGGAAGGGTCTCAACTCTCTTTAACTCTATGTAGCATTCGCCCTTAGACAGAGTGACCGTACAGGCTTCTGCTTTTTCTCAATCTGTTCAGTTGGCATGTTGGATGGTGACTTTGCTCATTTTTGTGTCACTATTGCCTGATGCCCGTGTTCTGAAAAGATGAGACTTGCTAGCTGGCAGTGTGACCGTGAACTCTTACATTTCATCAAAAGTTGGACTAATAGCAAACATGTTAGTGACTTGTTTTGCCCTTCCTGCAGACACGCAAAAAGAAGCACAATTAGCACTGAAGACGTGAAGCTCTTAGCCAGGAGGAGTAATTCACTGGTGAGAGATGGATTTCTTTCCTCACTCCCCTTTTCTAGCAGAATACATTATTCCCAATTAATCACTTGAAGGCATGTAGTTATTCCCCAGGGCACCTTGCATTAAAAACTAGAGATGGCTGAACCATTCAGACCTGCCTGTAATTTATAGTCTTTCTTTCATGATGATGGATCTTGCGAAGCTAATTTGAAATTTTCTAATCAGCATTCTCTGGGTACAAATTATGCCTTTTTGTAATATCTCAAAACTTTGATCACATGTTTTACTTACAGCGCATTATCAGAGACTGGTCATGGGCTAGAGTCTAGTCTATGGAGTCAACTTCCTTTGGATACCCACAATTTTTTATTTTCTTTGGTTGCACTGGGGTTGAACCTAGGGTCTGTCCTCACTTATGCTAGGCACATGCTACACCAGTGAGCTACATCTCCAACCCCCACATTTTAAAAAATATTTTTATTTATTTGATAGAGAGTTGGGTGCATGGGGCTGTTTGTCACTGCAAACGAACTCCAGATGAATGCATCACTTTGTGTATCTGGCTTTATGTGGGTACTGGGAATCAAACCCAGAGTAACAGGCATTGCAACCAAGTGCCTTTAACTGCTGAACCATGTCTCCAGCCCTTTTTTGCTTTTTATTTTGAGACAGAGTCTTGCTAAATTATACAGGCTAGCCTTGAACTCATTTTTTAGCTCACTCAGGCTGTAAATTTGGGATCCGCCTGTCTGGGCCTCTCTGGTAGTTGGGATTACAAGTTTGCCCACTACACGCTGTTGTTACCCACAATTCTGATGTGCCTGATATGGAAGGGGTTATATGCAAAGTTAAACGTACAGAAAGGGGCACATTTCCTATATTTTTAAAATAATTTTTATTTATTTATTTGAGAGAACAAGAGATAACGAGGCAGAGAGAAGCTCCAGGGCTTCTAGCCACTACAAACGAACTCCAGACGGCTTTGACTGAGTTTTCATGAGGCAGTGGCCCTGTTCTAATTTGTCTCTGGTATCTGCTACACAGACTTTCCTTAACAAGCTTGGATAACTTGAAGGGTGTACTGTTTATACTTGTGTTTTGTATAGGGTATTATGGTTGGAAGGCCTTCTAGAAAGAAACTTCAATTCTGGGGAGGGGATGGGATCCAGGGCTTTGTACATGTAAGTTTTACTTATTTGTTCTTTTTTCTCTTATTTTAAGTGTGTATAGATGTCTGTCTGTCTGTGTTTGTCGGTGTAGGACAGAGGACAACCTTGAGTGTTGTCTTCAGGAACTCCATCCACCTCCTTTGAGACAGAGTTTTTTGTTGATTTGGAGCCCACCAATTAGGTTAGATTGGCTGGTCAGAGAGCCCCAGGGTTCCTCCTGTCTCTTCCTCCCCAATACTGGGGTTTCAGGTCTATATTATCACCATGCCACACATTTTTACATGGGTTCTGAGCATCAAACTAAGGTCCTCATGCTTGTAGGGCAAGCACTTAGCCCACTAAGCTATCTTCCCACACCCCTTTTATCTTTTTCTTTTAATATTTCATTCATTTAGTTATTTAGTAGAGAGAAGGAGATGGGGGATTGGGTAGGGAATGGGAATGCCAAGGCCTCCAGCCACTGCAAACAAACTCCAGATGCTTCTTGTGCATCTGACTTACATGGGTTCTGGGGACTCAAACTTAGGTCCTTTGGCTTTGCTGGCAAGCAACTTAACAGCTAAGCCATCCCTCCAACCCTCTTTTTCTTTTCTTCTCTGTGTGTGTGTATCTTCATGTGTGTGAGTGCAGACACACACATACCAGTGTGTTAGAGGACAATTTCAGGTGCTGAGCCTTGCTTTCCACCTTGTTTGAGACTTTGTTTCTTTTTTTAATAGCTAAAATATATCACAGAGAAAAATGAAGAGATTGCTCAGCTTAACCAAGAACAAAAGGCAAAGAAGAAAAAAAAGTTGGAGAATGAAACTAAGAATTCTGTAGAGCCAGAAGATACCGAAGTGATGGAGAGTGAGAATTAAGTCTCACCACTTGGGGAAAGGCAGGAAGTGCCATGCAGAAATGCAGACATGTCAAAAAATTGAATCAGGCTGCATGTGTCTGGAGTACATTTACTGTGGCTAGAGGCCTGGCACACCCATTTCTCTCTCTCTCACTCTACCTGCCTTTTTCTCTCTCAAATAAATAAATAAATAAGGGCTGAAGAGATGGCTTAGCAGTTAAGGTGCTTGCCTGCAAAGCCAAAGACCCAGGTTCGATTCTCTAGAACCCACATAAGCCAGATGCACAAACTGGCACTGGAGGCCCTGGCACACCCATTCTCTCTTTCCTCCTGCCTATTTCTCTTCCTAATAAATAAATAAAATAAAAAATAAATAAAATATTTATATTTGCTGCATTGCATTCTCTAAGTTGTTAACTCCGAAAGCTAGCTTAAAAGATTGCTGGGAAAGTTGCTCAGTGGTAAAGAAGCTTGCTTGCAAAGCCTACTGGCCTGGGTTCAATTCCCAAGCCTCCCCAATATGCCATATGCAAAAAGTGGCAAAAGCATCTGCTGTCTGTTTGCAGCAGGCATGATGTGTGTGTGCATGCGTACACACACACACACACACACACACACACACACACACACACACATTCCAGGGGCTGGAGAGATGGCTTGGTGGTTAAGGAACTTGCCTTCAAAGCCTAAGGACCCACGCTTGATTCCCCAGTACCCACATAAAGCTAGATACACAAGGTGGCAAACACATCCGAAGTTAACAATATCTAGAGGCCTTAATGTGCCCATTTTCTCTCTCTTTCTCCCTCCCTCTTTCTATCTTGCAAATAAATAAATTAAATATTTAAAAAAATTCCACCTTGTTCACCAGGTACAAGGATGGTGTTTGGGAATGGAATTTCATACTTTTTGTTTGTTTGGTTGTTTGTTCATTTTTATTTATTTATTTGAGAGTGACAGAGAGAGAGGGGCAGATAGAGAGAGAGAGAATGGTCGCACCAGGGCTTCCAGCCACTGCATACAAACTCCAGATGTTTGCACCCCCTTGTGCATCTGGCTAACGTGGGTCCTGGGGAATTGAGCCTTGAACCAGGTCCTTAGGCTTCACAGGCAAGCGCTTAACCGCTAAGTCATCTCTCCAGCACAGAATTTCATACTCTTTAAAGATGATTTTCTTCAGGAACAGTTTATATGCCTTTTTTTTCTGTCCATTTGTAATTAAACTGTACTGGGTAAAAGTTTTGATTGAGGGAAAAATCTAGCACTTCTAGTCCAAAACACTGCTTTAGTTTGTGAGAGATGATGTTCCTGGTTCTGTCTGTTCATGTCTTCAAGTGAACTTCAGGGCCTGACTTTCCTTAGGCTGGTAGAAGAGGGACTGACACTTACAGAGGTCTTCCGCACACTGACCAGCTTCTCCATATTACATGTCCTTTGAACTCCACAGCTGTAGCACTACCACTGTTTTACTGATGAGCAAACTTAGACTTGTGAAAGTGAACCAGTGGTCCTAGTTCACTAGGCTCTTGATCATTTGTGGGTGTTGAGAAGGCAAGAGAGATTTGGGACAGACAACAGCTAAGCATGGTGGCACATATCTGTAATCTCAGCACTTGGGAGGCAGAGGTAAGAGATCAGGAATTCAAGGCTAGCCTTTACTATGTAGCAAGTCTGAGGCCTATCTGGGTTACAGGGAACCCTGTCTCAAAAAAAAGGGCATGTGGGCTGGAGAGATGGCTTAGCAGTTAAGGCATTTGCCTGCAAATCCAAAGGATCCTGGTTCAACTCTCCAGGACCAATGTAAAGCAGATGCACAAGGGGGCAGATGCATCTGGAGTTCGTTTGCAGTAGCTGGAGTCCCTGGCACACCCATTGTCTCCCTCTTTTTTTTTTTTTTTTTTTCCTCTCTCAAATCAAATCAAATATTGGCTGGATAGATGGCTTAGTGGTTAAGGTGCTTGGCTGCAAAGCCAAAGGACCTGGGTTCAACTCCCCAGGACCCACATAAGCCAGATGCACAAGGGGATGCATGCATCTGGAGTTTGTTTGCAGTGGTGTGTGCCAGGGCTTCCAGCCACTGCACAGACATGTGTGCCCCCTTGTGCATCTGGCTAACATGGATCTTGGGGAATAGAACCTGGGTCTTTTGGCTTTGCAGTCAAACGCCTTAACCACCAAGCCATTCCTCCAGCCCTAAATTGCTTTTATTTGCAAGCAGATAAAGGATGGGTGCACCAGGGCCTCTTGCCTCTGCAAACAGATGTTTGTGCCACTTTGTACATCTGACTTTATATAAGTACTGGTGAATTGAACCCAACTTCCCTGAGTCACCTTTAACCACTAAGCCATCTCCCCAGGCCCTGGGCAGAATTTTACAGGGCCGAGTAGATGGTTTAGTGGTTAAAGGTACTTGCTTACAAAGCCTGACAGCCTGGGGTTTGAATCCCCAGTATCTATGCAAAGCCAGATGTACAAAGTGGTACATTCATCTAGAGTTTGTAGTCAGACACATTATCCATTGCACAACTGGCCCAGTGCTTTCATCTGGAATTCATTTGCAATGACAGGAGGCTATGGTGAACACACTCTCTCTCTAATAAATGAATACATAAATATTTAAAATAAATTAGATCATCCATCTAGGTCTGATGGTTCTGGCTAAATGCATAGATTATGTTCACCAAACTACCTGTAAGCACTTTTCTTAGTGTTTATGCCCATATAAATGCTACTCTCACTTTTGGTTAGAGAAGCTTCTCTTTTCAGATGATGATGACCACTGAGAAGACTCAAAAGACACCATGGTGCTGAGAAGTGACAGTAGAGTAGCATTGAGACATCTCTATCACATCTTCCAAGCCTCAGGGTCTGTTGTGGGAGAGGTGGCGGAAGAATGTAAGAGCCAACAGAAGGGAGGAATGCTTACAGTGAAATCTTCCAGACACAAAATGGCCTGGATATCCATGACCTTGCAGTACCTGACACTACCTACGCAAGACTCTTAAAAAGGAAAAGATGATGACATCAAAATTAAAGAGATTAATTTAGAGGAGGAGGGGATATGATGGAGAGTAAATTCCTGAGGGGGCAAAGGGGAGAGGAGGGAAATATTATGGTTTATTGTGTATAATTATGGAACCTGTCAATAGAAAATTTAAAAAGCTGAACATGGACTGGAGAGATGGCTTAGCAGTTAAGGAGCTTGCCTGGGAAGCCTAAGGACCCAGGTTCAGTTCTCCAGTGCTCATGTAAGCCAGATGCACATGCATCTGGAGTTCGCTTACAGTGGCTAGAGGCCTGGTGTACCCATTCTCAATCTCTCTTTCTCACTCTGATAAATAAAAATAAATACTTTTTTAAAAAAAAAAGGCCGTCACCATCATGAAAACAAATTATCATAAATGTTGGCGGGGATGTGGAAAAAGAGGAACCCTTCTACACTGCTGGTGGGAATGCAATCTGGTCCAGCCATTGTGGAAATCAGTGTGGAAGTTCCTAAAACTGCTAAAGATTGATCTACCATATGACCCAGCTATAGCACTCCTAGGCATATATCCTAAGGACTCATCTCATTTCCTTAGAAGTACGTGCTCAACCATGTTTATTGCTGCTCAGTTTATAATAGCTGGGAAATGGAACCAGCCTAGATGTCCCTCAACTGATGAGTGGATAATGAAGATGTGGCACATTTATACAATGGAGTTCTACTCAGCGGTAAAGAAAAATGAAGTTATGAAATTTGCAGAAAAATGGATGGACCTGGAAAGGATTATACTAAGTGAGATAACCCAGGCCCAGAAAGTCAAGCGCCACATGTTCTCCCTCATATGTGGATCCTAGCTACAGATGATTGGGCTTCTGCGTGAGAAGGAAAATACTTAGTAGCAGAGGCCAGTAAGTTAAAAAGGAGACATAAAGGGAAGAGAAAGGAAGGGAGGAGGGTACTTAATAGGTTGATATTGTATATATGTAAGTACAATGATTGAGATGGGGAGGTAATATGATGGAGAATGGAATTTCAAAGGGGAAAGTGTCAGGGGGGAGGGAGGGAATTACCATGGGATTTTTTTTATAATCATGGAAAATATTAATAAAAATTTAAAAATAAAAAAAATAAAAGGCCAGGTGTGGTGGCACATGTTTTTAATCTCAGCACTTCGGAGGCAGAGGTAAGAAGATCACTGTGAGTTCAAGGCCACCCTGAGACTACATAATGAATTCCAGGTCAGCCTGAGCTAGTGAGAGTACAACAACAACAACAAAAAAAGTAAAAATAAATAAATAAATAACAGGGATAAAGAGGTGGCTCAGCAGTTAAGGCGCTTGCCTCCAATTCCCTAGTACCCACATAAACCCAGATACTCAAAGTGGTGCATGCATCTAGGGTTCCAGAGGCCCTGGAGCACCTATTATCTATCATTCTCTTGATCTCAGTCTCTCTCTCTGATTGCAAACAAATAAATAAAACATTAAAAAAAAATAAGCCAGATATGGTGGTGCGTGCCTTTAATCCTAGCACTTTGGAGGCAGAGGTAGGAGGATCACTGTGAGTTTGAGACCACCCTGAGACTACATAATGAATTCCAAGTCAGCCTGGGCTAGCAGAAAACCCTATCTCGGAGAACAAAACTTAAAATAACAAAAAACGAATCTTGCTATGTGATTGTGACAATAAAAGGAAATGGGTAGGACTATAACAGCACATCTTTTATAGATTTCAAGAGCTCCTTAACTCAATATATATGACTAGAAATAGTGAACCTGTGTGTAACGGCAACTCTTCTGATGAGGACATGTGAAGGCACCTCCCAGGTGACAGGTATTCTATTTTGGTGTTATGTTTTCTTTAAAAAAAATATTGGGCCGGGCGTGGTGTCGCACACCTTTAATCCCAGCACTCGGGAGGCAGAGGTAGGAGGATTACTGTGAGCTCGAGGCCACCCTGAGATTATAGTGAATTCCAGGTCAGCCTGAGATAGAGTGAAACCCTACCTCAAAAAGCCAACAATATATACATATATAGATAGATAGATAGATAGATATAGATATAGATAGATGTAGGAGGGGCACTGGAGAGATGGCTTAACAGTTAAGGCACTTGTCTGCAAAGCCTAAGGACCCATGTTTGACCCTCCAGATCCCATGTAAGCCAGACACACAAAGGTAAGGCAAGCACAAGGTCACACATGCCCACTAGGTAATGCAAGTGTCTGGAGTTCAATTTCAGAGGCTGAGGCCCTGGCATGCCAATTTTCTCTCTCTCAAAAAAATTTTTTTATGAGAAAGAGAGAGAGAATTGGCACATTAGAGCCTCTAGCCACTGCAGTCAGACACCAGATGCGTGTGCCACCTTGTGTGTCTGGTTTATGTGGGTTCTGGAGAGTTGAACCTGGGCCCTTAGGTTTCATTGGCAAGCACCCTAACTGCTAAGCCATCTCTCCAGCTCATGTTCTCCATTTTGAAACAGGGTCTAAGGTAGCCCAGGCTGGCTTCTGGCTCAAACTCACTATATAGCTCAGAGTAGCCTTGAACTCTTGATCTTCCTACCTGTGCCTTTTGACTACTGGGATTATAGGTGTGTACCACTATGTCTGGCCTGATGTTTTCTACCCAGATGAGACTAGGGACATGACATTGCTGTAATCTCTTTGTTTATTTGACATATTTGTATATGATATGTGGCATATCTATTTTAGACAAGTGGTCTTGGAGATTTTTTATTTTTATTTTTTTGAGACAAGGCCTTGCTGTGTGTAACAAAAGCTGGCCTTGAACTTGAGATCATTCTTCCTTGGTCTCCCAAGTGCAGGGATCACAGGTGTGTACCACCACATCAGGCTATAATATAAGTTTAAAAAAATTGTTTGTTTGTTTATTTGAGAGCAACAGAGAGAAAAAGAGGCAGAGAGAAAGAGAGAATGGGCGCGCCAGGGCCTCCAGCCACTGCAAACAAACTCCAGACACGTGCACCCCCTCTACATCTGGCTAATGTGGGTCCTGGGGAATCGAGCCTCGAACTGGGGCTTAACTGCTAAGCCATCTCTCCAGCCCCTTTAAAAAAAAAAAAATTGTTATTTTAGAGAGACAAAGCGAATTGGTGTGCCAGGGCCTCAGCCATTGCAATCAAACTCCAAGCACTTGCGCCACCTAGTGGGCATGTGCGACCTTGTGCTTGTCTCACCTTTGAGTCTGGCTTATGTGTACTTGCTGCATCAGCACGTTCTTCATGGGTTTGGGGCACTTCATAGCTGCTGCTGGGCAGAGGGCAGTGTGGAGCGGAGGAGTGGGGTGGTTGGTGGGCATCTCTTGGTTCTTCATTGTTCTGTTTTGGTTTTTTCAAGGTAGGCTCAGGTTGGCCTCAAACTCATGGTGATCCTCCTACTTCTGCCTCCTGAGTGCTGGGACTAAAGGTGTGCGCCATTACACCCAGCCATCCTTGTTTGTGATTGGATGACACTAGTGGTCCTGATTTTGTGTCCCTCAGAGACCTCACTGCTCCTTGTTTCTTTAGCTCTCACAGCAGACTTAGTTGTACTTTTTTCTTTCTTTTTGGTGCTGAGGTAGAACCTAGGCGTCACACACGATCAGCACGTGCTTCAGTGCGCCCGTATCCCAGCCCCTCCGTCATACTTTTCATGTGGGCAAAACTTCACATTTTAAGCTCCTTATCCAAGCACAATTTCATATTATGCTATTTGTTCTAATGACTTCCTGCTTGTTATAGGCACGATTACAAGGAAATAGAACTTCTTCATAGTTCCATTGCACATGCATTCTAAAATAAGAGAAAATTCACTCTAAACGCAGGAAGAGACCTGAGGCTTTAATTAAGGGGCTAAATCCGACCCCAAAATGTCTTTGTGAGGACTGATTGCTGGAGCCTGTGCCTCACTGCATGAACTCAAGGAGAGGTGCACAGGTTTTCAATCCGTGGACATGTGTAGACTCACCAACAGCTGGAACTGGAGCTTAAAATACTCAAGTCTCCAAAGAAGAGCCCCATGGCCACAAAACAATGACTTCAGAAATGCCTAGGATAACTGGCTCTATGGCTGTTGGCAAGTGGCTATCACTCTCTGGTATGTTGTTGCTGCTTCTCTGGGAGACTGTGGCCACCACCCTTCCCCGGGACAAGGGCCCCACCAGCCAGGACGACATGGTGAGTACAGTCTCCACTGGACCACATGCTAGCCATCTCTTAGTTTGTCTCTTTTGGCATGTGGACCATCCCGTGGATTTTCCTGTATTTGTATGGCTGTGTGCGCATGCGTGTGTGCATGCATGTGGGTGTGTGTGTATGTGTAAAATATGTAGTGTATTTAACTGAAAGGGACTAGGAAGTCTGTTACCCCCTCCACTCCACACCCCCAAAGTGACTAGGAACTAAGAAACCCCCTGAGATGGATCTGTTTAATTCACTTGTTTTCCCATCTTCAGACATATGCCTAGATGGTCACAGCTTGCTCTCCAAGACCCATCAGATTGAGATGCTGAACTTTAATGTCCTTGGCTGTCCCAGGATATTGTGATGTCCTTCTCAGACTACTGGCTCTTCACAATTCAGGGAGGCCTCTCCATGCTGCTTTGGCTAGACTGTGAGTAGTCTGTGAGACACTGAGTGATTGCTCTAGCCTGTCACAGTGGACTTGTAGAAAGGTGCCTGTCAGTATTAGTCATACATACTTCCAGAGCCTTAATTTATCTACACAGCTATGTTCTCACTGGCTCATACTAATTCATATCATTCCATTTTCCGTGGTGAGAATTTGTTACTTCCTGAAGTGATTTATTCTCTCTCTTTTTTTTCCATTTTGAAAAAGTTCCAAGAAAGAGTACATAAAGTTGACCATTAAAAATGGATTTTTCTCTGAAATTACCAGATGACTTTCAGACAGGCCATTTATCATCAGGTTACTCCACAAAGCTCCTGAAAGCATTTGAAAGGCCAGAGTTTAGCATCTCACTCTGACCGGTGTTGGAAAGCAGTCTGAACATTTTAGAATACGTCTAAAAGGTGGGGAAACAAGCCAAATTAGCAGAGACCGGTTGCCAGTCACATGTGGAATGGGTGTGTGTGTGTGTGTGTGTGTGTGTGTGTGTATGACAGATTACCTGGTCTCTTAGTTAAGGACCTCAGCAAAGATTATGGCATTGAACAAGCAATTTTCTTTTCCTTCCATGAAAATGATCAACTTTTCCTTTTTTTCTGATTGGAGCAATTTCTCTGAGGTATTCTCTTAGGTGTCTCATCCTTTAAGAGGAAATGCGATTGATGGCAAGGGGGCGGCTTTTCTTTATGAAAGGGAGCTACCGCGCATCTGCCATTGCTGAGAGTGGCCAGAGGTTGCTTTGGTTGGTTTTCCTGTCTGTCATCTGCTTCTCTGGGAAACACTGTGCACTGTGCAGGCAACGGCAGAAGTGAAGAGAGAGTCTCCTGGCTTGGTGGCACGAGTGGACTTCCCAGACCAGTGCTGGGGCCCTCATTGGAGGTGATGCCCGTGGGATGTCCAAGCGGCAGGAAGGCCCAGCCCTTCAATGCCCCATGCTGAGATGAAACACCCTGCCAGAGCTTCTTCTGGAAGACCTTCTCCTGCAAATACCCCCTTTGGTCACCCTGTGAAATGAAGTGATGGGTCCCAATAAATTGTATTAAGCATCAGGGAGCTTGCTTCTTCCCGCATTATTTGCAAGTATTTTTTTATTTAATTTTATTTAAATTTAAATTTTAAATTAAATCTATTTAAATTTCAATAATACCCAATATTAACAGTATTTGGAATTGAGTAATTTGAAACATAAAGAGAAGACTTTAGATTAAAAACAAATTGGTCAGCCCGGTGTGGTAGTGCATGCCTTTAATCCCAGCACTAGGGAGCCAGAGGTAGGATCAACATGAGTTCGAGGCCACCCTGAGATTACATAGTGAATTCCAGGTCAGCCTGGGCTATAGCAAGACCCTACCCTCAGGGGGTAAAAAAAAATTGGTGGCCCAATATGATGGTGCATGCCTTTAATCCCAGCACTCACTTAGAGGCAGAGGTAGGAGGATCTCTATGAGTTCGAAGCCATCCAGGTCAGTCTGGTCTAGAGGGAGACACTACTTCAAAAAGAAAACAAAAAAAATTGGTGGGTCTTGCTAGACTGTACATAGTAGAGACATTGGGCAGGGTTTGACTATATAGCCCAGGCTGGCCTTGAATTCAAGATCCTCTTACCTTCTCCTGGAATTATAGCTGTGTGCCATCATGCCCAGCTCCTTTTCAGTCCATTTTGGTTTTTTAGTTTTAATTTATTTGAGAGAGAAAGATAGAGAATAGAGTGTGCCAGGGCCTCTAGCCATTGCAAACGCACTCCAGATACATGTGCCACCATGGCTTATATGAGTTCTGGGGAGTTGAACCTGGGTCCTTAGGCTGCTAAGCCATCTCTCCAGTCCTGTTTGTTTTTTGAAGCTGGGTCTCACTCTAGCCCAGGCTGGAACTTGCTTTGTAGACCAGGCTGGCTTTGAACTCATGATAATTCTCTTACCTCAGCCTCCAGAGTACAGGGACTAGAGGCATGTACCACCATAACCTGGTGAGAAGCCCTGGTATGCCCATTCTCTCTCTCTTGCTCTCTCTCTCTCAAATAAATACATAGTAAACAAAGTATTTTCAAATAAAAAATATTTTCAGGGCTGGAGAGATGGCTTGGCAGATAAGGCAAAGCTAAAGGACCCAGGTCAATTCCCCAGAACCCATGTAAGCCAGATGTACAAGGTGGCACATGCACCTGGAGTTCCTTTGCAGTGGCTAGAGGCCCTGGTGTGTCCATTCTCTATCTGCCTCTCTCTTTCTCTCTCAAATAAATAAATAAATAATTTAAAAAATATAGTTTTTCAGAGCTAAGGATAGGCTCAGTGTCAAAACAGAGTGCTTCTCTGGCATCCACAAGGCCCTGACTTGATCACCCATGACTGCAAAGGCTTATTTTTGGTAGGCATGGTGACAAATGCTTTTGATCTCAGCACACAGGAGGCAGAGGTAGGAGTTCAAGATCACCCTGAGGCTACATAGTGAATTCCAGGTCAGCCTGGGCTAGAGTGAGACCCTACCTCAGGAAAAAAATAAAATAAAATAAACTCCCCTCCCCCCGGGTCTCATATAGTCCAGGCTAGCTTCAGACTTGTTATGTAGCCAATGAGGACCTCAAACTTCTGATACTCCTGCTTCCACTTGAGAAAGTGCTGAAATCACAGCCATGTACCTCTATGCCTGGTTTACACAGTGCTTGGGGTTAAACTGAGCCCAGGGCATGCTAAGCAAGCACTCCACTGAGCCACATCCCCAGCCCTACAATCAAGTTTTTAACATTGCTAATGTTCTAGCTAATATTAATTTTAAAACAAATGTTATGCTATTAAACAGATATCATGCTGACATGCTTATAAAAGCTATATTCACATTTGCTGTTATGTACTAGTTTTAATTAGTAATTTAATATTAATTTGTTGCAATTCTTTTCATGGATTCTAGCTTTGGTTTTGCTTTGTGAGGAAAGCCATCTCTTATAAAAAGTATTGTACAGACACTGAGAAGTGCCACTTGATGCCCAGCCTGTAGCCTGCTCACACTTGCCATGACTTCTAATTCCAGAACCTCTTAAACCCAGTATCCAGACAAATCTGCATTTTATGTACAACTGACATACAAATTTTCCCATTCTTCAATAATTTCCACTGAGCCATCTTTGGAAGTGTCCAGTGTGAAGGGTCTAGGTGTAAACTTTATTTTAGTCTGTAAAACAAATTACTAAGAGGGGCTCTGGCAAGCTGGATGTGGTGTCTGTCATACATCTAATCCCAGTAGTCAGGAGGCTGAGGCAGGAGGATTGCCACGAGGGGAGCAACCTGGGCTACATAATTTCAGAGTGAGACCTTATCTCAACCTCCCTGCTATATAAACATCTCTCTCTCTCTCCCCCTGTCTCAAATAAATAAATAAATAAATAAATAAATAAATATAAATCTATGGTGGCGCATGCCTTTAATCCCAACATTCGGGAGGAAGAGGTAGGAGGATCACCGTGAGTTCAAGGCCACCCTGAGACTACATAGTGAATTCCAGGTCAGCCTACATTAGTGTGAGACCCTACCTCCAAAAAACTAACTAAATAAATAAATATAAAAAAAATAAATCTGGGCTGGAGAGATGGCTTAGTGGTTAAGGCATTTGCATTTGCCTGCAAAGCCAAAGGACCCATGTTCAACTCCCCAGGACTTACATAAGCCAGATGTGTCTGGAGTTCCTTTGCAGTGGCTATAGGCCCTGGCATGCCCGTTCTGTCTTTCTTTCTCTCTCTCTCTCAAATAAATAAATATAAATTTTAAAAATCTTTAAAAATGGCTGTCTGGAAGTGGGCATAGGGACCATTGCAACGAAGTCTTACAGTATGTGGCAGGGGTGTGAGAGAGTGGATTCACTCCCAGATTGATGTCTGGAATTACATAAAAGTTTCTGAGGGTCAGGCCTAAGACTGGGAAGATGGCCCAAGGCTGGCTGAAGGATGCTAGAATATCATCCCCTTCTGTAGACACCAGGGATGTGGACTCCAACTAAGACTGCTGACCATTCGGTTCTGTTTTCCCAGAGCTGAGCTAATCTTCATAATTACTAGCTGAATAAAGTCGAACGTGATGGAAGAGCCTTAATAGCATCCACATTCCTCTGCACAGCAGCTTCAGGAGACTAGTAAGTGGGTCAGTATACTGGTGGAAGGTCTCAACTAATCTCCAGAACCTCATCTTTGGAGATTTTCCTAGAAGAAGAGCATACTAGCTTTTTAGTTTCAGTTGGGATTCTCTATATGTGGTCCTTAAGATTGAAGATTTTGGAGATTAGGAGATGGCCCAGTGGTTAAAGGCTCTTGTTTTTAAAGTTTTCTGGCCCAGGTTCAAATCCCCAGTACCAATGTAAAGCCAGATGCACAAAGTGGCACATGCATCTGGAGTGTGTTTGCAGCAGCAAATGGTCCTGGTGCACCCATTCTCTCTGTCTCTCCATGCAAATAAATAAAAGTATTTTTTATTTTTTGGTCTTTTGAGGTAGGGTCTCACTCTAGCACAGGCTGACCTGGAATTCACTATTGAGTCTCAGGGTGGCCTTGAAGTCACAGCAATCCTCCTACCTCTGCCTCCCGAGTGCTGGGATTAAAGGTGTGTGCCACCACCACTCGGCTTAAATAAAATAATTTTTAAAAGACTGGAGAATGAGCTGGGTGTGGATCGCTGTGAGTTCAGGGCCACCCTGAGACTACAGAGTGAATTCCAGAATTCCAGGTCAGCCTGGGCTCTAGACCCTACCTCGAAAGACCACAAAAAAAAAAAAAAAAAAAAAAAAAGACTGGAGATTGGACTGGAGAAATGGCTTAGCAGTTAAGGCATTTGCCTGCAAAGCCAAAGATCCCAGGTTCAATTCCCCAGGACCCATGTTAGCCAGATGCACAAGGTAGCACATGCATCTGGAGTTCATTTGCAGTGGCTGGAAGCCCTGGCATACCTATTCTCTCTCTTTTTCTCTCTCTCCCTGCCTATTTCCCTGGAAGCCCTGGCATACCTATTCTCTCTCAAATAAAAATAAAAAATATTTTTTAAAAGACTGGAGATTTTAGCTGGGTGTGGTGGTGTATGCCATTCCAGTGCTTGGGAGGCAGAGGTAGGAGGATGGCCATGAGTTTGAAGCAAGCCTGGGGCTACATGGTGAATTCCAGGTCAGCCTGAGCTAGAGCAAGACCCTACCTCAGACAACCAGGAAAAAAAAAAAAAAAAGATGGACTCCTTAGGCTTGGGATGGGAAAAGGGCTTAGTGGTTAAGGCGTTTGTATTTGTCTGTGAAGCCTAAGTACCCCAGTTCGATTCCCCAGGACCCATGTAAGCCAAATGCACAAGGGGACTCATGCATCTGGAGTTCATTTGCAGTGACTAGAGGCCCTGGTGTACCTATTCACTCTTTCTTACAGCCTCTTCCCATCTCTCTTTTTCTCTCTCAAATAAATAAATTAAATAAAGGCATGAACTACCATTCCTGCCTTAAAAAAAAAAAAAAAAAAAAAAGATGGATTCCATCTGATCAAATCAGGAAAGAAACCATCTAGGTACCAAGAAGGAACTATTTTTTCTAGAAAGACTGGAAAGGAAGAGGCAAAAGTCAATCAAGAAATCCACAATTTAGAACTTCATGTAAGGTTAATAAGAACAGTACTTTGAGCTGAGATGGGAGTGCATACCTGATCCATCCATGAGCTGGGATGGGAGGCTGAGGCAGAATTACCTTGAGTTCCAGGCAAGCTTGGGCTATTTTATGAAACCCTGTCTCAAAACTAAACACATTCAGCCAGGCGTGGTGGTGCACACCTTTAATCCCAGCACTCAGGAGGTAGAGGTAGAAGGATCACCATGAGTTCATGGCCACCAAGAGACTACATAGTGAATTCCAGGTCAGCCTGGACTAGAGTGAAACCCTACCTCGAAAAACTAAGTAAACAACCAAGCAAACAAAAACAACTAAACACATTGGACTGGAGAGATGGCTTAGGGGTTAAGGTGCTTGACTGCCAAGTTTAAGGACACAGGTTCAATTTCCCAGTACCCATGTAAGCATGCACAAGGTAGCACATGCATCTGGTGTTCATTTGCAGTAGCTGGAGGCCCTACTATACCCATTCTTTCTTTTTCTCCCTGTCTCTTTCTCTCAAATAAATAAAACATTTTATTTACTTATTAGAGAGGCAAATAGAGAATGGACACACCAATGCAAACAAACTCCAGATGCATGCGCCACCTTGTGCATCTGGCTTATGTGGGATCTGGGGAATCAAACCTGGATCCTTAGGTTTTGCAGGCTAGTGCCTTAACCGCAAAGCCATCTCTCCAGCCCTAAAATATTAGAAAAATAAATAAATAAAAATAAAACTAAACACGTGGGCTAGAGAAATGACTCAGCAGTTTAAGCACTTGCCTGCAAAGCCTAGCAATCCAGGTTTGATTCCCCAGTACCTGGTGGTACATGTATCTGGAGTTTGTCTGGAGTGGCCAGAGGTCCTGGAGTATTCATTCTTTCTTTTCTTTTCTTTTTTTTCGAGGTAGGGTCTCGCTCTAGCTCAGGCTGACCTGGAATTCACTATATAGTCCCAGGGTGGCCTCCAACTCAGTGATCCTTCTACCTCTGCCTTCCGAGTGCTGGGATTAAAAGCATGCACCACCATGCCTGGCTTTAATTCTTTTTTTTTTTTTTTTTCTCTCTCTCTTTCTCTTTCTCTCTGCTTGCAAATAAGTAAATAAAATATTTAAAAAACTAAACACAGGGTTGGAGAAGTGGCTTAGTCATTAAGGTGCTTGCCTGCAAATCATAAGGACCCAGGTTTGATTCCTCAGGACCCAAGTAAGCCAGATGCACAAGGTGGCACTTGTGTCTGGAGGGCATTTGCAGTGGCTGGAGGTCCTGATGAGCCTATTCTCTCTCTCTCTCTCTCTGCCTCTTTTTATCCCTCTCAAATAAATAAATAAATAAGTTAGAAAAATAAAAACTAAACACATAAGCTGGGCATGGTGGCTCATAGTTAGTCCTAGCACTTGGGAGGCTAAAGTAGGAAGATTGCTACAAGCTTAGGCCAGCTTGGTCAACAGAGTGAGTTCCTGGCCAGTGTGGACAAGAGAGACCCCTGTCTCAAAACAACTACAAAGAACAAAAAACACTAGATATGAGAAAAGCTAGTGTGTATGCATCAACCTGTTGGTTCAGGTAGAACTGCCAAAGTGCTGTCTGGTCTCATTTGAACAAGCAGTAATCTTCTGGAAGTGTGTCTACAGTGAAAAGCTTTTTGCATTCACTAGAGGTTTTCTTTTCCTTTTTATTATTATTATTTTGTTGTTGTTTTTGAGGTAG
This sequence comes from Jaculus jaculus, assembly GCF_020740685.1. Taxonomy (NCBI): domain Eukaryota; kingdom Metazoa; phylum Chordata; class Mammalia; order Rodentia; family Dipodidae; genus Jaculus; species Jaculus jaculus. Next base: position 44,962,546 of record NC_059106.1, read on the forward strand.
GGTCTTGTTCTAGCCCAGGCTGACCTGGAATTTACTATGTAGTCACAGGGAGGCCTCGAACTCACAGCAATCCTCCAATCTTGGCCTCCCAAGTGCCTGGATTAAAGGTATGTGCCTCCAAACCTGGCTCTACTAGAGGTTTTCAGACGAGATTGGGCGCGTTCAGGGTGGTATGGCCGTAGTCTACTAGAGGTTTTCAAACAGGTTGGAAGCTGTGTAGAGAGAACTTGGGCAGTGGTTGTGTGTTTGTACTACTTAATTTCCAAAATTTCCATAATTTTCTTTTTAATTGTGTGTGTGTCTGTTGTGGTTTGAATCAAGTGTCCCCATAAGGCTGGGGAAATCTCAATGGTTAAAGGTGCCTACTTGAGGGCTGGAGAGATGGCTTAGCGGTTAAGTGCTTGCCTGTGAAGCCTCAGGACCCCGGTTCGAGGCTTGACTCTCCAGGACTCACGTTAGCCAGATGCACAAGAGGGTGCACGCATTTGGAATTCGTTTGCAGTGGCTGAAGGCCCTGGCATGCCCATTCTCTCAACCTCTCTCTATCTGCCTCTTTCTCTGTCTGTTGCTCTCAAATAAGTTAAGAAAACATATATATTTTTTAAAAAAGGTGCCTACTTGAGAGAAAAAAGAAGCAAGGTGCCTGCTTGAATCAGGTGTTCCTTTAAACTCATGTCTTCTGAATGCCCCCAGCTGGTGGCAATTTGGGAGACAGAACCTTACTGGAGGAGGTTGTTGGGAGTGGGTTTAGGGGTGTTACAGCCAACTCTCCCTACCAAAGATCAGCTCACTCTCCTGCTGCTGTTTTCCACCTGCTGTGTTATGGAGGCGATGTCAGCCTCTGCTCACACCATGCTCTCCTGTCATCATGAAGCTCCCTGAAGACGGTAAGCCAAAACCCTTTCCTCCCACCAGCTGCTTTGTCTCAGCAGTGAGGTGACTGTAACGTGTGTGTGACTGTGTATGTACGGCATGACTGTGTGTGGTTAGAGGACAACCTTGGTGTGTTGGGCCTCTCCTTCCACCTTGGAGTCCCTTGGAACAGGGACTCACTTGTTTTGCCACTGGGAAAACCAGACTATCTGGCCTGTGAACTTCGGATTCTGCTCTGCCTCCCATTGCCATGGGCACTTGGATTACAGATGCAGCTTTATGTGGCGCTGCGATCTGAACTTTGGTCAGCAGGCTTAGAGCAAGTGCCTTTAGCCACCGAGCCGGCTCTCCAGCCCTAATAGCCTAAGACAAAACTCCACAAATGTAATGGAGATAAATTCTGAAGGAAAAAAAAATGAATAGCTAATTAGGAAATTAAACAGCTAAACAATCTGGTGAGTCAAGGCACATTAATAATTCTTGTAATTAATGCAGTACATATTTTTTAAAGACTACTATTATTCCTTTCTCTCTGGAAAACTAAAAATCCATTAGTTTTTCCTTTTGCTTTTACCCAGAAATTAAAGGTTAGTAAGTGGTAATTAGCATAGCTCTTGTCAAAGCCAATTGCCTAATGGGGACCGACATTTGACTCGAGTAAAGAATGGGATGAGGTTAATGGAGAGTTCATTAGTCCCAGCTGCTTCTTTGACAGTCTTTTCTCCTACCAGAGCAGGCAGGCTCCACTTGTTCGCTCCTATTTCTAGGTGTGCTGCCATGCTGCACGTTTCTCCTATAAAAGGCGGGGGGGGGGGTGGCGCAGCGGTGTGGGGAAGGGGAATGGTACCAGGGTTGGTCTAATGTGTTTACAATCATCCTCACTTCATATTTGGACTGCAGTTTGCAGGCGAAGGCCTTTTCCTACAGACCTACTGACAGACAACAACGATGAAAATGCTTCATGAATTCGTGTGTCACCCTTGCCCAGAGGTCACGCTCATCCTCTATTACTATCCATTCTAATTTTAGCACATATGCTGTGAGAGAAAGCACTTTATTTTCTGTTTGCTTTTCTTCGAGGTAGGGTCTCACTCTAGCCCAGGCTGACCTGGAACTTATTCTATAGTCCCCAGGCTGGCCTTGAACTCAGAGCAATCCTCCTATTTCTACCTCCTGAGTGCTGGGATTAAAAGTGTGCACCACCACACCTGGTCCTTTAAGAAAAAAATTTTTAGGGCTGGAGAGATGGCTTAGTGGTTAAGGCACTTGCCTGCAAAGCCAAAGGACCTTGGTTAGATTCCCCGGGACCCATGTAAGCCAGATGCTCAGGGTGCCACACGCATCTGGTGTTCATTTGCAGTGGCTGAAAACCCTGTCCCCCCCTCTACTCACTCTCTCTGCCTCTTTCTTTCAAATAAATAATTTTTTTTTGTTTGTTTTTCAAGGTAGGGTCTCACTGTAGACCAGGCTGACCTGGAATTCACTATGTAATCTTAGGGTGGCCTCGAACTCATGGTGATCCTCCTACCTCTGTCTCCCGAGTGCTGGGATTAAAGGCGTGTGCCACCACAACCGGCTTAGTAAAATATTTTTAAAAATATTTTATTTATTTGCAAGGAGAAAGAATGAAGATCTTTGTGAGCTTAAGGCCAGCCTGGGCTAGAATGAGACCCTGCCTCAAAAAAAAAAAAGAAAAAGTGGCTGCAGAGGTAGCTTATTTGTTAAGGTTTGCCTGTTAAACCAAAGGACCCAGGTTTGATTCCCAGGATCCACGTAAGCCAGATGCACAATGTGGCATATGAGTCTGGAGTTTGTTTGCAGCAGCTAGAGGCCCTGGTGCACCTATTCTCTATCTACCCCCCACCTCTCTCTCTCAAATAAATAAATAAAAGTTAAAAAGAAAACAACTACCCTCCCCCACCCCCAACAACAACAAAAAGACAAAGGAGTGGGGTGTGGTGGCACACACTTTTAATCCCAGCACCTGGAGGCAGAGGTGGGAGGATTGCCAAGTGTTCTGGGCCACCCTGAGACTACCTAGTGAATTCCAGGTCAGCCTGAAGTAGAGTGAGACCCTACCTCGAAAAACAAAAACAAAACAACAACAACAAAGTGTGTTGGGCCGGGCGTGGGGTCGGTCACATACCTTTACTCCCAGCACTTGGGAGGCAGAGGTAGGCGGATCACTGTGAGTTTGAGGCTGCGCTGAGACTACAGAATAAATTCCAGGTCAACCTGGGATAGAGTGAGACCCTACCTGTGTATGTGTGGGGTGGGGGGTGTTGAAGCTAAGTGTTAGCTACTCTTGAGGCTCTAGTGTGGCTAGTGCACGGCTAGAAAGTCAAGGGGGCTGGGCATGATGACACTTGAGAGGCAGAGGCAGGAGGATCAGGAGTTCAAGGGCACCCTTGGCTATATGTGAGTTTGAGGCTAGCTTGGGCTGTAAGATTGTCTCAATTCTTCTTTCCCCTAATACTGAGGAGCTGGCTCAGCAGTTAAAGTCACTTGCTTGCAAAACCTGACAGCCTAAGCCAGACACACAAAATGCTACATGCATATGGAGTTTGTACTGGCAAGCGGCCCTGGCATGCCCATTCGCTCTCAAGTAAAAAAACAACATATATGTATGTATGTATGTGTATACACACACACACACACACACACACACACACACACACACAGAATGGGCATTATTGCTCCTGCAGGGACATTTTGGAAGCGTATGCAGGTGTCTTTAGCTATTCCAGTGGAGGTTGCTATTGGCACTGGGTGGACAGGCAGTGGACACTAGTCATCCTTCCATAAACAGGACACAAAGAATCGTCCCATATTCTACATGACTTCTGCTTCAGCTTTCAAAGTACAGGTACCAGGTACACACCAGAGAACCTGGTTTCCTGCATACTTTTTATTCATTCATTTATTTGAGATGCACATAGAGAGAGGAAGAGAATGGATGTGCCAGGGCTTCCAGTCACTTTCAAAGTCCAGATGCATGCACCACTTCGGGCATCTGGCTTATGGGGAATCAAACCTGGGTCCTTTGGCTTTGCAAGCAAGTGCCTTAACTGCTAAGCCATCTCTCCAGCCTCCCTGCATACATCTTTTAAAAAAACTTTTTTTCAAGGTAGGGTCTCACTCTAGTCCACGTTGTCCTGGAACTCTCTCTGTAGTCCCAAGATGGCCTCAAATTCACAATATTCCTTCTACCTCTGCCTCCTGAGTGCTGTGATTAAAGGTGTGCGCCATCACACCAGGCTGAAAAAACGTTGACAACTTTCATATCCATACACAATGTATCATGATCATAATCTCCCTTCCCCCTCTCCTGAATCCCTTCTTTCCAACTAGTCTCCTTCTTTTTTGAGGTAGAGTCTCTAGCTCAGGCTGACCTGGAATTCACTATGTAGTCTCAGGGTGGCCTCAAAATCTGCAGTCCTCCTACCTCTGCCTCCCAAATGGTGGGACTAAAGGTGTGTGCCACCGCACCCAGCTTCACTTCTACTTTGATGACATTTTTCTTTATTATGCAGGTCCTGCACCACTTTTGGTCATGCTAGACATTTATGTGTATGAACACCTACTCAAAGCTGGGAATGGTGGCACAACTCCAGACACATGTGCCACCTGTACATCTGGCTTACGTGGGTCCTGGGGAATCAAACCTAGATACTTTGGTTTTGCAGGCAAGCACCTTAATGGCTAAGCTGTTTCCCCAGCCTAACAATTTTTATTTATTTATTTACTTTTTAGTTTTTTTTCTGAGATAGGGTCTCACTCTATCCCAGGCTGATCTGGAATTCACTCTGTATTCTCAGGATGGCCTCGAACTCACAGCAATCCTCCTACCTCTGCCTCCTGAGTGCTAGGATTAAAGGCGTGTGCCACCATGCCTGGCTAATTTTTCGTTTTAATATAACCCTGGATTTCTAGGAATATGTGTACTTTGTATCTGGAGGACAGATATTATTTTGTTCAGAATTTTACTGCTTGGGAAATCTTATTACCAGTGGCAATGCTGCTTGTTTCACAACACACACTGCCAGGCTGCCTGTCAAATTCTAGGTGTTGGTATAAGTATGTGACATCTTCAGTATGTTTAGTCACATCCAGACAGTGGCACACACACTGTTTTCTTGAAAATTATTTTACTCTTGCATTTTCTGAAATATCACACTTGGGTATTACAAGTATTATATTTGGACAAATGAGAGTACACAGGTTATCAGCTATGGTTTTTATTTAAAGAGGCAAAAAAAAAAAAAGATGAAGAGGTATTACAAAGTAAGTTATAAAAGGGGAAATGTCAGGGATAAAAAGGGAGCACTAAACAGTACTAAAGCGATCTGAGCCATCAATGAAGATCTGAAAAGAAAGCAATTTTTATTTCCTGCATGCTACCTTCACCCCAGGACTGTTACATTCCTCAGCTTAACTGACCGATGTGGGGCTGGGGGTGTAGCTTCAATGGCAGAATGGTTGCTTAGCATGTATTAGGCCTAGTACCAAAACCAACCAAACAAACAAAAACAAACAAAATGAACAACTGGCCATTGCATCTCTCAGATTTGTTTTCTTCTCAGCATGCATAAAATAGTTAATAACTAATCATCTGTTCCCTGCAAGGGGAGACTGTATTGTTGAGTATGAAACTTGCAGAACAAGTTTGAACAGAAGGCGGATGAATATGAGCCAGAAGTGCTCCGCTTGGCACCCAGAGACTTGGAGCCACCAAGCGTAGAAACTGCTGTAATGACCTTTTATACCCCCTGCTGGCAAAACATATTAGAAAACCAAGAAGAGTTGCACAGTGGTAACTTAGAATTTTACAACATTGAGTTAGATATTAGAAACTGTGAACTAGAGTCTTTGCATGTCCCTATGGTCTGTAAATTTAGTATATGCCTTTAAAGAAACTTACCAACAAATTCATTCTCTTGAAAAATAAGTTTCTTTCTTTCTCCCTTTTTTTGGTTTTCCAAGGTAGGGTCTCACTCTAGCTCAGGCTGACCTGAAATTCACTATGTAGTCTCAAGTGGCCTGGAACTCACAGAGATCCTCCTACCTCTGCCTCCCAAGTGCTGGGATTAACAGCATGCACCACCATGCCCGGCTGAGAAACAAGTTTCTGGACAAAATCAGTGCTCCATTAGACACTTCCTCCTACCACTATCTAGAAGGTGCTTAACATTCTCTCTCACTGGTTGCTGAGTAAGGACAGTGAGTCCAGAATATGACTGTTTTCAACACCATTGACTTTTATTTTTAGAGGTGCTGGGGACTGAACCTAAAGCCTAACATACTCAGCATGGGCCCTGCCATTGAGCTACCCCAACTCTGACAGGTCCATTTTAAAATTTTTTTTTGGTTTTTCGAGGTAGGGTCTTGTTCTAGCCTTACTTTTTTGTTCGTTTGTTTTGAGGTAGGGTCTCACTGTAGCCCAGGCTGGCCTTGAACTCACTCACAGCGATCTTCCTACCTCTCCAGCCTGTGCCAGAAGACCATGCCGGAAAAAACAGGGCAGAGCAGAATGTAGGTAGTAAGCAGGTGAAAGATGTTTACTGATGACAAAACCAAGGCCATGGGGTTTTTCTCGGCGTGTTTCTGGTTGAGCTATGTGGGGTCTTGTTTGGCCCGTTTAGGACAGCATGGTTCCCCGGACAGTGGCTTCTTCCTCGCTGAAAGACTCCTGAGAGAATGCAAGCTCTGCACCTGCTGCAGGCGCAGGCCGAGCTCTTGCTTACAGGCCCACTGGACCGCTTCTGTCTTCGTCATGTCCCAGCTACAAGCAGAGGCCAGGGCTTGGGGATCTTCCTTGGCAACCAACTGCAGCAAGAACAAGAGCCATTGAGAACCATCGCTCCTGTGCCCCTTGTATGTGCTTTCAAGACAGTCCAGGCTGGCCTCTAAGTCATAGCAATCCTCCTGCCTCTGCCTCCTGAGTGCTGGGATTACAAGCATGAGCCAGCCACCAAAACCAGCTTTTTTTTTTTTTTTTTTGGTTTTCTTTGAGATAAGGTTTCACTATGGGGCCCAGGCTGACCTGGAACTCTACTCTGTAATCCCAGGCTGGCTTTGAACTCACAGCTATCCTCCTACCTCTGAGTGCTGGAATTAAAAGATGTGCACCACCATGCCCAGCTCTTTTTAATTTTGTTTGAGGTGATCTTGCTTTGTAGCCCGTGCTGGTCTAGAACTCTCAATCCTGCTGCTTGCTACCTCCTAAGTGTTGAGATTACAGGCATGCACCCATGCTCAGCCATCTTTTTCTTTAAAATTTTTCCTCCTACCTCAGCCTCTTCAGCAGTATCCTTCCTGCTGTGTGTACCACAACCAGCCTCAGTTATCTTCTTTGGGAAAAACAGCAACATCAGCTGCATTCTATCTTTACATCAAAATCCCAGCTTCCTTTCATAGTACATAGTCACATACTCTTAAAATTTGTGGGCTGGGGCTGGAGAGATGGCTTAGTGGTTAAGGCACATGTCTGCAAAGCCTAAGGACCCAGATTCAATTCTATAGGTCCCATGTAAGCCAGATGCACCTGGTGGCGCATGCCTCTGAAGTTCTTCTGCAATGGCTAGAGGTTCAGGCACGCCCATTCTCACTCACTCTCTCCTCTCTGTCTCTAATAAATAAATACAAATAAAATCTTAAAAAAAAATTGTGGGCTGGAGAGATGACTTAGAAGTTAAGATGTTTGCTTGCAAAGCCAAAGAACCCAGGTTCAACTCTCCAGGACCCACATAAACCAGATGCACAAGGGGGTGCATGCACCTAGAGTTCGTGTGCAGTGGCTAGAGGCCCTGGTGCATCCATTCTATAATAAATAAAATTTAAAAAAAAAATTGTTTTTGGGTTTTTGAGACAGGGTCTCACTTTGTCCAGGCTGGAACTCACTCTGTAGCTCAGGCTGCCCTATAACCTCATAACCTGTAACTCCTACCCCAAACTAGGGCTGTATGTGTGCGCCACCACACCCAGCTACATCCTTTTATTTAAAAACACTCAAATCCCAACAGGAAATTGAGCCAAGCTTCAGTCAAAACACTTCTTCCCTTCTACTTACAATAGAGAAGCATTTGGAACACAGGAACAAAGACAAAAGACAAAAGTAGCGCCCACCCTGATGGGGTGGCTCCCTTTTCAAGCTGCTAGTTCTCTGGCCTTACAACATCCAGGTCAAGATGGGCCCTTCAAGCCCATCATCATTGTGCGTGTGCGTGATGCCAGGGGTTGAACCCAGGGCTTTGTGCATGTTAGGCGAGTGCTGTACCACTAAGCTGCACCCCCAGCCCCGAGTCTCCTTTCTCATGTGCTATTTTACTGGCCTCAGATGACTAAGGGTCTTTGACCCTTGACGCCTGGAAGCGAACCTCAGAAGGTGAAGCTCTACTGGGCTTCTCTGTCAACTGTAGTCATTTCACTAGCAACTTGGACCAGAGAACAATGTCTCCCCCCCCCCCCAGGTAAGGTCTCACTCTATCCCAGGCTGACCTGGAATTCACTATGTAGTCTCAGGATGGCCTCGAACTCTCTGCAATCCTCCTACCTCTACCTCCCGAGTGCTGGGATTAAAGGTGTGCACCACCACACCTGGCTGAGAATAATGTTTGATGACCTAGGAGTGCCCTTTTCCTCTTAGAAGCCATTTTGATTTAGACTGAGATGTTGGCAGATGCTTTGGCGCATAAAAGGCAAGTTGGCGGCCAGGAGTCAGTCTGCAGAGATGAAAAGCAAGCCCCCCTGTACATGCCTCTGCATGGTTACACCACATGTCCAGGGCAAGTCATCCTTGGCAGGTCAGTGTTCCTGGTTCTCGCCCACCTCCAAATCCTGACTAGATAAGCTCAGCTCCGGAGCCAGCTTCTCCTTCAGTGTGGTGAGGATCTGGCTCCTAAGTGAGACTGTGGACGCCATCTCCGTGCTGATGCCCGTGTCGACTGTATCCACCTCTCCACTCAGGGCAGCTCTGGCCTCTGCAAAGCAGACACGAGACTAGCTGTATGTGAAAACACAGCCACACAACTGACCAGGCGGGGTGGTGAGGAGGGAAATGTCCTTCCAAGGGGTTTGGGCTGCCCTGCAAACAGTTCCTCTTTCGAGGGAAGGCTCCTGAGCTCGCAGATGGCCCATAACAGGAGTCCTACCTACCTGTCTGCTTGGACAAGATGCTGCCCTCCTTCTCCAGCGCCTGGAGATAAAGCTGCAGGAGCTGCTTGGACTGGCGAGCTTCTTCTCTCTGGTCAAGCACCTGCTGAAGTGCGTTCTGGAGCCCTCGGACAGTGCCATGGCTCTGGCAAAGTTCCTGAGCCAGGTCTGAACATGGAACGTCGATGAGCACCTAACAAAGAGATAAGGTAATCCCAGCACTCAGGAGGCAGAGGTGGGAGGATCACTGTGAGTTCAAGGCCACCCTGAGACTATATAGTGAATTCCAGGTCAGCCTGGGCTAGAGCGAGACCTAACTCAAAACATCCAAAAACAAGAAATCTAAAAGTACTTTCTAAATGTGCTACTGTATTCCTCAAACACATCTAGTTCATTACCACTTCATCTTTTTCTCAGTTATCTACTATGGTTGACTGACATCAAGAGGGATGCAATCGGCATTCCCAACATTCTAATGAGAAAATGATTCTTTGGTGCCTCATTAAAAACAAAAGCAAACTGGGCCTCATGGTCCACACCTGTAATCCCAGCACTAAGGAGGTGGAGGCAGGAAAATCAGAAATTTGAGGCCAGCATTGGCTACATGAGATCCTGTCTTAAAATCCAGCTACATAATATAAAGGAGAAGGAGGCATGTGATCATTTTATGAGACAGCATGAAGATTTTTATTTTTTTATTTGTGTATGTATGAGCACACCAGGGTTTTCTGCCTATTGCAAATGTGTGCACCATTTTTTTGTTGTTGTTTTTTGTTTTTCGAGGTAGGGTATCACTCTATCCTTGAACTCATAGTGATTCCGCTACCTCTGCCTCCTGAGTGCTGGGATTAAAGGCATAAGCCACCATGTCCAGCTGCCTGCACCCCTTTTTGCACTGGGTTTCATGTGTGTGGCTGGGGAACTGAATGTGGGCCCAGAGTTGGCAAGTATGAGTTATCTCCTCAGCCCTGAAAATTTTTGTTTTTGAGGCAGGATCTCATCTAGTTCAGGCTGGTCTGAAACTCATGGTGTAGCTGAGGATGATCTTGAACTCTTGGTTCTCCTACCTTTATCTCCTATGTGCTGGGATTACAGGCATGGGCCACTATGCTTAGTTTATAATGTTTTAAGTGCAAGTTCCTCTAGGTATGGGATATAGTTCAGTGGCAAAGCACTTGCCCAGTAAGTGTGGGACCAAGGGTTCAATCCCAATACCACTCACACACAAAAAAAGTTCCTCTAGTGACATTTTTTATTTTTAAATATGGCTGTACAAGGGCCTCTAGCCACTGCAAATGAACTCCAGACACATTTGGCTTTTATGTGGGTACTAGGGAATGTTGAACCTGGATCCTTAAGTTTTGCACTTGGGGGGCAGAGGTAGGAGGATCACCATGAGGCCACTGTAAGATGACACAGTGAATTCTATGTCAGCCTGAGCTAGAGTGAGACCCTACCTCGAAAAAACAAAACTACAACAACAAAAAAGTATTTATGCATATGCGTGTGACAGGACCCCTTGCTGCTGCAAATGAATGCCTGTCTAGCCACGTGGGTGGTTAGGGAACTGAACTCAGACCAGCAGGCTTTGCAAGCAAGCATCTACAGCCACTGAGCAATATATCCAGGCCCAATATTAACTTTAAAATTATCATTGTTTAGGGCTCTAAGGTTCTTTTGGTTGAGGGGGCTGGACAGATGGCTCAGTGGATAAAACACTTCCACATAACTGAGAATCTGAGTTTGGATCCATAGACACCATGTAAAAGCCAGAAGCTGTGGCAGGCATCTGTAATCCCAGTGCGCCAATGGTGAGAAGGGAGATGTTTGTGAATGGAGCAGTGAATGAGACCATGCCTCCAATCTGGGTAGAAGGCAAGGACTTACCTAAAAGTTATCCTCTGACCTCCACATGTGAACTATGGCACACGCACACAAGTACTCACACATACACACACAGACATACCAAGTAATTCCATTATGTTTCTAAAATGTAACCTCTGGGCTGGAGAGATGATTTTGCAGTTGAGGTTCTTGCCTGCAAAGCCAAAGGACCCAGGTTCCATTCCCCAGGACCCACATAAGCCAGATGCATAAGGTGATACATGCATTTGGAACTGATTTGCAGCAGCTAGAGGCCCCAGCATGCCCATTCTCTCTCTCTCTCAAGGAATAAAAAATATTTTAAAAAGAAAATTTAAAAATTATAAAATGTAACCTCCACTATTTTTTTTTTTGAGGTAAGCCCAACAGACTGGCCTTTTTTAAAAAAAATTATATTATTTGAGAGAGATAGAAAGAGGGAGGGAGAGAGAGAAAACGGGTGCACCAGGGCTTCAGCCACTGTAAATGAACTTCAGATGCATGTGTCACTTTGTGCATCTGGCTTATGTGGGTCCTGGAGAACTGAACCTGGGTTCTTTGGCTTTGCAGGCAAATACCTTAATCACTAAGACAACCCTTCAGCCCCCCCGCCTTTTAATCTGAGGGGCAGGGAGGATGAGAATTGGTATGGCAGGGCCTCCAGCCACTGCAATTCCAGACACGTGTGCCACCTCATGCACCTGGCTTACATGGGACCTGAAGAGTTGAACATGAGTCCTTAGGATTCACAGGCAAGCTCCTTAAACACGAAACCATCTCTCCAGCCCTCTACTAAACTTTTATAGAACACATTCAATCTGAGAAAGATGGAAGACTTCAACTGTTTATTCTAAATCTGCTTGAAGGCTAACCTTTTTTCCCCCATACTACTGGTCCTGTTTTATTAGCTGACTGGAAAACAAGACAATCTTTTTTTTTTTTTTTTTTGGTTTTTTGAGGTAGGGTCTCACTCTGGTCTAGGCTGACCTGGAATTAACTATGTAGTCTCAGGGTGGCCTCAAACTCATGGTGATCTTCCTACCTCTGCCTCCTGAGTACTGGGATTAAAGGTGTGTGCCACCACGCCCAGCTGAACTACACAATCTTGAAGACTAATCTTTTTGTGTTTTGTTTTGTCGTTGTTAAATATTTTTGATGTTTTTTGTTTATTTTTATTTATTTGAAAGCAAGGGTGCAATAGTGGCATGTCTGTCATGGTGGAAACCAACTGCCCTCCAATTGGACTGGAGGTCCGCTCCATGGGGGGAAACACATCCCTGATACTGAAAACTTAAAACAGGGGTAGTCATGAGCCCTAGGGGTGTAACATCTGCTGCTGTGTGGCTAAATGTATATACTATGCTTATCAAACTGCCCAGTAAGCACTTCTGTTAATATTTATACCCTTATATTAACGCTACTCTCACTTTGGGTAGAGAATCTTCTCTTTTCAGATGGCAGTGACTTTGAGATGACTCAGAAGGTATCATAGTGCTAGAAAGAAGTGACTGGAGTACCAAGTAGCATCTTGATCACACCTTCTAAGGCTCAGGGTCTAATGCGGAAGAGGTGGCAGAAAGAATGTAAGAGCCAAAGGAAGGTAGGACTCCTTACAATGTGCTCCCTCCAGACATAAAATGGCCTGGATATCCATGACCTTATAGTGCCTGACACTACCTACACAAGACCATCATAAGAGGAGGAAAAGACCATGACATCAAAATAAAAGAAAGACTGGTTGAGATGGGGAGGGGCTATGATGGAGAATAGAATTTCAAAGGGGAAAGTGGGGTGGGGGGTGGGAGGGTATTACCATGAGATACTTTTTATAATCATGGAAAATGTTAATGAAAATTGAGAAAAAAAAAAAGAAAGCGACAGAGAGAGAGAAAGAGGCAGATGGAGAGAGACAGACAGAATGGGCATGCCAGGGCCTCTGGCCACTGCAAACGAGCTCCAGATGTGTGTGCCCCCTTGTGCATCTGGCTAATGTGGGTCCTGGAGAATCGAGCCTCGAACCAGGGTCCTTAGGCTTCATAGGCAAGCGCTTAACCGCTAAGCCATCTCTTCAGCCCATTAAAAAAGTTTAATACTTTTTATTTATATTTGAGAAAGAGGCAGAGAGAAAGAGAGAGAGAGAGAGAGAGAGAGAATGGGCATGCCAGGGCCTTCAGCCACTGCAAATGAACTCCAGAAGCATGCCCCACCTTGTGCATCTGGCTTATGTGGGTCCTGGGGAATTGAACCTGGGTCCTTTAGCTTTGCAGGCTAGCACCTTAACCTCTAAGCCACCCCTCCAGCCCTTTTGCTTTTTTTTTTTTAAGATTTTTTTTGAGAAACAGACAGAATTAGCATGCCAGGACCTCAGCCACTACAAATGAACTCCAGACGCTTGTACTACCTAGTGGGCATATGCCACCTAGTGCTTGCCTCACCTTCATGCGGATCTGGACAGTCAAACACAGGTCCTTAGGCTTTACAAGCAAGCACCTTAACCTCTAAGCCATCTCTCCAGCCCTTTTTGTCCTTTGTGACATGTGTGCTTGGTATGCCTGAGTTTGTGTGTTTGTATGTATGTGGGTAGCTGTGCATGTGGAGGCCAGAAGTTGACTTTGGACATCTCCCTTGATAACTCTCCACCTTATTTTCTGAGATAAGGTCTCTCACACAGAGCTCACCAATTCAGCTAGACTAGCTAGCCAGTAAACTCCAGGGATTCCCTGTCTCTACCTCCAGTGCTGGTATTATAGGCATGTGCCACTATATCTTGCTTTTACATGGATGCTAGAGATCTGAACTCAAACAAATAAATAAAAATAAAACCCCTTTTTTTAAAAAAAAAATTTTTTTTGGTTTATTTTTATTTATTTATTTGAGAGTGACAGAGAAAGAGGCAGAGAGAGTGAGAGAATGGATGCACCAGGGCTTCCAGCCACTGCAGACGAACTCCAGATGCGTGCACCCCCTTGTACATCTGGCTAACGTGGGTCCTGGGGAATTGAGCCTTGAACCAGAGTTCTTAGGCTTCACAGGCAAGTGCTTAACCACTAAGCCATCTCTCCAGCCCAGAAACCCTTTCTTAAAAAGCACCATGATCTGGAGAGATGGCTTAACGTTAAAGGCACTTGCCTGGCTTGGTGGTACATGCCTTTAATCCTAGCAGTTGGGAGGCTGAGGCAGGAAGACTGCCATGAGTTCAAGGCCAGCCTGGAGCAACAAAGTTCCAAGTCAGCCTGGGCTAGTGTGAGATCCTACCTGGAAAAAATACCCCTCCCCCTGGTCACTGGCATATATGATGCCCTGGGGATTTGAACTCCAGCACTGCATGAAACAGTGTGGTAGCACATGCCTATAATCCCAGCAGGTGGAGGCAGGAAGATCAAGAGTTCAAGGTTAACCTCAAAAAACAAAGTAGAGCTACTATGGCAAGGGGCTTGGAAGCTAAGGTGTTGGGGATTGCAGAGACTGTGTGAGCTGGGTTCTAAAGGGGCCTTACTTGGAGGTCCTCTTCTGATAGCAGAATGATGCTGGACAGGTCTTCTTTCAGTTGTCTGGCCACATTCTTCCACTTCACCACAGCCCCACTGTCTGTTTCATCTACATCAAAGGACTTTTGGGAAACCCAAGCTGTACCTCCATCTGATGTATGGGAGAAAATGCCAGTCAAGATCACAGTAAGCTTGGGTGCCATTTTTGCCCCCAACTCCGGCACACAGACCAGTGAAACATGTATGTATCCTTTCAACCAACCACTCAGGATGACTCCAATGGGAGTTAGAACAATACCTTTACCTCAGGAGTCTCAGGAAAGCTAATCCCTAGCTAGGGCCCAATTTTCCTCTTCTTTTTTTTTTTTTTTTTTTTTTTTTTTTGCAAAGTAGGGTCTCACTCTAGCCCAGGCTGACCTGGAATTTACTATGTAGTCTCAGGGTGACCTCAAACTCTCAGCAATCCCCCTACCTCTGCCCCTCCAGTGCTGGGATTAAAGGTGTACACCACCACACGCAGCAATCTTTTAAAAAATTTTTTAAATATTTAAAATACTTGCAAGCAGAGAGAGAGAAAGAGAGGAAATGGGCATGCCAAGGCCTCCTGCCACTATAAACAAACTTCAGAGGCATGTGATACTTTGTGCAACTGGCTTTACGTGAGTACTGCAGTACTGAACCCAGGCCATCACAGGCTCTGCAAGCAAGAACCTTTAATTGTTGAGCCATTTCTCCAGATTCCCATCTTCAATTTATATGTGAAACTGCTCTATATTCTTCTATAGAAAGAGACCATTTAAGGTGGGTATGGTGGCTTACTTGCTTTTTTTTTTCCTTTTTTGGGGGTTTTAAAAATGTTTGGGGGGCTGGAGAGATGGCTTAGCGGTTGCCTGTGAAGCCTAAGAACCCCAGTTCGAGGCTTGGTTCCCCAGGACCCACATTAGCCAGATACACAAGGGGGTGAACATGTCTGGAGTTTGTTTGCAGTGGCTGGAAGCCCTGCCATGCCCATTCTCCCTCTCCCTCTCCCTCCCTCTCTCTCTCTCTCTCTCTCTCTCTCTCTCTCTCTCTGCTTCATTCTCTCTCTGTCACTGTCAAATAAATAAATAAAAATAAACAAAAAAAATTTATAAAAAAAATGTTTGGGGGCAGGCATGGTAGCATACACCTTTAATCCCAGTACTTGGGAGGCAGAGGTAGGAGGACTGCCATGAGTTCGAGGCCACCCTGAAACTATATAGTGAATTCTAGGTCAGTCAGGGCTAGAGTGAGACCCTACCTTGAAAAAAAAAAAAAAAGCACTCTTCTGAGCCACATCACCACCAGCTGTTAGTTTCTTACTGAAAAATGTACCTGCAGTATTTGTCCCCTAGCGTTGTGATAAGGATAATACACATCAAAACAGGGTGGTTTTTTTGTTGTTTGTTTGGATTTTTTGGTGTATTTTTTTTTTTTTCTAGGTAAGGAATTCACTATGTAGTCTCAGGGTAGCCTCCAACTCTTGGTGATCCTCCTATCTCTGCCTCCTGAGTGCTGGGATTAAAGGCTTGCACCACCATGCCCAGCAAGAGTGCTTCTTACGTGGTCCATCCCCAGCATCACATAATACCAGGCAGCTTGTAATCCTACCACTGGGAGATGGAGGCCCAGAGGATCAGAAGCTCAAGGTTGTGGTAGTTTGAATACAGCCTCATGTGTTCATGGTAATGCCTCATATATTCATCCTCAGCTGGCGGAGCCTTTGGGAGGTGGAGCCTTGCTGGGGGAGGCATGTCTCCGGGGGTGGGCCTTGAGGTTTCTTATCCAGCTCTACTGGGTGTTCACTAGCTCACTCATTCTTGCTAGTACCACCTGTTTGATTTGACAAGCTGTGGTGCCCAGCCTCTGCTTTGCCTTGCTTTTCCCCACCATGATGAAAAGTCCCCCCAAGACTGTAAGCCAAAATAAGCCCTGCTTTTTAGTTGGGAGTTTTGCCCCAGCAACAAGAAAGTCACGGGAACAAAGGTCACCCTCGGCTACATAGCAAGTTTGAGGCTATCTCTAAAAAGGAAAAAAGTAGCTGGGCGTGGTGGTGCACGCCTTTAATCCCAGCACTCAGGAGGCAGAAGTAGGAGGATTGCTGTGAGTTCGAGGACACCTGAGACTACACATAGTGAATTCCAGGTCAGCCTGGGCTAAAGTAAGACCCTACCTTGGAAAACAAAAATAAAAAGGATGTTATGTCTGATGGATCATGTAATTGTTTTTTGCCTGGCTAGTAAATGGCAACGCCAAGATTCAGACACCCTGACTTCACTGACATTTTAGCAGTCTATTTGCTGACAGCCTGGGTTAGGGGCTTGTTCATCTTTATCCCCAGACCTGAGCACAATGTCTGGCACACAGAGGGGCTTAGGTCCACATTGTCATGTAAGTCTCTAGATGGCCAAACAGCAACCACTTCCCTGTGCAGAAAAATGAATCCTGACAGCTGATGGCTTACCCGAATCATTGTAGACCCACTTCTCATTACAGGCCAACACCACAAACTTTGTATTGGAAGGCAGACAAAGGAAGTAGTCGTCATCATCCACTATGGTACCGTCTTCTGCCAGGACCAAGGTGACTGGTGTCAGGGACTTATCAATGGCCAGTATGTCACAGGCTGAGAAGAAGAAAATATCTGGCAACTGATGAACACCCATAAGAAAATTACATCTGTCTTATTATTCAGTAGCCCTGGAGCTGAGCAGAACTCCTGACAATAATATAGTAACAACCATAGCTATTAGCCTAATGTAACCCCTGGTTCTATTCTAAGTGCTTTTCATATAAAGAATGAATTCTGGGGCTGGAGAGGTGGCTTAGTGGTTAGGGCACTTGCATGTGAAGCCAACAGATTCAGGTTTGATTCCCCAGTACACATGTAAGCCAGATGCACAAGGTGGTATATGTATCTGGAGTTAGTCTGCAGCAGCTGAAAGCCCCTGGTACATCTGTTCTCTCCTCTCTGTCTAAATAAAATACAACAAAAGTAAAAAAAAAAAAAAAAAATACTGGGCTGGAGAGATGGCTCAGCAGTTACAGGTATTTGCTTGCAAAGTCTGAAAGCCTGGGTTCAATTCCCCAATACCCATGTAAAGTCAGATGCACAAAGTGGCCTGTGCAGCTAGAGTTCATTTGCAGGGGCTGGAGGCCCTGGTGCACCCATTCTCTTTCTCTTTCTATCTCTGCCTGCCTCCTGTAAGGTAGAAACTATTATTATTCCAATATTACAGATAAACCCAAAGCTCAGAGTGGTTAAATAACCTGTTCAAAATCCTATAGTTGGGCTGAAGAAATGGCTCAGTGAGTAAAGCACTTGTCTGCAAAGCCTAGTGTCTGGGTTCAGTTCCCCAATACGGACATAAAGTAGATGCACAAAGCGAACATGCATCCGTAGAGTTTGACTGCAGTGGCTACAGGCCCTGGCATGCCCATTCTCTCTCTATGCACATGGAGAATTTGATTGTAGCAGCTAGAGGCCCTGGCACACCCATTTTCTCTCACTCTCTGCTTATAAATAAATAAAAGAATTTTTTTCTTTAAAAAAATACAGGGGCTGGAAAGATGGCTTAGCAGTTAAGGCGTTTGCCTGCAAAGGCATAGGATCCCGGTTTGACTCCCTAGGACTCATGTAAGCCAGATGTACAAGGGGGTGCATGTATCCGGAATTCATTTGCAGTGGTTGGAGGCCCTGGTGCGCCTACTCTCTCTCTCTCTTTCTTTCTCTCTGCCTCTTTCTCTCTCTCAAATAAGTGAATATTTAAAAAAAAAATTCCTCCAGTCAGTGGCAAAGCATCCATAGGTTTGGCTCCTAAAAATGCTTCCTACAGCTACTGCTATATAAACAACAGACAGGTGGCAATTGAACCTACTTAAGTGAGCAGTGAACCAGAGTCTGGCCTGATTTCCTTGTGAACAAGCATTTTATCATTTATTTATTCAGTGGTCATCTTAAATTCTCCCACATACTCTGGTTTCTCTTCAGATCATATAAATCTTTCACCTTTTATAAATTTTCCTACACACCAAATGTCCAAAAAAAGAAAAAAAAAAAAAAGGCCAGGTGTGGTGGCGCAAGCCTTTATTCCCAGCACCCCAGCACTTACAGGGAAGCAGAGGTAGGAGGATCACTGTGAGTTCGAGGCCACCTTGAGAATACAGAGTGAATTCCAGGTCAGCCTGTGCTGGAGTGAGACCCTACCTCAAAACAACAACAACAACAAGAAGAAAGACAGAAGGCCAGGTGTGGTGGCGCATGCCTTTAATCCCAACACTCAGGAGGCAGTGGTAGGAGGATAGCTGTAAGTTCAAAGCCACCCTGAGACTACAGAGTGAATTTCAGGCCATCCTGGGCTAGAGTGAGACCCAACCTTGAAAAAAAGAAAGAGGACTGGAGAGACAGCTTAGTGGCTAATATGCATTTCTGCAAAGCCTAAGGACCCAGGTTCAATTCTCCAGGTCCCACATAAACCAGATGCACATACATCTGCAGTTCGTTGGCAGTGGCTACAGGCCCTGGCATGCCCATTCTCTCTCTCTCCCTCCCCCCCACCCTGTCTCTGTCTCAAATAAATAAATATATATATTTTTAAAGACAGAAAATACTTTTGCTTCTTCATACTCCTTTACAGCTATTCAACACTACAGGAGAATATAAAAGCAGCGGAACCTTTGATTTGTATCTTTTCATTTTTACTACTACAGGTCAAGAGGTGATTACAGGAGCTGGGCGTGGTGGCGCACGCCTTTAACCCAGCACTCCGGAGGCAGAGGTGGGAGGATTGCTGTGAGTTTGGGGACACCCTGAGACTACATAGTGAATTCCAGGTCAGCCTGGGCTAGAGTGAGACCCTACCTCAAAAAACAAAAAAACAAACAAACAAAAAAAGAGGTGATTATGGCGACAATGTTGTCATCACCCAAAATAGAACAGCCAGCCTCCTATAGGCCCAGATACAAAAAAACACAAGCTTCTGCACCAAGGACATCCAGCCAGTACACTGAAGTGGAACTAGTCACCTAATGCCTGGGGAAGGGGGAAAAAAAAAAAAAAAATATATATATATATATATATATATATATATATATATATCTCGCAGCTACAAAATCCATGTCATATCACCGAAGCGTTTATTGCTTTGGCTACTCCTGAGACATGTATCCTCTAGGGGTATGTTATTAGGGCCTCTCCGAGGAAGGACAGAACACCCTAACACACATTGTTACTACATGCCGGTGGCCAGCTCACAGGCTAAGCCTGCAGAAGCTCTTTGGATATATAATTTGTTGCTACAGGCAAATAACTCTTGCAAATAACCCGAATATATTATCTCGTTCGAAAGTCCCAACAATCTTTTGAAGCAATGCTGGAAATACGTCCACTCTGCCCAGGAGAAAACCCAAGAACAAGGTCCAGCAGTATAGGGGTCAGGCTGGAACTTGAGTCATGTTCCTAGTCTGGACCCTACATGGGCAAGTTATTGGCAGAAAAGAGTTCCCTGTGGCATGAAACAGGAACAAGTCAGAGCTGATGGTGGACACCGCCCGCACCCCACCTCTGCTAGGAGCCCCAGTGCATCTCCGGTGGCGGATGCACTAGGCTCGGTGTGATGCAAAAAATCTCAAGTCGTTTGGGGAAAGACGATTCAGCCTAGATTTGCACCCCGCTTCCCCGTCCCCACTACGGGTCTCTCATATAAGTTAAAACTCTTGAAACCTGAGCCAGGCGTGGTGGCGCACGCCTTTAATCCCAGCACTCGGCAGGCAGAGGTAGGAGGATCGCCTTGAGTTCGAGGCCACCCTGAGAATACATAGTGAATTCCAGGTCAGTCTGGGCTAGAGTGAGACCCTACCTCGAAAAACCAAAACCAAACAAACAAAAAAAACCCAAACCTCCTGAAACTTGTCAGTCACCATTCCCACAGGGGTTCCACCGAGCTAAAGAAATCCCAAGTGACCTTCCCCCAGCCGGACGTCCTCGTCCACCCGGGTCACCCAGCCCCCATCCCGCCGCCCTTGCGTACCAACCTTTGCTCCTCAGCTCCTCCAGGCAGGAGGCGGCCACTCCGTGCTGTTCGCGGCTTTGGTTGCGGCGAAGCAGACATGGTTTGAGAGGTCGCATGTCCTCTGAGTCGGGGGCGCCCGCGCCCCCAGACATCTCCAACCTCCTCGAGGTGGGAACTGGCCGGCTACTGGGAGCCCCGGGAAGCCTAAAGCAGCCCCGGCCCCTTCCCACCGCCAGCCGGGAGCTGTAGTTCTCTCCGTAGCAAATCACGCGTAAGAGCCAGGCACGCTGGGATATGTAGTTCTAGTTACCGACGATCACGTGGCTTGTCCCTAGGCACGATGGGAATCGTAGTCTTGTAGTTTGAGGGGCATTTTCTCTCTCTCTCTCCCTCCCTCCCTCCCTCCCTCTCTCTCTCTCTCTCTCTCTCTCTCCCCCTCCCTCCCTCTCCCTCCCTCCCTCCCTCTCTCTCTCCCTCCCTCTCTCCCTCTCTCTCTCTCTCTCTCTCTCTCTCTTCCTCCTCTCTTCTCCCTTTCTCTCTTCCGCCTTCCTACCGCTCTCTTTTCTCCTCCTTCCACTTTTTTTTTTCTTTTTTCCGAGCCAGGGTATCACTAGACCCGGCTGGTATCGAATTCAAGGTGATCCTCCTACCTAAGCCTCCCTTGTGCAGGTACTAAAGGCGTGTGCCACCACGCCTGGCTTTCTCCCCCCCACCACCCCTTCTCTCTTTTTCTCTCTCTGATTCCTAGCCTCTGTTGGGGCCCAAACCCAAGGCTATGCGTTTGCTAAGCAAGCCCTCTACCACTTCGCTAAATCCCCAGCCCCTCACGTATGCGAGTCATAGCTCTATCACTAGGTTATATTCCCAGCCCTATTTTTTTTATCATATTTATTTAGGAGGTGCAATCAAACATTTATAAAGAAGCTCAGTAGGGATTTATTTTGCATTACAAAGAACAAACACACGTACTGTCTTGAAAGTTTAAAACATCCATGTGTGAATAGTTGTGTTACTGTAATACCCAAACTAATTTGCCGCTCATTGCGCTGTTTGTTTGTGTGTGGTTGGACGTGTGAAGGTCAGAGGACAATTTTACAGACCCGTGTGCTGCGTTGCAGTCCCTCTTTAGATGGGTGCTGGGCAATTGATCTCAAGCTGGGATGCTTGCAGAACAAGTACCTTTAACTGCTTAGCCAAACCCCCCCCCCAGGTTAGCCTGGAACTCATGTAGTCTATGTTGGCCTTAAACTCAAGTCAATCCTCCTGCCTTGACCTCTCAAGTACTAGGATTACAGTGCAAGCTGCCATACCAGACTTTAGTTTCCAACCTAAAAAGATCTTGTCAGTGGCTACAGGAGATGCAGCCCAACCCTGCCTGCTTTGCAGCCTGAGGAGTTCTTTCCAGAGACCTCTACTCTGGTGAAGCCAGGATCACCTTAATAATCAATAATTGAAAAAGGTTTATTTATTTATTTATTTTTGCCAGGTGTGGTGGCACACACCTTTTGTCTCAGCACTTGGGAGGCAGAGGTAGGAAGATCACTGTGAGTTCAAGGCCAATCTGAGTATACATAGTAAATTCCAGGTCAGCCTGGGCTAGAGCAAGACCCTACCTCAAAAACCTAAACAAGTTAAATAAATATTTTTATTTATTTATTTGCAAGCAGAGGCGGGGGGGAGAATATGAATGTACAAATGCTAGGACCTCTTGCTGCTGCAAACCAACTCCAGATGCACTTGCCACTATGTGCATCTGGTTTTATGTGTGTACTGGGAAATTAAACCCTGGCTAGCAGGCTTTGAATAAAGCGCCTTGAACCACTGTACCATTTCTGCAGTCCAAGAGCTTCTCTCTCTCTCTCTCTTTTTAATATTTTATTTATTTGAGAGCAACAGAGAGAGAAAGAGGCAAGGGGGGGGGGGAGGGAGAGAGAGAGAAACAACAATGGGCTTGCCAGGACCTCCAGCCACTGCAAATTAACTCCAGATACATGCGCCCCCTTGTGCATCTGGCTAACGTGGGTCCTGGGGAATCCAGCCTTGAACCGGGATCCTTAGGCTTGCCAGGCAAGTGCTTAACCTCTAAGCCATCTCTCCAGCCCCCAAGAACTTGTCTTGCTACATAGAAGAATTTCAGGATGGGTCAGTATGGAGAGAGGAATTCATTAAGAAAAAATGTCATGCATGCTAGATCTAAGAGTGATCAGGGGGGTGGAGAGATGGCTTACACTTGTCTGTGAAGCCTAAGGGCCCTGGTTTGATTCTCCAGGGGTCCCATGTAAGCCAGATGCACAAGGTGGCACATACATCTGGAGTTCATTTGCTGTGGCTAGAGGCTCTGGCACACCCATTCTTTTCCTCTCTCCCTCTCTCTCTCTTTCTCTGTCTCTAATAAATAAATAATAAATATATTTTTAAATTAAAAAAAGGAGTGATTAGAGTGCTGGAGAGATGGATTAGCAGTTAAGGCACTTGCTGGCAAAGTTAAAGGACCCAGGTTCTTTTCCCTACAACTCAGGTAAAGCCAGATACACACATGTGTCTGGAGTTCATTTGCAGTGACTAGAGGCTCTGGTGTGCTCTTTCTATCTCAAATTAAAAAGAAAAAAGAGTAATCAGAGAGAGATATCTAAGGTTTTTTTTTGGTGTTTTTTTGTTTTTAGCATTTGTTTTAAAAATTTTATTTGGGGCTGGAGGATGCTTAGTGGTTAAGGCATTTGCCTGCAAGGCCAAAGGACACAGGTTTGATTCTCCAGGACCCATGTTAGCCAGATGCACAATGGGCACATGCGACTGGAGTTCGTTTACAGTGGCTAGAGGCCCTGGTGTGCCCATCCTCTCCCTCTCTCTTCCTCTTTCTCTGTCAAATAAATCAATGAATAATAAAATATTAAAAATAAAAATGTTATTTGGAAGCCAGGTGTGATGGCACATGCCTTTAATCCCAGTACTCGGGAGGTAGAGGTAGGAGGATTGCCATGAGTTCAAGGCTATCCTGAGACTACCTAGTGAGTTCCAGGTCAGTCTGGGCTAGAGTGAAACCCTACCTTGAAAAAAAAACAACAACAAAACAAAACAAACAAACAAAAAAAACCAAAGGAGAGTGATTTGATTTTGTTTGTTTTTTTTTTTAATATTTATTTATTTATTTGAGAGAGTCAGACACAGAGAGAAAGACAGATAGAGGGAGAGATAGAGAATGGGCGCGCCAGGGCTTCCAGCCTCTGCAAACGAACTCCAGACGCGTGCGCCCCCTTGTGCATCTGGCTAACGTGGGACCTGGGGAACCGAGCCTCGAACCAGGGTCCATAGGCTTCACAGGCAAGGGCTTAACCGCTAAGCCATCTCTCCAGCCCAAAGGAGAGTGATTTGAGAAAGCACTTGACTTGACTTTAACCTCTGATTTCCACACATGTACATACACATACACACATACACAACACAGAAACACAAATGAATTTTTAACATTTTTTAATTTAAGTTTTATTAACATTTTAACATATTTTATTTATTTCCATGCAGAAAAAGAGAGAGAGAGAAAAGAAAGAGTGGGTACACTAGGGCCACTGTAAAGGAATGCATACACCACATTGTGCATATGGTTTCATATGAGTACTGGGGAATTGAACCCTGGTCATTAGGCTTTGCAGGCAAGTGCCTTAACTGTTAAACCACCTCCAGCCCAACACAAAATAATTCTTAAAATATTTTATTTATTTATTTGAAAGAGACAGAGAGAAAGAGGCAGATAGAGAGAAACAAAGAGAGAATGGGCATGCCAGGGCTTCTGGCCACTGCAAATGAACTCCAGATGCATGTGCTACCTGTGCATCTGGCTTACGTGGGTCCTAGGGAGTCAAACTTGGGTCTTTTGGCTTTGCAGACAAGTGCCTTAACCACTAAGTCATCTTTCCAGCCCGAATAAATATTTTTAAAACAGAAGAGAGACAGAGAGAATGACTGCACAATGGCTCCAACTGCAAATGAATTCCACATGCATGCACCATGTTGTGTATTTTACTTCAAAAGGATAAAGAGGAATTGAACTTGGTGGTTAGGCTTTGCAAGGCAAGTGCTTTAACCACTAAGCCATCTCTTTAGCCCCAAGAATTTTTTTTTTTAATTTTTTATTTATTTATTTGAGAGCGACAGACACAGAGAGAAAGACAGATAGAGGGAAAGAGAGAGAATGGGCACGCCAGGGCTTCCAGCCTCTGCAAACGAACTCCAGACGCGTGCGCCCCCTTGTGCATCTGGCTAACGTGGGACCTGGGGAACCGAGCCTCGAACCGGGGTCCTTAGGCTTCACAGGCAAGCGCTTAACCGCTAAGCCATCTCTCCAGCCCGAATTTTTTTTTTTTTGAGGTAGGGTTTTGCGGTAGCCCAGGCTGACCTGGAATTCACTATGGAGTCTCAGGGTGGCCTCGAACTCACAGTGATACTCCTACCTTTGCCTCCCAAGTACTGGGATTAAAGGCATTTGTCACCATGTCCGGCAAGAATTTTTTTTATAAATGAACTTTTAATTTATTTTCTTTTTATTGTTTTGGTTTTTCAAGGTAGGGTCTCACTCTAGTTCAGGCTGACTTGGAATTCACTGTATAGTCTCAGGGTGGCCTTGAACTCTCAGTGATCCTCCTATCTCTTCCTCCCAAGTGCTGGGATTAAAGGCATGCACCATCATGCCTGTTTTTTTTTTTTTTGTTTGTTTGTTTTTGTTTTTTCAAGGTAGGGTTTTGCTGTAGCCAAAGTGAACCTGAAATTCACTATGTAGTGTCAGGGTGGCCTCAAACTCATGTTGATCCTTCTACCTCTGCCTCCTGAGTGCTGGGATTAAAGGTGTGTGCCACCACACCTGGCAATACAGCTCATTCTTTATTCATTTGAGACAGTGAGAGAAAGAGAGAGAGAGAAAAGGCATGCCAGGGCCTCCAGCCACTGCAAACAACCTCCAGATGCATGTGCCATCTTGTGCATCTGGCTCATGTGGGTCTTGGGGAATTGAACATGGGTCCTTTAGCTTTGCAGACAAGCACGTTAACTGTTAAGCCATCTCTCCAGCCCTACTTTAAAAAGTATTTTTATTATTTTATTTTATTTATTTATTTGCAAGCAGAGAGAGATAGAGAGAGGAGAGACAGAGAGAGTGGCCATGCCAAGGCCTCTAGCCAGTGCAAGTGAACTCCAGACTCATGTGCTCCTTGTGTATCTGGCTTATGTGGGTCCTGAGGAATTGAACCTGGGTCCTTTGGCTTTGCAGGCAAATACCTGAACGGCTAAGCCATCTCTCCAGCCCCAGCCCTCTTTTCTTTTGAGGTAGGGTCTCATTCTACCTCCCAGCACTCAGGAGGCAGAGGTAGGAGGAGCACTGTGAGTTCGAGGCCACCCTGAGACTACATAGTGAATTCCTGGTCAGCCTGAGTTAGAGTGAGACCCTACCTCGAAAACTCCAAAAAAAAAAAAAAAAAAAAAAAGTGCCCATGACACCCATCAGGGAAATGCAAATTAAAACTGTGTTGAGATTTCATCTCACTCCTGTCAGAATGGCCATCATCAAGAAAATAAATGATAACTGGGCATGGTGGTGCATGCCTTTAATCCCAGCACTCAGGAGGCAGAGGTAGGAGGTTCACCATGAGTTCAGGGTAACCCTCAGACTACATAGTGAATTTCAGGTCAGCCTGGGCTAGAGTGAAACCCTATGTCCCCCTGTCCCCGGAAAAGAAAAAGAAAAAGAAAATAAATGACAATAAATACTGGCAAGGATGTGGAAAAAGAGGAACCCTTCTACCCTGTTTGTGGAAATGTAATCTGGTACAACCACTGTGGAAATCAGTGTGGAGGTTCCTGAGACAGCCAAAAAGTAGATTTACCATATGACCCAGTTATACCACTCCTAGGCATATATCCTAAGGACTCGTTGCACTACCTTAGAGATACTTGAACATCCATGTTTATTGCAGCTGTATTCACAATAGCTAGGAAGTGGAACCAACCTAGATGACCCTCAGCTGATGAGTGGATAATGAAGATGTGGTACATTTATACAATGGAGTTCTATTCAGTGGTAAAGAAAAATGAAATTATGAAATTTGCAGGGAAATGAATGGACCTGGAAAGGATTATACTTAATAAGGTAACTCAGACCCAGAAAGCCAAGTGCCGCATATTCTCTCTCATATGTGGATCCTACCTACAAATGTTTGGACTTGTTTGTGAGTTGGAATAAAACTCAGTAGCAGAGGTCAGTAATCTAGAAAGGGGACATAAGAAAGGGAATGGGGGTGGACTTAAGGGGCTGATATATATATGTAAATAGTAGAACAGATTACTGGGGATGGAATAGCCTAAGTGAGGTCAGGGGAAGAGATTGAGTAAAGGAAAGGTTGGGGGGGGAGGGTCAATCAAAATCTAAGAGGGTATGAATCAGTCATATGGAAACTTACTTTTTTGGACAATGGTGCACCCAGAAGCCATAGATTGTTACTAGAAATTTTTCAGTGTCAGGGATGGAATACCTTCCAGTGAGTTGTTGGCCGGGGAGGTCCCTTGATACCCCCAAAACATTACAGGCCATTGCTGAGGCTCTCAGTTTCCCACCAGGAATAGGTGGTAAGACCGTATTGCTGAAGATTGCACATGCTTGGGCTGCAAGGTCAATGAGAAATCCTGCTGGAGCGGAGTTGAAAACCTCCTCCATGTAGACCAGGTCACAGAAAGCTGGAAAAAACTATGCTGCATACAGCAGAATGGGAGAGAGAAGTCATTAGTGGAGATAAACAACAGTGGATACTCCCAACCTTATGTTTGGCCAGCCAAGGCCAAATGAGCCAATGGTGCAATAGTGGCATGACTGTTATGGGGAAAACCAATCACACTCTAATTGGACAGGAGGCCTGCTCCATGGGAGGAAATACATGCCTGATACTGAAAACCTATGACAGGGGAATTCATGAGCCCTAGGGGTGTAATGTCTATTGGTATCTGCCTAAATGTGTGTATTATGCTCACCAAACTGCCAGGTAGGCACTTTCTTGTAATGTTCATACCCATATATTAATGCTCCTCTCTCTTTTGGTTAGAGAAGCTTCTCTTTTCAGATGGTGGGGCCCTTGGGATGACTCAGAAGGCACCAGTGCTGAGAAGGAGTGACAGAGTAGTGTTCAGCACTGAAACATCTCTATCACACCTTCCAAGGCTCAGGGTCCATTGTGGAAGAGGTGGCAGAAAGAATGTAAGAGCCAAAAGAAGTGCAGGACTCCTTACAAATGCACTCTTCCCGACACAAAATGACCCGAATATTCATGACCTCGTAGTGCCTGACACTACCTATACAAGACCATCATAATACGAGAAAAAGATAATGACATCAGAAATAAGAGTGACTGAGAGTGGGAGGGGATATGATGCAGAGTGGAATTGCGAAGGGGGATGTGGGGAGGGGGAGGGAATTACCATGGTTTATTGTCTATAATTATGGAAGTTGTCGATAAAAGAAAATTAAAAAAAAAAAGTGCCCACCCTACTATGGAGACGGGTAGCAACTGAATTCAAAATAACCGACATGCGACAATGAAATAGAACACAGGGCTGGGGGTACAGCTTGGTGGCCTGGCTTGGGAGCGCTCTAGATTCCATCGGCAGTGAAGAAGGAACACTGTAGATGTCACCAAGCAGAGATCCGCGGGAACCGGGAAAGGGGCGGGGCTCCACCCCGCGCCCTCAGTGCGTCCCCATCGACAGACTCAGATCCTTCTACTTTGGTCTGGGAGTGAGAGCGAGAGTGAGGACGCTTGGGAGAAAGTTCACCGAGCGGCGATAGACTAGTCAGGCCTGAGAAAGATGGCGTCCTCGGAGCAGGCAGAGCAACCGAGCCAGGTGAGCGGAGTTGGACGACCCCACGGCGGCGGCGACGGCGGCGGCGGCGACTCCAGCTGGAGGGGGCGCTCGGCACACGGCTGCCGTCTGGGTGGGGACCCCTCCAAGTCCGCGAAGTCCGGGACCCCGACTTCTGTTTTTCTCTCCAGGGCCCCGCCCCTCTCCGGGTCCTCCCCGCACGGCTCCTCCCCCGGTGACCCCCCCCCTTGGACCACATATCTCCCCCCCATCCCGTCCGGCGGGAGGGGGGGTTTGGCCCACGCTCCCACCCCACCTTGGCTCCTCTCTTCCAGCACGCGGACCCCCCCCCCCCCCGGGAAGTCCATTTGAGCGTGGCGGGACCCTTGCGGTGTCCCCATCCTTGAGCTGCGAGAGGCCCCCTTGCCCGTGGAGAGGGGGTGGGAAGCTCCGTGGTACCCGGCTGTCCCCTGCGGGGAGCGGCCGGACTCCTTCAGGGTCTCCGCACCCCCTGCACAGCCTCAGCCTCCTGAAGTGCCAGACTCTTGGTCTTCGGTTATCTTTGAGCTTCCCATGTCAAGTTTGGAGGGTTCCGGGTACACTCCTACCCCTCAGTGCGTTGGTGCGAAGAGGACGTACTGTAAACAAGAGACGCCACCAAGCTTTCTGTTTTTTTGGCCGAGCATCCATCCTTGCTTCTCTGGGTTTGGTTTTCTTGGCTAAGGACTTCGCCCTAAAGCTCTTCACCTGTAGATTTGACCAAATCCTGTTCTAGTATAGGGACCGTGAGGTTCCAGTGTTGATTCTTGGATTTCTGCTCTCAGGAAGCACCGGTGATAAGGCCT
The DNA here is from genome assembly GCF_020740685.1 of Jaculus jaculus. Lineage (NCBI taxonomy): Eukaryota > Metazoa > Chordata > Mammalia > Rodentia > Dipodidae > Jaculus > Jaculus jaculus. The sequence goes on from NC_059106.1 coordinate 44,991,631, forward strand.
TTGAAGGGAATATAGTCCAAAGGTGGGCTGAAGTGGAGGTGAGGAAAGGGGTTTGACTGCCTGTGTGCTGTCTTGCAGAGGACATGTTGTGACTATCTGGTTTAGCACTCTCTGCTGTATGAAGTACAGAAGGGTGGATAGCATGCCCCAAATCACGTGCACCGTTGAGTCTGGATTTGGACCTACATGTGCCTGACTCCACGAGTCAGCCATCCACGTTTAAATTCAATTAAATGAGACCTAGGAATCACAACTAGTCACCTTTCACCTCCTTGAAGCACCTTTAAGTTTCCAGAAACTTGCCAATATTTCACTTTCTCCTTCATTTATTTATTTTGGTTTTTTGAGGTAGAGTCTTGCTCTCTAGCTCAGGCTGACCTGGAATTCACTATGCAGTCTCAAGGTGGCCTCGAACTCACAGCGACCCTCCTCTTACTACTTCCTCCCAAGTGCATGCACCACCATGCCCGGCATTTCACTTCCTTTCTTGGCAGAACACTGCCTCACAATGTTTCTTTTTTTAAATTTTTGTTTATTTATTTGAGAGCGACAGAGACAGAGAGAAAGACAGATAGAGGGAGAGAGAGAGAATGGGCGTGCCAGGGCCTCCAGCCTCTGCAAACGAACTCCAGACGCGTACGCCCCCTTGTGCATCTGGCTAACGTGGGACCTGGGGAACCGAGCCTTGAACCGGGGTCCTTAGGCTTCACAGGCAAGCGCTTAACCGCTAAGCCATCTCTCCAGCCCTGTTTCTTTACTGTTATTCTTCACAAGTCAATTGCACTGAATGGAGTGGGTACACAGAGCAGTCTCTGTTAGCTGTATGAGTGATTCAGGAGGAAGATGTCTGTATTGTAAAATATGGGAAACAATTAGGACTAATTCTGGCCTCCCTGTCAGACATTCTGGAGTTAGGGATTTCTGAGAAAAGACATCCTCCTTTCTTGCCTCATCCTATTTAATTTGCTGAAATAGCCAGCTTTCTCATGATCTGAGTTTTTCTGAACTCTTACCTATTAGGAATGCCCGTAGGCTGGGATTGAAGGGTACGTAGTGTCTCATCTTTTGACATTGCGAAATGACATTGTCACCTACAGATGTGTTGGGCCACATTCGTTGTCCTGGGAAACGGGTGGCCTGTGGGTCACAGGTTGGCTATGCCTGCCTTGGACGTTTAATTTGCCAGTTGTGTGAAGGGCACTAAAAATCTTGCCACTTGTGAACCTTTGTTGTGCTTAAGGGTTCCTTGGGTTCTAGAGATGGCTCCACGTCCATGGTCCCTGTGGATAAGGATCTAAGGTCTTTTAAGGGGCTGGCCATGCTTCTTTGGTCTTCAGTTCTGCCTCCCTTTTGTCCTTGTTTCCAAAGCTGACAGACGTAGGATTGCATCAGAATGTGCTTACAGCCTGGGGAAAAGCTTGACCGCTTGCTGCCACACTGTTTAACTTGCATTTTTTTCCTTTGTTTTTGAGATAAAGTCTAACTATGTAGCTCAGGTTAGCTTGAACTAGGCATCCTCCTGCTGCACCCTTCCATGTACTGTGATTACAGGCATATGCCACTTTGTCTTTTTTATTGAAGGCAGTTTTCTTTCTCTTCCTCTTTTTTTTTTTTTTTTTTTGGCTTTTTGAAGTAGGGTCTCAGTCTAGCCCAGGCTGACTTGGAATTCACTATGTAGTTTCAGGGTAGCCTTGAACTCACAGTACCTCTGACTCCCAAGTGCTGCTTATTTTATTTCTTTGAGAGAGAGAGAGAGAGAGAGAGGGAGGGAGGGAGGGAGAGAGAGGGGGAGAGAGAGAGATGCGCAGATAGAAAAAATGGGCGTGTCAGGGTCTCCTGCCACTATAAATGAACTCTTGCGCCATCTTGTGTATCTGGCTTACATGAATACTGGGGGATTGAACCTGGGTCCTTTAGCCTTGCAGGGAACTGCTAAGCCATCTCTCCAGCAGTGTCTGTTACTTCATTTTTCAGAACTTATGAATTGATTATCCATTTCTCCTGTCAAGAGTGGGAGTGATAGGACCATTTGGGTAATACCCCCAAACCTGGTTGCATAGGGTTGTAGATCTGTGGGGCAGAGCCTCTATTTTGTATATTGTAGAATCATCTCTGGCTTGAAACGATGATGAGTGAATGACCCTTTCGTTGTTTGAGAGGCAGGAAATGTAGGCCCTAACGCTGGTCTCTCTGGCTTGAAAAGAAGTCTAGCCCCACTCACCAGCTGACTGATCTTGGGCTGGTTGTTTAACTTTTTTTATCCTCAATTGGTACACCTGTAAAATAGGAGTAACACTAGTCTGGGTCTCATAGGGCTGCTCTGAAGATCAAATAGGTTAGTTTACTTAAAAGTGCTTGGACTACTTGATGCAAAGTGTTATATATTATCATATTATTATTTTTTAAAGTTAGTTTTATTTTTTTGAGGTAGGGTTTTGCTGTGGCCCAGGCTGACCTGGAATTCACTATGTAGTCTCAGGGTGACCTTGAACTCACAGTGATCCTCCTACCTCTGCTTCCTGAGTGTTGGGATTAAAAGCATGTGCCACCACGCCGGGCTCTTTTTTTTTTTTTTTTTTTTTTAAGATTGGTCCTCACTGTGTAACTTAGGCAGGCTTCAAACTTGCATTTATCTTGCCTCAGCCTCCTTAGTGCTAGCCTTGCAATACCATACTCAGCTGACAATTTTTGAATTCTGGATGTTGTAAATTTTACATCTAGGGTTGTTGTGAATTTTATGTTGAGGGTATGAATTTTCTGGGGGTTTTGCTTGTTTGTTGAAACATGCTCTTTCTCTGTAACTTGAACTGGCCTGGAACTCTTGAGTGCTGGAATTACAGATGTGCAGCGCCACACTAGCTAGATTTTGTGGTCTTTAAAGAATGTTGGGCTTTGTTGTGGTGGGGAGTTAATTTGTGATTCTCTCAAGGCCTGCTTTTAAGTGTTGTTAGAGTAGCCTTTGCTGTAGGGCTAATTTACCCCCACCCCAGGATGTAGACCTTCTGGATGTCCTGAACTAACAGGACAGCCCTGCAGTGATCTGAGGACATTTCACCTTACAGCTTTCTTCTCCTCACTCTTTTGATTTCACCCTGTGGAGTTGTACCCTACACCTGAACAGATTTTGTTGTTCAACAAAGTCTCAGGGAACTCCCCCAGCCCTGTAGATTTCTGGAGCTCACTCTCTGGGTAGCTCTTTCTTTTTCTGCTGCTTTCACCTGCCTTGGCCTTGTTGAACTCTGATCTCTGACTCCTCACCCAATGAGACTGCCATGCTCTGCTGGTGATCTGAAGTGCGCCACCTGCAAGAATGCCAGGGTGATTTCAGGGCTCAGATCATTTGCACTGTTTGTCAGGGTCACAGTTCTGTACTGCATGCTGTGTGGTGTCCTCTAACTCATGGAGATCATCCTGCCTTTGCCTCTCCAGTGCTGGGACTAAAGGCGTGTGCCATCATGCTCATGTGTAGTGTTTTCAATTACTCTTTTTCATTCCTCTCTTCTTTCTTCCCCTCTTTTCCCTAACCCTTTCTTCTCCTTCCCTATCCTTTTCCCTTTCTTGTTTTTCCCTTCCCTTTCCTTTTTTCACTCCACTTTTCTCTCTTGTTCCCTCTAACCCTTTGCCTTCCTCTTCCTTTCTTTTTCCCTACCCCTTTCCCCTTTACCTCCCTTCCCATCTTGAGATAGGGTCTCATGTAGCCCAGACTAGCACCACCTTACACTCCCTATATAGTAGATTACCCTAAAGTTACATATGTTTTAAAAATGTTTATTTATTTGTTTGAGAGAGAGAAGGAGAGAGAGAGAGAGAGAGAGAGAGAGAGAGAGAGAGCGCGCGCGCGCGCGCGCACCAGGGCCTCCAGCCACTGCAAATGAACTCAAGATGCATGCGCCCCCTTGTGCATCTTGCTTATGTGGGTCCTGGGATCCTTTGGCTTTGCAGGCAAGCGCCTTAGCAAGTAAGCCATCTCTCCAGCCCATTACTTTTTTTTTTTTTTTTTTTTTTTTTTGCCTTTTCAAGGTAGGGTCTCACTCTAGTCCAGGCTGACTTGGAATTCACTATGTAATCTCAGGGTGGCCTCGAACTCACAGCGATCCTCCTACCTCTGCCTCCTGAGTGCTGGGATTAAAGGCGTGCACCACCAAGCCCGGCTTCCAAGTTACATATTTTTATTGACAATTTTTTTTTTTTTTTTCCGAGGTAGGGTCTCACTCTATGTCAGGCTGACCTAGAATTCACTATGTAGTCTCAGGGTGTCCTTGACCTTACAATGAATCTCCTACCTCTGCCTCCCAAGTGCTGGGATTAAAGGCATGTACCACCATGCCCAGCTGTTGGTTTCCAATTTAAATATTTATTTGAGAGAGAGAGAAAGAGGCACAGAGAGGGAGAGGGAAATATAATGGGTGTGCCAGGGCATCCAGACATTGCAAATGAATTCCAGATGCATGCGCCCCTTGTGCATCTGGCTTATGTGGGTTCTGGGAAATTGAAGCTGGGTCTTTGGCTTTGCAGGCAAGAGTATCAACCACTAAGCCATCTCTCTAGCCCTCGTTTTCAATTTTTGCAGGTAGGGTCTTGCTGTAGCCTAGGCTGACCTGGAACTCACTTTATAATCTTAGGCTGGCGTTGAACTCACAGTGATCCTCCTACCTCTGCCTCCTGAGTGCTGTGATTAAAGGTGTGTGCCACCATGCCCTGCCAATTAAAAAAAAATATTTATTTGCATGTAGATAAGGGAGGGAGGGAGGGGGAAGGAAGGAGAGAGGGACAGGGAGAAGGAGAGAGGGAGGGAGGGAGGGTGAGAGAAGAAAGACAGGGTGCATCAGGGCCTCCAGCCACTGCAAATGAACTCCAGATATGTGGGCCACTTTGTGCATCTGGCTTTATGTGGGTACTGGGGAATCAAGCCCAGGTTGTTAGGCTTTTTAGGCAAATACATTAACCATTGAACCATCTCTCCAGTCCCTGGCCAATTTTTTTTTTGAAGCAGGATTTCTAGCCCAGGCTAACCTGGAACTCACTCTGTAGCCCAGGCTGGTGTTTGTATAATATATATATATATATATATATATATATATGTATGTATGTATGTATGTATGTATGTATGTATGTATGTGTATATATATGTATGTATGTGTGTGTGTGTGTGTATGTATGTATGTATGTATGTATGTATAGTGAAGGGGGGAGGGAGAGAATGGGTGCACCAGTGTCCCCTGCCATTGCAAACAAACTCCAAACACATGTGCTACTTTGTACATGTGGATTTATGTGGGTACTGGGGAATTGAACCCAGATTGTTAGACTTTACAAACAAGTACCTTTGATCACTGAGCCATCTCTACAGTCCCTTGTTTTTTTTTTGTTTTTTTGAGGTAGGGTCTCACTCTAGCCCAAGCTGACCTGGAATTCACTATGTAGTCTCAGGGTGGCCTCGAACTCATGGTGATCCTCCTACCTCTGCCTCCCAAGTGCTGGGATTAAAGGCGTGCGCCACCACGCCCAGCTTTGTTTTTGTTTTGAACTTGAAATGGAGTCAGTTTACACTGAGAAATGAAACTACCTGCAGCCTGGAATCCTGAGGTTGACTGGTCAGCACAATCTCTCAGGAAGGACAGAATTTTGGAAAAGGAAATCAATACCAGAGGGTTCTTTGCTCAGGACAAAGTCAGAGTGAAGGGAGCTGATGGACTGACACCTAGGTGAAGCCTGATGTGGCTCCTAAAGCTCCCAGCTGCCAAAGACCAGGACATTTGAGCAGAGAGCACTCCAGGTGTCATCTCCTTTGGACAGCGCTGGCTTTTTCTTGGCCCCTTGTTTATTCTTTTGAGGTAGAGTCTCACTCTAGCCTAGGCTAACCTAGATTTCACTAGGTTGTCTCAGGGTGGCCTCAAACAGTGATTCTCCTACCACTGCTTCCCGAGTTCTGGGATTAAAGGCGTGATACCACAACTGGCACTTAAAAAATTTTTTTTTAAAGTTTTTTAAAAATTATTTTTATTTATTTATTTGAGAACGACAGACAGAGAGGCAGATAGAGAACAGGTGCGCTAGAGCCTCTAACCACTGCAAGTGAACTCCAGACGCATGCGCCCCCTTGTGCATCTGGCTAATGTGGGTCCTGGGGAATCGAGCCTCGAACCGGGGTCCTCAGGCATCACAGGCAAGCGCTTAACCACTAAGCCATCTCTCCAGCCCCTAAAAATTTTTTTATTTTGTTTAGTTTTATTTATTTATTTGAGAGCGACAGAGAGGAAAAGAGGCAGGTATATAGAGAGAATGGGCGCGCCAGGACCTCCAGCCACTGCAATTGAACTCCAGATGCATATGTCCCCTTGTGCATCTGGCTAACGTGGGTCCTGGGGAATCGAAGCCTCAAACTGGGCTTCATAGGCAGGTGCTTAACCTCTGAGCCATCTCTTCAGCCTGACAGGTACTTTTTTACATGTATGTATTGTGAACACAATCCCCTCTCATTACCTTGTCCTTACTTTCTGTTCCTGGTCCACTGAACTCCTTTCCAACCCCACTTCTATTTTGATGTCTTTTTTACATGGCATATGTGTTACCCACTAATTAATTAGGGTGGGCCTGCATGAGCATGTATTTTGGGGACCTGGTTAAGAGCATATGCAATTTATCAGTAGTTAAACCATTGAAGAAATTCTCTTCCTGCCCCCTTAGCTATCATTAGATGCCAATAACTCCTGAGGGAGGGCTGGGGGCCTTACGCCCTCCTCTGTCATCCATAACAAACTATTGTAGGGCCTAGCATTCTACAATGCCTTGACCTTCAGCTTCTTCTGACTCCACCATCCAAGTGCTGGTATCATAGGAGCACGCTGCAACATCTGGTTCATGTGGTGCTGGGGTTTAATCCCAGGGCTTTGTGCATGCTAGGCAAGTATTCTACCAAGAACCACATCCCCAGCCCTGCTTAGTTTTCTAATGACTTACATTGGGAGGGTAGTCTCTGTTACTTTATCATGGCCAGAAGCAGAAGTCATTGGTTGATTTTGAGCAGAGGAGTGACATGATTTAATTTTCATTATCTCCTTCAAGGCTGAATGTATGTGGTACTGTTATTCCTGTGATGAGGAAACACCAAGACAGGCTGAGTAGCATATTCTAAGTCATTCAGTTTTTTTTAAAAAAATTATTTATAAGAGAGAGAAAGAAGCAGATCGAGAGAGGGAGAGAAAGAATGGGCATGCCAGGGCCTCTGGCCACTGCAAATGAATGCCAGATGCTTGCACCACCTTATGCATCTGGCTTACGTGGGTCCTGGCGAATCAAATCTAGGTTCCTTTTTTTTTTTTCTTTCCAAATTTTTTGGAGGTAGGGTCTCATTCTATCCCAGGCTGACCTGGGACTTACTCTGTAGTCCCAGGCCGGCCTCATACTCACTTTGATCCTCCTACCTCTGCCTCCTGAGTGCTAGGATGAAAGACTTTGCAGGCAAGTACCTTAACCACTAAGCCATCTCTCTAGCCCCATTTTTTTTTTTCCTTTCCAAGATAGGGTCTTGCTGTAGCACAGGTTGACCTGTAATTCATTGTGTAGTCTCAGTCTGGCCTCATACTCAGAGTACTCCTCCTTCCTCTGCTTCCCAAGTGCTGAGACTAAAGTGTCACCAGCACACCCAGCTCCATCCTTTAGTTATTCATACCAAAGCCCACACACTTTCCACCATCCCAACTGGCTTCACAGTGTGTGTGCACTGGCTTAAGATGCATCCAGAGTGACAGGCACTTAGCAGATGGAGGATGAGTGTTGCTAGATAGAGGTCCTTCTATCGCTGTAGTGCATGAACTCCTGTGAGGTTGCTGTGTGCTGTGCAGTGAGATGAACACATAGGCAGACCTCTAGCAGGGGAAGATTAATTAATGCCTTGGCACTAGCAGTCAGAGTACTTTTATCATGTGAAAAGCACTTCTCCATCATGGTGGTCTTTTTTTTTTTTTTTTTTTTTTTTTTAACTAGCATTGGGCTTCTGTAAAGACTGAACTAAGACCAGTGGACCAACTGAGTTTGAGGATTCATCTTGAACAAGCAGTCAGCTAGCTGCTTAGCTCTTTGACCATCTTCCAAGCAGTATCTGGAGTTGCATGTTAAGATGGGTAGCTGAGCAGGGTGTGTGTATGATGGCACATCCCAACACTCGGAGGGCAGAGGTAGGTGGGTCACCATGAGTTCAAGGCCACTCTGAGATGACAGTGAATTCCAAGTCATCCTGGGCTAGAGTGAGACCCTACCTGAAACAAAAAGGAAGAGGGGAATCTGTCCTGTGTAAAAAAAGAAGGTCAAGACAGGATTCTCCAAGGAGTCCTGTAGGCATTTTGGGGATGTGGGTGAAGGTGGGGCACTTGCTGAGGTGGCTGGGAACATTGGGTGTCCCACTCCATTGCTTATTCCTTGGTCTTTTTTTTTTTTTTTTGAGGTAGGGTCTAGGTCTTGCCCAGGCTGACCTGGAATTCACTATGTAGTCTCAGGGTGGCCTCGAACTCAAGGCAGTCCACCTACCTCTGCCTTTCAAGTGTTGGAATTAAAGGTGTGCATCACCATGCTCAAAATTTTTTTTTGAGGTGGGGTCTCACGCTAGCCCAGGCTGTCCTGGAATTCACTATGTAGTCTCAGGGTGTTCTTGAACTCTTTTTTTTTTTAAATTTTTATTTATTTATTTGAGAGAGACAGACATAGAAAGAAAGACAGATAGAGGGAGAGAGAGAGAATGGGCGCGCCAGGACTTCCAGCCTCTGCAAACGAACTCCAGACGCGTGCGCCCCCTTGTGCATCTGGCTAACGTGGGACCTGGGGAACTGAGCCTCGAACCGGGGTCCTTAGGCTTCACAGGCAAGCGCTTAAACGCTAAGCCATCTCTCCAGCCCTGTTCTTGAACTCTTGGTGATCCTCCTACCTCTGCTTCCCTTGTGCTGGGATTAAAGGCTTGTGCTACCATGTCTGGCTTTTTTTTTAATTAAAAAAAATATTTATTTGGGGAGAGCCAGATATGCAGATGGAGAGAGAGAGTCTCATTATGTAGCCCTGGATGGCCTCATGTTCATCCTCTCCTGCCTTAGCCTCCTGAATGCTGGAATTACGTTCCTGCATAACTACACCCAGCTTCTTTTCTTGCAGGAGAGGAATGGAGCTGACTTGAGTATGTAGTATGGAGATTTGACCTAGTCAAGGAGGTGGGAGAAAGAGTGCTTCCTTTGGGAAGTGCTTAGCAGGCTCTGTAGGATGTTAAGGTGTCTTGAGAGGGAAGGGCATGTACAAAGGCCCCTTGACTGTGGAAGCAAAAGCAACATGTGCCAGGCATGGTGATGTACACCTTTAATCCCAGCACGCGGGAGGCAGAGGTAGGAGGATTGCTGTGAGTTCAAGGCCACCCTGAGACTGTATAGTGAATTCCAGGTCAGCCTGGGCTAGAGCAAGATACAACCTCAACAAACAAACAAACAACAACAACAAAAAAAAAGCATGACAAGCATGTCTTTTATGGACAGCTGGGTGGGAGTGCAGCACTGTACTCAGAACAGGTGTGGAGAGTTTGAGGTCAGCCTGGACTACGTGATATCCTGTCTCAAAACCATTGTAGCATCCTTGCTTCTTGACTTAGGGTTTCCAGTCTTTTGACATTAAAAAAATACTTATTTGTAAGCAGAGAGAGAGAGAGAGAGAGAGAGAGAATGAATGAATATGGGTGCAGCAGGGCCTCTTACTGCTGCAAAGAAACTCTAGATGCATGCGCCACTTCAGTCATCTGGCTTAACCGTGGTACTGGGCAATTGGACCCAGGCTGTCAGGCTTTGCAAACAACTTTCTGAACCTTTGAGTCGTCTCTCCAGCCCCCTTTTGACATTTTGACACGATGTTGTCATCTGTTAAGCTCACATTTAAGAGTGCTACAGTCAAGTTACAAAAAAAAATTGGAAATAATCCCCCCCCACCTCAAAACAAAAAATATTTTAAGTAAGTTTAGGATTTTTCTGTTGGGTAGATTCTTAGCTATCCTGGACTCCCCCATGCCCAGAGAACATCCTGAGTTTCGGTAATTGGCTCCCCCTTGTGGCTTCCTTTGTTTCTATATATTTGCTCTGCTCCTAGTGTACTGGATAGGTGGCAGAAAAGTATAGGTCCCTCATTAGTCTTATTTCTGGTCTTTGCTATTCCTGCATATTTCATGATAGGCCCCAGTCCCTCTTGCTCAGCAGTCGGGCAGGTCTTCCTGAGCAAAAGCAAAGCCTGTTATGAGGGGCTGTGACAGTGAACTCAGAAACAATCTCAGTGCTAAACGTGGTGGCACACACCTTTAATCCCAGCCCGCAGGAAGCAGAGCTGTGAGGATCTGTGTGAGTTTGAGGCCAGCCTGGAGCTACAGAGTGAGTTCCATGTCAGCCTACGCTAGAGTGAGACCTTACCTTAAAAAAAAAATACCCACTGGCTGGGCGTGGTGGCACACACCTCTAATCCCAGCACTGGGGAGGCAGAGGTAGGAGGATCACTGTGAGTTCAAGGCCAACCCTGAGACTATATAGTGAATTCCAGATCAGCCTGGGCTAGAGTGAGACCCTACCTCGAAAACCAAAATCAAACCAAAACAAAAACCCAGAAACAATCTCTGTGCTTCCTGGCAAATGCAGTCCTAGTGCTTCTTATTGGTAGCCCTCCACCATGGAACACTCAGATTTCAAAAAGCCAGTGAGAAATGTAAGGAGAGCTTGTGTGTATTGCTTGAAAATAGCCTATCTTTGGTTTTTGGATGTCCATTGGGTGGCACTGTGGTCTTATTTTTGTTTTTGTTTTTTCTTTGCAGCCAAGCTCTTCTCCAGGAAGTGAAAATGTGGTGCCTCGAGAGCCACTGGTAAGTACCCAGATACATAGTGTCATTTTCTGAGGATTTAAACACCATGTGAGCCTGAAGAAGCCTGTGACTCTTGGCTCTGCATCAGCAGTATCTTGTCACAAGTAGACTCCTGTGAGTGACCTCTGCCTCTGACTTCTGTTCTAGCAAGAATTATGGAGATTTCTCCTTAATAAAGCCTTGCCTTTCTAGAATTGAAGGCCTCCTCTCTTGTAGTCATGGGACATTTTGCTTATTGCTGATAGTAGTAATGAGTGAGATACCTGAAACCTTGGAGCACAGAGCTGGGGAGAGAAGTTCTTCACTGTGCAGTTGGTTGCTTCTTGTCTGAAATCTGAAGTAGCCACTCAAATTCACAGGGCAAGAGCATTGCCTTTGAACAGGTAAGGGAAGGAGTTCTGGTTTTGCCTAATTAGTAATTAGGTGTGATTACCGATAGCATCTTAGATTGCTGATAGTGAAGAGGCCTACTGAGTGCCAGAGGTAACTTTTCTGTCATTCTTTTTTTCTTCCTTCTCTGTCTCCCTCCCTTGCCACAGGATCTTGCTATGTAGCCCAATCTAGCCTTGAACTTGAAGCATTCCTTCTGCCTCTTTAGTAATGGGATTACAAGGCATTAAGACATGTGCCACCATACACAATTAAGTACCTTTTTCCCCCCCTGAAAGAAAGGGTTTCAGGGTTTTGATTTGTAGACCAGGCTGTCCTATAACTCATTATGTAGTCCAGGCTGGCCTTGAGCCTGAGGTGATCCTGCTGGTTCAGCCTTCCAAGTGCTGGGATTATAGGCATGAGCTGTAACACCTGACTTATTTTAAGTAACTTTGTTTACAGTGTTTTTGTTTTGGTGGTCTGAGTCACAGTCCCTACCCACCTGCCATATTTTCACTGCTTGGCCTTTTATGACTGCTGCAAGTCCTATGGGCTATGGTAAGACTGGTTTTGTGCAAACCACAGTTCTAGGGGAGCGCCAGCATTTGGTTAACTCTGCCAGGCTTTTCCTTTTCTTGGCGGGCTGATAGCCAGCAAGCTCAGCAGTGTACCGCCCAGGCTTTGTTTTGGCAGCACCTGTAGTCTCACCTGTTTTCTTCACTCTGCTTGGCAGTGAGAGTGGATGATGTGAGCTCTTTAGCTGGTATGAACAGGTCCAAATTCTACCAGGTTATAAAGTTTTCCTAGACAAGAGGGTGATAGGGATCTGGCTGAGCTGCAGGTAGACCAAGAAGATACAAGTTCTGCTGGGACTTTTTCAGTGGAGTAGTGTTATTCATGTCACTTTCTGTCACCAGTTATGAGTTCATGTCCCAGCACTTGTACAGTGGCCTCATTTTGCCTTTTTGGTTTTGTCTGTTCTCTTCTGAGGAGGCTTCACTTCTCCAGCCACTCTGAACTGGGGAGCTTAAGTATGTTCCTTGGAGTCACCTTCCAATCCTGTTAGACTAACGAAAGCTGTGATGTAGAAGTGGTGGCTCACACCTTTAAGCACAGCACTCGGAGGCTGAAGATTGACAGTTTTCATGAGTTCAGGGCCAGCCTTGGCTGTGAATGAGTTTCAGGTCACCCTGGGCTACATGAGACTCTCCTTCAAAACAATAACAAAAGCCCAAACTGGGCTGGAGAGATGGCTTAGCTGTTGAGGCGCTTGCCTGCAAAGCCCCGAGTTGGATTCCCCAGTACCCATGTAATGACAGATGCACAGGGTAGTAGTTCTGTTCAATTGTGCTCTATTTCTTTTGACATGTACTGATTTACTAGCCTGGAGAGATGGCTCAGTGGTTAAAAGCACTTGCTTGAAATCTATCGACTTAGCTATTGATCACCAGCAGTGAGGCCAGACCATCTTGTGGGGCACAATTGGAGAAACTCTAGGAGTGCTGAGTGTTGGCATGTTTGCTGACTTGTGGGCATTGAAGGCTGGAGGCTGTGCTCTGCTCTGCTATGGTTCTGTATGTGGCTCTTTCCTGCTGCACTGCACATTGCTGGTTGGCTGGTTATATTTTTATTTCTTTCTTTTCTGGGAGGCCCTAAGCAGTCTTCAAACCCTGGTAGCCTGCGATCGTCCAGAGTTCAGACTCATTCTCTCCAGGCCAACTCTGCAATTACCTTATATTTAATTAATATTTTTTCTCCTCTTTACGTACTTACTGCATAATTGCTCAGAGAAAAGAAAACACATAGCAGCAATTTATATATATATAAAAAAACAATAATTAAAAAAAAACCCGAAATAAACTCCCATCTCATTTGGGCTGATCCTGTGAGTCGGGTAATTAGGGCCCTATTAAAAGGTAGACCCTTTCTCCTTCCCCCTCCTTTTTTATTAATTTTTTTATATTAAACTCCCACAGTCTCTCAGTCATGCCCTTATTGCTTTTGGCCCACCATTTGCAGCAGCCTGATTAAATGAGGGCACCAGCCGAGTTGTATGGTCTTATGTGAACAACTGTTTCCTCTTGGGAGTGGCAGCAGAAGGGTGTCTGGCAGAGGATATCACCAAAGGCTGGTTTGTGGGGCAGGTCAGGAGCACAGGTGAAGTAGGAGGAGATCCTGTGGCTGCTTTGGATTGGCAGAGCCAGCTAGATGACAGGCCTGGGATGCTGTAGAAACGATGGGGGCGGCAGCTGATGCTCACAGCTCAGCGTGCAGGGCTGTGGTTTGAGAGCACATAGTACAGGGATGGAGGCTCCTCAGGCAGTGCATGTGGGCTTTCTCCTGGGCACTTAGCTGGATGATGAGAGAACATACAATTTCAGAATCAAACAAGTCTTGTTGTTAAGTAATTCACATCTTATTTGGGGAAGAAAGGGTATTTATACACATGAAACAATTAGTAAGAAGGAAAGACTGTATATAATTTTAGGAAGCAGCACAAAATTGTGTATAATTTGGTGCAGAATTGCCTGGTTAGAAGTCTGAGAGGGCCCCTCATTATTCAGAGAAGGAGGAAGCTGGTGGGTGGAGCTTTAGGGGTGGTTTTCAGACTCTGAAGCTAGGTGTGTAGGAATAGTAGATAGTCCATCCAGTGTTAGGGAAATACCCTAGAAAATTGTTTGATTTTTAATTCATTGCATATTTTCCACAAAATTGCTTAGTAGGTGCTTCCTGAGCTCTACAGTTAAAGAATTTAAGCATATGATATTGAAGGCAAATATATATATATTTAATATTTTATTTATTTGAGAGAGAGAGAGAATATGGGTGTGTCAGGGCCTCTGGCCACTGCAAACTCCAGATGCATGAGCCCCCTGATGCATCTAGCTTACGTGGGTCCTGGAGAGCTGGACTGGGATCCTTCGGCTTTGTAGGCAAACGCTAAACTGCTAAGCCATCTCTTCAGCCCTGAAGGCAAATATTTTATTTTTTGTTTCAGAAGGAGGTGATCTTTGGGGCTGGGGATAAGGCTCAGTGGGAAGACAGCTCACTTAGCATGCCTAAGTCCTGGGCTCAATCCCCAGCACTGCATATATCAAGTGTAATCCCCATGCTTTGGAGGTAGAGATGGGAAATCAAGAGTTCAAGGTCATCCTCAACTATGTAAGGAGTTCACTGCCAGCCTGTGCTATGCAAGACACTGTCAGAAACAAAACAAAACAAAAAATTAGGGCGGGAGAGATGGCTTGGTGGTTAAGGTGCCTGCCTGTGAAGCCTAAAGACCCATATTCGACTCCCCAGATCCCACATAAGCCAGACGCACAAGGTGACACTTGCACATGTGCACAGGGTGGTGCTTGCATCTGGAATTCTATTAGAGTGGCTGGAAGCCCTGTCATGCCAGATCTTTCTCTATCTTATAAAAAAAAGGTCAGTCTGGGGCTGGAGAGATGGCTTACTGGCTAAGGTGCTGTCTGTGAAGCCTAAGATTCCTGGTTCGATTTCCCCAGTAGCCACATAAGCTAGATGCACAAGGTAGCACATGCATCTGGAGTTCATTTGCAGTGGCTGGAGGCCCTGGTGTGCCCATTCACACTCTCTCTGTGTGTCTGCCTCTCTCTCTCTCAAATAAATAAATAAAAATAAAAAATAAAACATTTTAAAACAGGTTAGTCTGTTGGGCTTGCCTTAAAAAACAAAACAAGGGCTGGAGGGATGGCTTAGCAATTAAGGCACATACCTGCGAAGCCTAAAGATCCAGGTTCAATTCTCCAGGTCCCACGTAAACCAGATGCACATGATGGCACATGCATCTGGAGTTCATTTGCAGTGGCTGGAGGCCCTGGTGTGCCCATTCTCTCCCTCTTTCTCTTTTTCTCTCTCTCTTTCTTTCTGTCTCGAATAAATAAATAAAATTAAAATAAATCTTTTTTTTTTAAATAAAACAAAAAACAACTTAGATGATCTCTTTCTTTTTTGAGGGTGGGATGTTCATGCAGGTGTGCACACACCATGGCATGCATGTGTGTGGAGCTCAGAGGATAACCTGGGTTGGTTCTCACTTTCCACCGAGTTTGAGGCAGATGATTGTTCTCATTGTTGTCCACCACTATGTTCCCAAGCACCTGGGTATGTGAGTTTCAGGGACATTCTACGACCACCACCTCCCTTCTTGTGGGAGGCATGCTGGTATTACAGACAATACCGTAGTGTCTGCCTTTTACCTGGGTTTCTGGGGATTTGAACTCTGTATATGTACTTGTATGGCAAGAGCATTATCCACTTATCCATCTCCCCAGCCCTGTAGATGATCACTTTGAAGTAATTTTTCTCTTTACTAAAAAATGTTAGGGAGAGCTGGAGAGATGGTGTAGTGGTTAAGGTGCTTACCTGCGAAGCTTAAGGACCCAAGTTCAATTCCCCAGTACCTGTGTAAGCAAGATGCACATGGTGACATATGTATTTGGAATTTGTTGCAGTGGCTGGAGGGCCTGACACGCCCATTCTCATTCTCTTTCTCCTCTCATAAATAAATAAAAGTAAAATATTTAGAGCCAGGTGTGATGGAGCATACCTTTAATCCCAGCACTCGGGAAGCAGAGGTAGAAGGATCAACCATGAGTTCAAGGGCACCCTGAGACTACACAGTGAATTCCAGGGCAGCCTGGTTTAGAGTGAAACCCTACCTTGAAAAACAAAACAAAAGTGAAATATTTAAAAAACTGTGAGGGGAGCTGGGTGGTGGGGTTGTGCATGCCTTTAATCCCAGCACTCAGGAGGCAGAAGTAGGAGAATCACTGTGAGTTCAAGGCTATCCTGGGACTACAGAATGAGCTCCAGATCAGCCTGGGCTACAGTGAGATCCTGCCTTGGAAAAAAAAAAAAAAAAAAAAAAAAAGTGAAGCCAGGCATGCTTTTAATCCCAGCACTCAGGAGGCAGAGGTAGGTGGATTGCTGTGAGTTTGAGGCCACCCTGAGAATACATAGCAAATTCCAGATCAGCCTGGGCTAGAACGAGACCCTACCTCAAAAAACAAAAAACAAAACAGACAAAAACAGTAGATCATTGGAAGACTACAAGCAGCTTAGCATGTGTGAAGCCCTAGTTTGTACCAAGTACCATGTTGCTGTCAGGTTCTCATTGCTGGTAGAAATCACCTGACCAAAAGCAGCTTTGGGGAAAAAAGGGTTCATTTTGGCTTACAGGCTTGAGGGGAAGCTTTGTGATGGCAGGGAAAACGATGGCATGAGCAGAGGGTGGACATCACCCCCTGGCCAACATAAGGTGGACAATAGCAATAGGAGACTGTGCCAAACACTGGCAAGGGGAAACTGGCTATAATACCCATAAGCCTGTTTCCAATAATACACTGCCTCCAGGAGGCCTTAATTCCCAAACCTCCATCAGCTGGAAACCTAGAATTCAAACTATCACATTCCACCCTGGCCCTCATCATCTGATAACTATACATGATATAAAATACAATGCATTCATCAGCTTTAAAGTCCTTATAGTTTTTATCAGTCCCAGTGATGTTCAAACATCCCCATAACCCAAGGTCTTTTAACTGAGCCATAAAACCAAAAAATCCCCCCCAAATCCATAATGGCACAGAATAAATATTTACCCTGCAAAAGATGGCATTGGGCATAGCAAAGGAATATTCAACCAATACAAGATTTAAACAGGGCAAACATCAAACTTTGTAGCTCCAAGTTCAACAACTCTAGTCAATGACAAATCTCCAAGTTCGATAATTCAAACCACTGACAAGTCTCTGGAGTTCCAGTTCTGCCCCTCCAGCTAGGCTGCTCACAGTCTTGGAAAACTTTATTGGGGCTGGCAGTTTTCCTTAGCAGCCATCTCATGGTCCTGGCATCTCCACTGGGTTTGCACTGCAACCCACGGTCCATCCTCACGGCTCCATCAGGTCTCCAAGCAGGCATCCAGCAAACCTGCTTCACACTGCCCATGGACGTTTCCAAAACACAAGACTGTGTTGCAAACTCAGTGTCCCTCTCTTTCCTACACTTCTTATACTCCATAATACCAGGTGGGGTGCCAGTTTGTTACTCCAGGGGAGGATAAAGCAAACTTTGAAGAACAGGACACTCCTTGAGCACTCAGACCCCTTTCTACATTCTTCCTGTTGCCCCAGTGCTGATCAGCTGGCCCAATCTCAAAGGTTGTAATCTCTCACACAATTGCAACTGAATGGGCAGAAGTGCTTTCCTGTAGCCTTTGACTTCTCCCTGAGGTTAGGATGGAACCTTGTCTAGGGGGTTGCACGGCACGTGTTTCAGCTCAGCCCTTCAAGAGAAGCTCAGTTGTCTTGTATCTGTGATGGCCAAGATTCTTCTCTTTGATCTTTAAGCCAGCTAACTAGAGGCTGGTAATCAAAAGACTGTTAATGGGCTGGAGAGATGGCTTAGTGGTTAAACGCTTGCCTGTGAAGCCTAAGGACCCCGGTTCGAGGCTCGGTTCCCCAGGTCCCACATTAGCCAGATGCACAAGGGGGCACATGCGTCTGGAGTTCGTTTGCAGAGGCTGGAAGCCCTGGCGCGCCCATTCTCTCTCTCTCCCTCTATCTGCCTTTCTCTCTGTGTCTGTCACTCTCAAATAAATAAATAAATAATAATAAATTAAAAAAAAGACTGTTAATATCTTGATGAATTCAGGGAGCAGTGCTTGATCTTCTCTGTAAGAATAGTTAGAGCTGGTTGCTTATCTCCTAAAGACTTCTAGGTACCTTCCTGGCAGGATTGGACCTTGTGCAACTATTCTTCTTCCCCCCCTCCCCCCCCAAGGTTTCACTGTAACCCAGGCTGACCTGATACTCACTCTGTAGTCTCAGGGTGGCCTCAAACTCATGGTGATCCTCCTACCTCTGCCTCCCAGGTGCTGGAATTAAAGGTGTGAGCTACCACCCTTGGCTTTGTGCAACTTTTGTGGTTTAAATTCCTTGGTGTACTAGTTGGCAGGCTCACTGTGGATAGGTGGTTCCCATTTTTTTCCACTAAAACATTTCTGAAGGATAGCATTCATGTGTTTAATGCATTTCTTTTTGTTCCTTTTTCCTTTTTTTTTTTTTTCTTTTGAGGTAGGGTCTCTAGCTGAAGCTGACCTGGAATTCACTATAATCTCAAGGTGGCCTCAAACTCATGGCGATTCTCCTACCTCAGCCTCCTGAGTGCTGGGATTAAAGGTGTGCACCACACCATGCCTGGTTCAATAGTGTTTTTTTTTTTTTTTTTTAATTTATTTGAGAGTGAAAGACAGACAGAACAGGCATGCCAAGGCATTCAGCTGCTGCAAACAAACTCCAGATGTGTGTGCCCCCTTGTGAGCATGGATGACATTGCATTCTTGTGTCACTGTGTGCCTGGTTTACGTGGGACTGGGAAATTCGAACATGAGTTCTTAGGCTTTGCAGGCAAGCACCTTAACCACTGAGCCATCTCTAGCCCAATAAAACATTTTTTGTATGTGGGTTGTGATATATGTGCTCTATGTAGTGTGTGGACATGTGTGTGCTGATGTCGCACCCCGTGGGCTCACCCATAGCAGTCTGAGAGAACCATTAGGTGTTTCCTTCCATTGCTCACCTGCCTATTTTTTTCTTATGATGGACTCTTACTGATTCTGGAGTTTGCTGTTTACAAGCCCCAGCAATTCTCCTGTCTCTGCTTCCTACATGATTGAAGTTACAAACCTATGTAGCCATTCCTAGCTGTTTATGTGGGTTGTGGGTTTTCAAACTTGGCTGGTCTCAGACCCTCATGTTTGTGCAGGAAGCACACTTAACTCCTGAGCCATCTCTCCCTCCCTAAGCTTAAGAAAAAATACTGTGTATGTGCTGGGGAGAACTCTCTGTGGTTAACGGTACTTGCTTAAAGACCCTGACAGTCTTGGTTCTGTTCCCCAGCACCCATGTAGAGCCGGATGCACATAGTGGTGCATGCATCTGGAGTCATTTGCAGCAGGTGGTGGTATGGGAACACCCATTTTCTATCAAATACATAAATAAAACTATTTAAAAATATTATTTATTTATTTGTGAGCAGAGAGGGAGGGGTGAAGGGGGAAAAGAGAAGGGGGAGAGGGAGGAAAGAAAAGAGGAAGGGGAAGGTGTGTATGGACACATCAGGGTCTCTGTCACTGCAAACAAATTCAAGATGCATGTGGCACTTTATGTGTCTGGCTTTCTATGGATACTAGGGAATTGAACCTGGGCTGGCAGGCTTTGCAAGCAAGTGCCATTAACCATTGAGTCACCTTCCTAGCCCCCTAATTTTATTTATTTATTTATTTTATTTTTCAAGGTAGGACTCATTCTAGTCCAGGCTGACCTGGAATTCCCTATGTAGTCTCAGAGTGGCTTTGAATTCATGCCGATCCTCCTACCTCTGCCACACGAGTGCTGGGATTAAAGGCGTGTACCACCATGCCCAGCCCTAAAATTGTTCTTTATTACTATATTCATGAAAGTGTTTCACAAGCAAATGGATAATAAGATCAACCATTGGGATTTTAGGAAATGGTCTTTTTTTTCAGGAAAACATAAATAATAGCAAGGTAATTTTAAAGCATTATGTATTGGTTGATTTCAGGGTAGAGTGTTAGTGCTGAAGCTAGTTGTCACTTCCACTTGTTTTCTTGCTTAGAGATCTCTATCAGTATGTGAGTGAGAGGGGTAATATCATAGGGATAATTATAAGAGATAGGTGTCTTTATATTGCCAATGCTGACATTGTACTCATGATCTTTCTGCCTCAGCCTCCCCAACAGCTAAACTGTTACCAGCAAATTTCCCTGGATCATCCCTTCATGATTGCTGTTGAGAAAGTTAGGGAGCAAATTCACATGTAAAGAACTCAAGAATAGGGCTCATGGGATACTAGTGGTAATGTTATTATGTGACTGGGTCCAGGATACTGGACCTGTGGATTGAGCATGTTTCAGATGGAAAAAAGAATGTTGGCTTTTTGGTTGGGGAGTTGACTCAGCAGTTATAGGTGCTTGCTTGCAAAGCCTGCTGGTCTGGGTTCTAGTCCCCAGTACCCACATAAAGACAGATGCACAAAGTGGTGCATGCAGCTAGAGTTGTTTGCAGAGGTAAGAGGCCCTGGTGCACCTATTCTTTCTCCCTCTCACATGCTCAAGTAAATAAATAAAAAATATTTTAAAAAATTTTGTTGTTTATTTTTATTTATTTGAGAATGACAGAGAGAAGGGAATAGTTAGATAGAGAGGGGATGGGTGCATCAGGGCCTCCAGCCACTGCAAATGAGCTTCAGATGTGTACCCCTTGTGCATCTGGCTAATGTGGGTCCTGGGGAATCAAGCCTCGAACCAGGGTCCTTGGGCTTCACAGGCAAGTGCAAAACTGCTAAGTCATCTCTCTAGCCCAGTAAAAAATATTTTAAGTTGGGTGTGGTTGAGCACACCTTTACTCCCAGCATTTAGGAGACTGTGAGGTAGGAGGATCACTGTGAGTTCCAGACCACCCTGAGACTACATAGTGAATAGCAGATCAGCCTGGACTAGAGTGAGACCCTACCCAAAAAGCCTCTCTTCCCCCCCAAAGAAAGAACCTTTTGTGAAGAAAAAGTTTCCTTTGTAACCCTAATGTCCATGCTTACCACCAACTCCTGGGTGGGAAGGTACCTGAGCTTCCTGCTGCTTCTGCCAGATATGGGGAGGAAAACTTGTTAGACCTAAATGCTGAAATGGATGAACTGGAGAAAAGCTTCATTCCGTTTCTGGGTAGCTATAATCTCCAGGCTACTTACTGATTTTGAAATTACTGCCTCTTCCTATTCCATCCTTCCTATTATAGTCTGAGGAGGTTTATGGAAAACACTAGGCGGTGCCCTTTAAGTTGTTTCCTCTTTCAGGTAAATGAAGAGGTTGTTTTTCAGTTTGGAGGTATCCTTTTACAAATAATTATTAGATGAATTGAAACTCTTAGGAGTAATAATTAAAGAAATGGAGTTTGAAACAGTTCTTCCTCTTTGTTTATGCTTTAGGTTTTGGCTTTCATAGTAGCACTTTGTATTGGCTGTAGTTCCTGTAATCAGAGGCTCTACCTTGTGGATAACTGAACAGTATTCCTATTTTGGAGATGTAGGAACCAAGGACTTGAGCACACTGTGATTGGAGAAGTTCATCTTTCTTTCTTTCTTTTTTTTATTTGAGAGCGACAGACACAGAGAGAAAGACAGATAGAGGGAGAGAGAGAGAGAATGGGCGCGCCAGGGCTTCCAGCCTCTGCAAACGAACTCCAGACGCTTGCTCCCCCTTGTGCATCTGGCTAACGTGGGCCCTGGGGAACCGAGCCTCGAACTGGGGTCCTTAGGCTTCACAGGCAAGCACTTAACCGCTAAGCCATCTCTCCAGCCCTCATCTTTCCTTCCTTCTTTCTTTCCTTCTTTCTTTCCTTCTTTCTTTCCTTCTTTCTTTCCTTCCTTCTTTCCCTCCCTCCCTCCCTCCCTCCCTCCTTCCCTCCCTCCCTCCCTCTCTCCCTCCCCCTCCCCCTTTCTTTCTTTCTTTCTTTCTTTCTTTCTTTCTTTCTTTCTTTGGTTCTGTCTTTCTTTGGTTCTTTGTTTGTATGTAGGGTCTCACTGTAGCTCAGGCTGAGCTGAAATTCACTGTGTAGTCTCAGGGTGGTCTCGAACTCTCAGTGATCCTCCTACCTCTGCCTCCCAAGTGCTGAGATTAAAGGCATGTGCCATGATGCCTGGCTATCTTTCTTATTTTATTTTTACTTATTTTTTATATTTTTGTTTTTTTGAGGTAGGGTCTCACTCTGGCCCAGGCTGACCTGGAAATAACTATGTAGTCTCAGGGTGGCCTCGAACTCACAGCAATCCTCCTACCACTGCCTCCAAAGTGCTGGGATTAAAGGCATGCGCCACCATACCTGGTTCTCTTATTTTTTTTAGTATGTTTTTATTTATTGGGGGGGGGAGAGAGAGAGGGAGGGAGGGAGGGAGGGAGGGAGGGAGGGAGGAGAGATATGGGTGCGCCAGAGCTTCTTGTTGCTGCTAACAAACTCCAGACACATGCACCACTTTGTGTATCTGGCTTTACATGTATACTGAGGAATTGAACCTGGGCCAGTGGGCTTTGAAGCAATTCCTTTAACTACTGAGCCAAGAGCAGTTCATCTTTCATCTAGTCCCTGACATAACTCTTGGAGGTGTAGGCTTAGCTTTTCAGCTGTCCTATTAGACATTGCTGAACATGGGATCTACAGCAGAAGGGTGTACTTAAAATGTTTTCCTTTTGTTGAAAGTTGATCATCTTTGAGAATTTTTCATATGAAAGTGTCTTTGAGTGTGACCTAAAAGATGAGTCTTCTTATGACAGACATAGGCAAACCCCCAGCCTCTGTTTGAAAAGCACCAACTGTTGGGGTTGTTATCAGAACCACCATGCACCCTACATTTTTCAGGATAATTTCAATTTAAAATTTTGGAGCATTGTAAAACTGTGCAGACTGATTTTGGTTTGAAAAATATGGTTCCATAGTTAATCCCCTGGTGCACTGGGCAGAGCTGCAGGAAGATAAAGTGGTGCTTGGGAGAAGGACGTATTGGCCTCCCTTCTTTCTTCCTTCCCAGCTCTCCTTTCTTTTATGGTTTGTAGTTATAACTAAGATTTATGTTTGTTGCTCCACAAATCTTTGCTCTGCCATTATGAGTTTGTCCAAGCAGTCTAGAGATGGGACCGACACTGAGTGATTCCTGAGGTAAATCTATCTGGGGGCACTCCCTGACAGTCAGAGGCAGAGAGGAGCTAAAGCATCGCCCCCAGCGGAGCGGGCGTGAGGATAAATTGCCCTGTCAAGAAGAGCTCCCACTGCCACCTTTGTGACTTCTTGCCTCACAGCCACCCTGGGCCCCAGCTCCCTGTCTGTAATCTGTGGGCTGGTGCCTCTGGTTAGCAATAGCTTCACAGAGGCTTTTCTGTTGCTTTCAACTGTGGCTCATTCATACCCATAGCTAGAGGATTTCTGCTAAGGTCTCTTTTCTCAACCTCGTAGTAACCAGAAGCTAACTGCTAACAGAATCTAGCTTGCAAGCTGATTATGTTGTTGTTTTTCCATACTTGGTTGAAAATGGATTTTGGAGATGAGGAATAAATAGCTATTTAATATCTTCTTTTCCTTTCCTCAATCTTTTTGTATTATGTGTACTTTTTTTGTTTTGAGACAGGGCCTCATTGTGGAGTTCAGGCTTGCCTTGAATTCGTGTTCCTTCTGCCGCAGCCTCTCACTACCCCTGTGTACTGTTGAGAGCTGTTTGAAACCTCTGGTGAAGTGGAGTATCCATAGCACATGCTTCTTTCAGCTTCTGTTGCATACACTCTCCTTATAAATGACCAGCTGGCTCTTCTGGCCTTTGGAACTTACTCCCCTGGCCAGGCATTCTGATGTTCAGCCCTACTAGCTGTTCTTACACCAAGAGGTAGTCAGCCAGTTCCTAAAGCTGTGTGCACCAAGTGTGCTGGTTATCGAACTGGGTGGTTTCTTTAGATATGATGTAAGCAGATGAAAGGCAAACATGAGGAGAGGATTCTACAAGTATGATATGCTTTTTTGTTTGTTTGTTTGTTTTGTTTTGAGCTAGGGTCTTACTGTAACCCAGGCTGACCTGGAATTCACTATGTGGTCTCAGGCTGGCCTGAACTCATAGTGATCTTCCTACCTTGTCCTCCCAAGTGCTGGAATTAAAGGCATGTGCCACCACACCCAGCTATAATATGATTTATAAAGATTAATGTAAAGAGCTTTCTTTTTTAAATAAATAATTTATTTGAGAGAGAGAAGCAGATAGAGAGAGAGAGAGAATGGGTACGTGAGGGCCTCTAGCCACTGCAAATGAACTCCAGATGCCTGTGCCACCTTGTGCATCTGCATTTACGTGGGTACTGTGGAATTGCAATTGGGTCCTTTGACTCTGCAGGCAAGCACCTTAACTGCTAAGCCACCTCTCCGGCCCAAGATTAATATAAAGAGTTTTCTATTAAAATCAGCTTGGAAAGCTGGGCATGGTGGCGCACGCTTTTAATCCCAGCACTTGGGAGGCAGAGGTAGGAGGATCGCCGTGAGACTATATAGTGAATTCCAGGTAGCCTGAGCTAGAGTGAGACCCTACCTCAACAAATCAAACAACAACAAAACAAAACAAAACAAAACAAAAAACAGCCAACTCAAAAAAAAAGTTGGGCATGGTGGCACACACCTTTAATCTCAGCACTTGGGGAGGCAGATGTAGGAGGATTGCCATGAGTTCGAGGGTACCCTGAAACTACGTAGTGAATTCCAGGTCAGCCTGGGCTAGAGTGAGACCCTACTTTGAAAAAACAAGTAATAAAATAAAACATAAGGGCTGGAGAGATGGCTTAGCGGCTAAGTGCTTGCCTGTGAAGCCTAAGGACCTTGGCTTGAGGCTCGATTCCCCAGGACCCACGTTAGCCAGATGCACAAGGGGGCTCATGTGTCTGGAGTTCATTTGCAGTGGCTGGAGGCCCTGGTGCACCCATTCTCTCTCTCTCCCTCCCTCTTTGTCTGTCACTCTCAAATAAATAAATAAATAATAAAAAGTATTTTAAAAATAACATAAAAATTAAAAAATAAAAAAACCCATAACACTTAAGGGCTAGAGTGATTGCTCGGCAGTTAAAGGCACTTGCTTGCAAAGCTTGATCACCCAGGTTCGATTCCCCAGTACCCACGTAAAGCCAGATGCACGAAGTGGCACATGCATCTGAAGTTTGCTTGCAGTGGCAAAAAGGCCATGATGTGCCGCCACTCATTCTCTCTCTCTCTGTTTGAAAATTAAAAAATATAATAATCAAAAACTTAAATGTTTGGCAAATGTGAACTAAAAATATTGCTGTCAAATTAGGTATGAGATGACAGTTAAACATTGGGGCAGGATCATAAAATTCTTAAAGGATTCCATACTTTGGTTGCCTTACTAATAATGTCTGTGAGTTCTTCCTTTGTTTTAGAAATGGAGAGGGTGTGTTATGGGTGGGGTTTATGCAAGAGAAAGATGTCTGGGAACTTCAGTCTGTGGGCCCACACTCAAAGAAAAGTTCTTGGCTCTACATCAAAAGATTAGCAAATGACTATACATTTATAGGTTTTTAGTTAATATAAAATGCTGAAGGTATATAGAGCAGGCCCCATTTTTAATGATTCTCTACTTTTAACTGATTTTTTGATTAACTGAACAATTATTAGCTGTGATCTCATAGACCAGGAGGGCTACTGTGTAATTCTCTGGCCTCAGTGCTGGTTTATTTTTATCTCGTTCGATCCACACACACCTGTGAGGATTACCCTTCTCATTTTACAGTGAGGAAACTGAAGCCCAGGGTAGTGAGCTCCCAGAGCTACTAAGTGGTGGGACTGGGATTCAAAGTCCCTGACCAATGCTACTGAACTTATACGGATGGGGAATGTAGATCAAGGTCAGTCCTGACTTTACCTTCAATGGCAGTAGTGTGTTAAGGGGATGCCACACAGACAGGCTGTGGCAGGGGCTACCTGCTGAACTGCGCTTGCTCTCTCTGAAGCTGTTGCCTTATCCGTGCTCTCCCTTGTTGGAGTCTTTTGTATGCATTCTCACTGTTGAAAAGGCACCTATTAATACATCACAGGTGATGTGCACCTCCTAAGGCTGGGAGGAGGCGTCTGCACCCATGTACCTCACTAATGACAGGTTATGGGACCGAGGGAGATAATAGGATCTTTTCATCTGATGTCTGTATGGAAAGTGCTACATCTCTAGTAGCTTCTAGGGGGCAGCAACTGACTGTTATTCCATCTGCTACTGGAAGAGTGGAGGTTGGACAAGTGAGCAATTTGCTTTCTGACTCCATCTCTTGAAGCAGTGCTCTACAGGTCCTCAGGGAGTTACTGGAATCTAAAGAAAACATGATATCTAGCACCTTCCATTTCCCCTTTCTCTGCTTCTCAGGTAAACCCTTATCTTTCCTCATTAGCATTTATACATTCCTCATTGTCAGAGTTAAGGCAGCAATCATGATAAGAGTAGAGAGATGGCTTTATAAAAAAGCATTTTTTAAGATTTATTTGCAACCAGCAAAATAGAGAGAGAGAGATAGAGAAAGAGAGAGGAAGAGAGAGTATGTGCACACCTGGGCCTCCAGCCATTGCAAACAAACTCCAGGTACATGTACTACTTTGTGCATCTGGCTTTTCATGGGTGCTGGGGGATTGAACCTGGGTTGTTAGGCTTTGCAGGCAAGTACCTTAACCACTTAGCCATACAGCCTGAGATATGGCTTTCAGAGAGTAAAATCTTTTTGTCAGATCTACTTGTTGCCAACTTCCAGACATTGATGACCCACTCTTTTTTTTCTCAATTTTTATTAACATTTTCCATGATTATAAAAAATATCCTATGGTAATACCCTCCCTCGCCCCACTTTCCGCTTTGAAATTCCATTCTCCATCATATCCCCTCCCCATCTCAGTCAGTCTTTCTTTTATTTTGATGCCATGATCTTTTCTTCTTCTTATGATGGTCTTGTGTAGGTAGTGTCAGGCACTATGAGGTCATGGATATCCAGGCCATTTTATGTCTGGAGGGAGCACATTGTAAGGAGTCCTACCCTTCCTTTGGCTCTTACATTCTTTCTGCCACCTCTTAACCCTGAGCCTTGGAAGGTGTGATCGAGATGTTACTCAGTACTCCAGTCACTTCTTTCCATCACTATGATACCTTCTGAGTCGTCCCAAGGTCACTGCCATCTGAAAAGAGAAGATTCTCTACCTAAAGTGAGAGTAGTATGAATATAAGAGTATAAATATTAAGAGAAATGCTTACTGAGTAGTTTGATAAGCATAGTATATACATTTAGCCAGACAGCAGCAGTTGTTACACCCCTAGGGCTCATGAGTACTCCTCTTTTAAGCTTTCAATATCAGGGATGTATTCCTTTCCATGGAGTGGGCCTTCAGGCCAATTGGAGAGCAGTTGGTTTCCACCATGACAGACGTGCCACTATTGCACCTGCTGGCTCATTTGGCCTGGCTGGCCAATTATAAGGCTTGCAGTGTCCACTGTTGAGTATCTTCACTGGTGGTATCTCTTTCTCCCATTGAACTACATGTAGAATGGCTTCTTCCAGCTTTCTGTCAGCTGGTGATGACCCACTCTTAAAGTGCTAAGAGGTTTTGAAGCTTTCCCTGTGGGCAGTGCCTAACTCTATTGGGAATGCTGCTGTTAGGTGGTCAATTACCTGTTTTCCTCCCAAGGCTGTTAGGCTTTTGGAGGCTTCGGTACAATCCCAAAGGGCTTCTCCCCAGAAGCACACTGAAGGGCAAAGTTTGGGTTTGCTAGTTGTTTAGCCTCTAGGGCCCAAGGCTGACACATGGGTTTCTTGGGCTTTGTCGGAAGAAAGTGAACTAGCTGGCCCTTCCCAGAAGCAGCCCTTCACCCTGGCCCACAGTGCTCCTGGTTTCTGGCCCTCAGATCCTTCCAGCTGTGTGGTGGAAGCAAGCTCTGCACAGGAGCAAGGGCTGGTTATGCAGGTGGATCTGGGTGGTGTTAGTACATACAGAGAAGCCAGTGGGCCAGACACTTCAGCACTGCGAGGTTTACTTAGGATTAGCTACGAAGCCTGTCCTGACTCCACTGTGGGAGGAGCAAGTGACCTATGCTATTTCCTGTGGGGCTTTGCCTTCCATGAGGTTTTTCCATGAGGATCCAGGGCCCTGAGAAAGGTAGGAGCTTCCCCACAGAGTGGCTTTCCTCAAAGACAAAGGCATGCCACCATCTCACCTATCCAGCTCGGATGTCTCTCCAAAAAATGACAGTTAATACAATCTGTTAATGAACAGAAGAAATCACTGGAAGTATTGGCAAATCATTTGACAGTGAAGTGGTTTTATAACTTCTGTCTATCAGATGATTATTATCTATACTGCTGTTTCTACTGGAGTTTTGAAGATTTCAGCCTGGCCTCTAGAGCCCCATTTATGGGACATTTTATTTCTCCATCTCTAATATACAGAAATCACTTTATTTCCAGGAAAATCCAGGTCCACAGTCCTACCCCCCCCCCCCCCCGTTCCCTCTTCCCCTGGCTTCTCCTCCATTACCTCTTTGGGCTCTATCAGGTGGAGGGTATCCCCTACTGATCAGACTGGCAGAGCTAATACTGGCTGGAGGAGCACTGCAGTTTGTTTTTGCAGTTCTTGGATTTGGTTTAATGTACAATTGATTTTTCAAATGTATTTAATCATTTTTTTCTTACCTCATAAGGATTAACCTGCACAAACCTCATTTTATCCTAAGTGTGGCTTTGGGAGGAAGGGAGAAAATTGAGTTTCTCAAGCTTATTTTATTCTTTACTTTTTATTTTCCAAATAGGTTTTCCTGCCGAAGCAGCTCTGTAAAATACAATGTATTTTTGTGGTCATTACTTACTCACTACTAACTGGTCTCTCCTGCCTGCCTTTGTCTGTGAACTAAATACAGGGGCCTAAAGATAATTGGTAGCTTTATCACAGGCTCACCAATTTACAGATCAACAGGGAAGGCAGCCCAGTGGTGGTTTGTGGTTGGCCCTGGCTGCCCATCTAGCAAATGTGAGCTATCATTCTGTATCTGCCACCAAGTTGGGGTTGACTAGGTCGGTCCTTTCCAAATTCTGTGCTTTGGCTTTGTTAATTGCCTCTCAGAGTCCGCCGATTTACAGATTTCAGCCTCATTTTGTCTCTTCATGTGATTCTTTTAATTATACAACTGGCCTTATTTCACATTCCTTGTATATATGAAGGATTCATGTATATAAAGTATAAGTTTATAAGAGGTAGGGTTGCTGTAGTTTTGAAGGTGCTAAGGCTTAAACCTCAGGCCACAGGCATAGTAGATAGTAGCTCTACCACTGTTCTATATTCCAGCCTTCTACTTTTTCTTGCGGGTCTCTGGTGCTAGCTGGGGATTGAACTCAGGGTTTTGTGTATGCTGGAAAGTGCTCTAGCACTGAGCTGTAGACCCAGTTCATATATGCTTCTCTTGGAACCAGTAATCTTGTCTACATTTTTGTCTGCTGTGCCTGAGTCTAAAAGTGTCTTTGTGGGTACCAGTTATATCCTCCTTTTCAGCACTTACCTAAACTTCATTCTTCTACATCTGCTTTGCTCTGAACAATGGAGGACAAGCTCCATTTCACTGCTAGGTTGCCAGGGTGTTTATATAAGGGTGTTAGGTGCCCAAATACGAGAGGACTTCTTATGTTGTTTGGCCATATTTCTACGTGGAATATATTCATGTTTCTTTCTCAGGTATTTGACACATTAGACACTTTGTTCAGTCTGCTGTGGGATGGCCATATACTGTACTACTTGGCTGCTGGCAGATAGTGGCACTTAGTACACATTTGTATCATGAGAGGGTTGAGTATACACTCAACTCACATACACCCGGAGATACTGAGCCCAGGAGCTGGATGGCACAGTTGCTATTTGGTGCCCTGCTGGGAACCTAGGGTACACTGTCCTCCTGGGCATACAGGCTGATGTTTGGTGGAGGATTGCCACCATGGTGATATAAACAGGGCATTTTATGAAAGGGATCATCAGAGGAGACATTATAAACTGAGACCTTTATAGCCTTTCCATTATTATGGTTTAAATCTTGATGGTCTTTATTTGTAGTGACACTGGGATCAGTAAAGACAATGTTCACTCCCACCTCCTTGTTCTTTTGTCCACATCCTGTTCTGTAGCTGTGGTGGACAGATAGGCATCGTTAAATGTGCAGAAGCTGCTTTTCTTCCAGTTTGTCTAGAAACAGCCGCTTTTGACTCAAGTTGGAAACCAGATGACTCACCGTTCTGTTTGTTTTATTGCAACTGTCATTTCACAGAATGCCCTGAAAACTTCAAACTGTCAATGCTAAAATGAGGTTTTGTCTTTCTTTGTTATTTCTTTTCTTTAGGTTTCTCTTTCTCCTTCCCTTTCAGAACTTTCATTACTTTCTCTTCCTCTGTCTTTCCCATCCTTCTTCTCCACCTTTGATGATTGTAAGGGCATCTATCCTTGGTGGAGTCTTCACTAACATCATGGTGCATCCTGATTGAGACTGTGTACCCTCAGAGTTTTGTGTATGGTATAGGAATGGGAAAAAAAAATTAAAAAAAAACTAAAAAAGAGTAAAAAACATTTAAGCCAGGTGTGGTGGCGCACACCTTTAATCCCAGCACTTGGGAGGAAGAGGTAGGAGGAGTGCCATGAGTTTGAGGCCACCCTGAGATTCCATGGTGAATTCCAGGTCAGCCTGGGCTGGAGTGAGACCCTACCTCGCAAAACCAAAAAAAAAAAAAAAAAAAAAAAAAAAAAAGTAAAAAACAGGAATGGAACTGTCCATGCTTGTAAAGTACTCATTGTATTCAGCACTAGAAGCTAAGTGCCATGTCAAATTGTAACTGTAACTCACTTTATATGATTGCATACTGTGAAAAATACAGGGACATCTCAGGTCTTTTCTCTGCTGAATGGCTGCCACAATCACAGCAGGACTAAGAATTTCCCAGGAATGGCTCCTGTAAAACTGTGGGACCTATGACGTTATGGACCTGTGACTTATAGGGACTGTGGGGCCTCTGACTTTAGTGGACTTTGTATCTCTGGCTACTAAGTTCCCTTAAGACCACATCAAAATATATGTTGCCATTAGAAGACCTTGATTATATTAGCCTTTTGAACTCCAGAGATATTATATAACTTGGATTTTTGCAAATGTTCTTAAATTGGATGTTGTTACTTAAATTTTTAAGGACTGGTTCTGTCAACCAAAGCTTGGAGAGTCTTTTATTTTTTTCCCTGATACCTAACACTGTGGCACTTGACTAAAGTCACCTGATTGATGACATGAGCATCATTGGGTGTTAAACACCTGGCCAGGGAAACAGGGACTCTCTGTGGATTTACTCAAAGGATGGCAGACAGATTGTCGAATTTTAATGAAGGTGGCGTGGGTCCCTGATGCTTAGCTGCTCTGGATGACAGAATCCCAGAAGCGTTCACTTCAGGTGCTTGCTGGAAACCTGCACTGGTGGCGGTGGTTACACTCCACATTTGTCAAGCCCTCACATCCAGCGCAACTAATTTTAGCAGTCGCTGCTCCTAATGTAGAAAGAAGCTCAGGAACTTGAGATGCATAGGAACCTCCTGAGTCAAATTCTTGCTTGTCCTCCTCCTCTTTTTTATTTTATTTATTTTATTTAATTAATTTATTTATTTGAGAGTGACAGACACAGAGAGAAGGACAGATAGAGGGAGAGAGAGAGAATGGGCGCGCCAGGGCTTCCAGCCTCTGCAAACGAACTCCAGACGCGTGCGCCCCCTTGTGCATCTGGCTAACGTGGGACCTGGGGAACCGAGCCTCGAACCGGGGTCCTTAGGCTTCACAGGCAAGCGCTTAACCGCTAAGCCATCTCTCCAGCCCTCCTCCTCTTTTTTAAAGGCCTTTGGTCTATTTAGGCCTTCAGAGGAGCCATTTCCTAAATTCTGTTGTAACGGTATTTGTTTTGCATATGTCACCAAGACAGAAGTGTTTTCTTTTCTTTTCTTTTGTTTTCTTTTGTTTTGTTTTCTTTTCTTTTCTTTTCTTTTGTTTTCTTTTCTTTTCTTTTCTGTTCTGTTCTGTTCTTTTTTGTTTCTTTTGGAAGTAGGGTCTCACTCTAGGCTAGTCTGACCTGGTGCTCATTCTGTAATCCCAGGCTAGCCTCAAACTCACAGTGGTCCTCCTACCTTTTTCTCCCAAGTGCTAGGATCAAAGGTGTGAGCCACTAATGCCTAGCTAAGAAGAGTGTTTTCTCTTATGGGAGTGGGGAGGAATATGGTTATCAGAGTGTTTAATAACTTGATGTCTAGGAGTTTTAAAAACATGTTCTAGGGGCTGGAGAGATGGCTTAGCGGTTAAGCGCTTGCCTGTGAAGTCTAAGGACCCAGGTTTGATGCTAGATTCCCCAGGACCCATGTTAGACAGATGCACAAGGAGGCGCACGCGTCTGGAGTTCGTTTGCAGTGGCTGGAAGCCCTGGTGCTCCTATTCTCTCTCTCTCTCTGTCACTCTCAAATAAATAAAAATAAACAACAAAAAAAAAACCATGTTCTGTATGTACACTGGCCGGTATTTACATAGAATGTCATGTTTTTCATTCACTTGGATGGATGTCTGATTCTGATATAACCATTGATGACAGAAAACAAAGTAAACAAAAAAACATACGGTTAATCCTCTTACCTTCTGGGGCTTCAGTGGGAACAGTTTTTTTTTTTTTTCCTCTCCTGAGGTAGGGTCTCACTCTAGCTCAGGCCGACCTGGAATTCACTATGTAGTTTCAGAGTGGCCTTGAACTCACACTGATCCTCCTACCTCTGCCTCCCTAGTGCTAGGTGGGATTAAAGGCATGTGCCACCACACCCGGATTTTTTTAAAATTTTAATTTTATGTGTTTGTTTGAGAGAGAGGTGTGGGGAGAATATGGGCATACTAGGCCTCCTGCCACTCCACATGAACTATAGACACATGCACTACTTTGTGCATTTGGCTTTACATAGGCTCTGGGGAATAGAACCCAGGCTGTCAGGTTGGAGTGCCTTTAACCATTGAGCCACTTCCAGCCCAGGTATAGGGTTTGAATCAGGATATTGTCACTCCTCATTGAGGACAGATAATCTCTTGGTAGGTTGAACCAGATTCTAAACTTTCTGGTCATTTATATTAAGTTTCAATATAGAGTGACCCTGTAGCCTGCTTATGGTGTGGGTGTTTATCCCAAGGTCCTAGAGACAGCCTGCCCAGTGCCCTTCATGTATTCCCTATGGAGATCTCCCTTCCTAGGCAGGGCCTCCAGTTCAAGGAACTTGAAGGATCATTTAGTGTTCGTGGCCTGCTTGTTCCTTGGCTTCTCTGCTGAGCTATCCAGCAGGGGTGCCAATTCTTCCATTTAGCTGACTATTATATAGCCCTTAAAAGGGAAGGGTTTATTTTAGCTGGCTGCTATATTGATTGCTATAGGGACGTTTCTATTTTCACTGGCTGCTATATTGACTGGGAAAGGGAAAGGGGCCGTATTGCCGGGAGCTGTCATATTGACTGTTACAGAAAAGATCTGTATTTAAGCAGTACCAGTGCACTGGGATCTCCCAGGCAGGATATTAATGCTAATTCATCCGCTCACCCCCTGCTGTGAGTGTTATTTGTTTAAATCTGTAGATTCCCACAGCGCGTTTATATCCTCACTAGAGTGAGCTCTGTTCCCTGTAATTATTTAACATTATATGCTGATATAAATTGTAACAGTTAAAGAATGGTAATGAGTAGCCAAAAAAGAAAAGGAGAAAAAAGAAGGAAATAGGAAAACAAGTTAAGAAAGGGAGAAAATTACAATATGAAGTGGTGTGAACGTGGGTGTGTGTGGTGTGCGCTAGTGAGATGTGAGAAAACGTCTGTCTGTTCTAGAGCAGGAGCAGAGTCCTGGCTTCTCTTGGTGATTTGGTTAGTATTGCTTGGTCCATGTAAGGTGTACTTAAGTTCATGTGTCGCTGTTTGCACATGCATATGTGCTGACATCCCCTGCCAGAAGAAGTGTGCAGTGAGTAGCGTGCCCATTGGTATAATTGCATACAGTGTGTTGTGGTCCATGATGGGCAGGGCATAATCATTAGCAATGTAGCATGATGATAACTGGCTAATAACAATTTTCTTCCAAACTCCCATGTTCACACTGGAACTCTGGGCAATACCCTTCTGCAGGGACAGTCTCTGGGGGAATGCTCGGTTGGGATTAAGCTAATAGGCCATTGGGTGTCACTGTGGCTCTACTGGCTCTAATTAAAGATGTTTCTGGGGAAGCTGGATTTCAGAAGAAAGAAGATTTTCTGCCTAAGTTGGAGATATTGTCTGTTAGAGTTGTTTGAGATCTCTTTTAAAAAGTAGTTGTTCTGTTTGCTTGATTTTGTTATGTTAAGCTTCTAGCATGTTTATTGTTCTTGAAAATTGTGTGCTGATTGCAGGCTCTGTTTGGATAAAACCTGCAGTGCATTCAGATGAGGACTTCTGATGAGCAGAAACGGTCCCCTTAATGCAGTGCTGCTCAGTAGTGTCTGGAAGCCCAGGTAGCAAGGAGAGCTGGTTTGGACAAGAACTTGGAAAAGGAGAACAAAAACCTTTTTCTAGAAGCATGCATTGAGCAAATGTTTGCCCCTTCCTTGCTGTGGTCCTCACAGAAGTGGGAAGGGCACTGAGAGAGTGCTGCCTGCTGCCTGGTCGCACAGGAGCAGAGGAGCGGGCTGCTCGACAGCGTGGAGCCGTGCCAGGCTTCACCACAATTCATACTGTGTCAGTTTAATAAATGCACTACTTAAATTATGAAATTACAAAAGAAAAAAGAGAATGCACTTATTCAGACTCTTAATACATTAAAAATAAGGCATTAAAACTCTGACTTTTTTTTTTTCTTCCAGAATCAATAATGAACAGGAAGGGTTGTAGACATTAACAGTCATGGACATCCAAACTCTTATACATAAATTATCTTAGAAAAATGCACGTAAGACTTGAATAATGTAAATACATTAATGCATTTAATAATTTAAACATTAAAGCACAAGCAGGAATTTGAGGCAGAGGCTGTTCTGAGGTAAGGGATTGGTCCTGGAATGTGTGTCCTAGGATCGATGGGTGATTTCCCCTTGAGACACCCTGGAAGGAAAATGCCTGGCTGGCTGGTGTGGCCTCCTATGCCAAGATCCCTGGACATTCCTGATCTCAGCTACTCCAGCCCCTTATTTCTGCACACCCCAGTTTTCATGTTCTACCCCAGTTCTCTAGTGCTGCGCTTCTGTGCGTTTGTCAGGAAGCTGAATGCTGCCGTGCCAAAGAGCAGTGCATCTTGAGGGTGTCATAGTTGGCAAACCAAACCAAATTAAAAATCCTTTGGCCACCTCTGGCTGCTTATGACTGGGGAATAAGAAGTGGGTATTCCTTGTAATCAGCCTGTTGTGTCTCAGCAGCTAGGATGGTGACTCCAGATTGCAACTTGCTCAAAGATTTAGAGACCACACCTAATGGGACTGTGGAAATGGTGGCTGGTGTTAGCCCTTGGGTGTTGGGCACAGATAGAAGCAGGTAGCCATGCCAGGGAGTACCACAAGGAAGCATTGGTCAGGAAGTGAGCAGGATAAGCACCACATGGACACAGTGGTCAGGGAGTGAGCAGGATAAGTACCACACAGACGCAGTGGTCAGGGAGTGAGCAGGATAAGTACCAAACGGACAAAGTGGCCAGGGAGTGAGCAGGATAAGTACCACACGGATGCAGTGGTCAGGGAGTGAGCAGGATAAGTACCACACAGACGCAGTGGTCAGGGAGTGAGCAGGATAAGTACCACACAGATGCAGTGGTCAGGGAGTGAGCAGGATAAGTACCACAGGGATGCGGTGTGAATACCAGGCCAGTCCAGGCTGGCCTTGAAATCACAGTGATCTGACTACATTTGCTTCCTGGTTTAAGCTTTTATTTTATTTTTTTTTTTTTTGAGGTAGGGTCTCACTCTATAGCCCAGGCTGACCTGGAATTCACTATGTAGTCTCAGGGTGGCCTCAAACTCAGGGTGATCCTCCTGCCTCTCTCCCCAGTGCTGGGATTAAAGGCGTACACCACCACACCTGGCTCCTCAGATTCTTCTTTAGACCTTGTAAGTGGTGGCTTTGCTTCATGGGTCTCTCTCTCACTACCTGTTTTAAGGTTTTGACCAATTTTATTTCAGTCCTTTAAAAAAAAGAAAACTATTTATTTGCAAAGAGAGAGAGAGAATGAGAATATATGAAAATGAAAATGAGTGAGAATGGGCATGCCAGGTACTAGTGCGGGTGCAAACAAGTTCTAGATGCATGCACCATTTTGTGCATCTGGCTTTTACATTGATACTGAATGATCAAAACCAGGCCATCAGGCTTTGTAAGCAAGTGTCTTTAACCACTGAGCCGTCTTTTGAGCCTCCTTTACAGAATTTTCTATATGGAAGTGTGCTCCTTATATGGCCTGTTCAACTTTTGACTAGGGCCCCTCTCTCCTGTCTGCATTCCACGCTTAACCTGGGAGAGGGAAGAAAGTAAAATTGGGAGAACACAGGAACTAGGGAGAACCAAGTGCACTTTGGGTTTTGCTGGTCACACCCAAGAAACCTTTCTCTTCCCTTAAATTCCAAGAAATGTTTTATGGCCTTAACCACACAATTGGCTCATGTCAGATGAAGATATGTTGAACTGGTCAGTAGAGGTGGGGCGGTCCTCTTTAGTTCAGTCTGGGGTACAGAGTGTAGCTGCATCAGGCAGTGATCAGACAGGCACTGATGGGGTGGGCTCACCCTGTGATAGGTCTCAAATGCAGATTTCCTTTGAAGAGAGAGGAGTAAGGTTTATGAATTAAAGGAACCTGGCTTGAGAGGCCTATAATTAGAGGTGCTAGAAATCTGAATTTTAAGAGGTCTGTGCAGCTGCATTGTGGAAAATGTAGGGAGGCACTGAGAGATACAGGTTGTGGGCAAGAATGTGGCTGAACCAGATTTGGGAGGTGCAGCTTTTGGCAGAATTCTTTTTTAAATTTGTATTTCGTTTTTCTATCTTATTACTATTTTTCTGTCAGGAAAGTTTTGTGGTGGAGTTTACACTGTGACAGAAGCTGTGTGGAGGGCACTAAGGAGTTGTCAACTATAAGATTCTTGGTTTTTAGGAAGCAGGGGATGTCTGTGGCCTTCGCGATGCAGTTCTTAAAATTCCTTCTTTGAAAAAAACAAGGGCTGGAGAGATGACTTAGCAGGTACGGCACTTGCCTGCAAAGCCTAAAGACCCAGGTTTATTTCCCCAGTACCCACATAAGCCACATGCACAAGGTGGTCCATGCATCTGGAGTTTGTTTGCAGTAGCTGGAGGCGTTGGTGTATCCATTCTGTCTCTCTGTTTGCCTCTTTCTCCAATAAATAAATAAAGGTTAAAAATTAATTAATTAATTTGCATGCGTATGTGTGTGTATGGGCATGTCAAGGGCCTCTTGCCACTGCAAACAAACACCAGGTGCTTGTATCACTTTTTAGGTGGGTGACTTGGGAATTGAATCTAGTCTGGCAGACTCAGTGTCTCTTTCCCCTCCCAACTGGCCCAAACTGAGGTCTTTCTTCAAAGGGCCAACACTCTTGAAGGGGATTTGCCCAGCCTGTCTCCTTCCCTGAGCATGGGCCCATACCCCCCCACACCTCTCTTCCACTGGCCAGTCCACCACACCTCCAGAGCATGGACATAAAAGTTCTGGTCCTCTTCATTTGTTCTCTCTTACGCAAGTTGTATATATTCTCTGTATCTCTTTGTCTCTGCCTCGGACCCCTCTGTCTGTCTGTTGTCTCATCTGC
Organism: Jaculus jaculus; assembly: GCF_020740685.1. Lineage (NCBI taxonomy): Eukaryota > Metazoa > Chordata > Mammalia > Rodentia > Dipodidae > Jaculus > Jaculus jaculus. The sequence continues at coordinate 45,029,338 of NC_059106.1, forward strand.
CTTTCCTTCATACATGCACCTTTCTCTTTATCTCCTCTATTTTCTCTTTCTTGCTTTCTTCCTCAGCTTGTAACTGGTTCTCCTCCCCATGCTGACCCACTGCACGCTGTTGCTTCTGTGCTGGCAGTGCTGCAGGCCACTGTCCATGCTCTGGCGTTTTGCCTCTACTCCTTTGCATAAAGACTCACACTCTGAGCTGTTAGTAAACTCCCCATCTCCAAAAACTGTGTGCTCTCGGTCCTCTTATTTGAATCTCTGACATAAGTTTTACAAGCAAGCACCCTTAACCACTGAGCCATCTTCCCAGTCCCTTAAATTCCTTCTTGAAATGAGCTAAGAGTATAGGGAGCAGAAATACAAATTGAATAAAGTATAAGTCCTGGATACATGCTGGGGTCTAGGATCTTCCTGTTGTTATTGTCTTATTTTTCAAAAATATATTTTATTTATTTACTTATTTGAGAAAAAGAAAGATAGAGAGAGAGAGAGAAAGGGCGCACCAGGGCCTCCAGCCCCTACAAACGAACTCCAGATGCTTGCACGTGGGTCCTGGAGAATTGAACCAGGATCCTTTGACTTTGCAGGCAAATGCCTTAACTGCTAAGCCATCTCGACAGCCTAATGTCTTTTTTATGAGCCAGAACCTCTCTTACTCAGAAGCCCAGATTGGCCTCAAACTTGTACTTTTCCTGCCTCAGCCTCCTGAGTAGCCAAGACTCTAGAATCTGAAACAGGTCACTTTTCAGTATGAACCCAGAAACTCAGAGACCTTTATGGGAAGTTCTGACCTGTCTCTTTCATTTCTTTAGTTGTTTGTAGGGTGACCTTTTGTTTTGGGTGTTTTCTCTCCCTAGCATAAAACAAAACAAAACAAAACACCCTGAGGTTGTGGAGATGACTCAATAAGTGCTTGCTCTGTAAGCTTGAGGACCAGAATTCAGATCCCCAGAATCCATGTAGGTAGGCATGGGGCCCTGTCCTTAATCCCAGAGCTAGGTAGATGAGGCAAGTTAGCTGGTTAGCTCTGGTTTCAAGTGGAGAGTGGTCGAGGAAGACTCCTAATGTCAACATCTGGCTTTCATGTACACATGACACACATGCCTGCAAATGTGAGCATATGTGCGTGTAAATTTTTAAAAATTCTATTGCTGGGCTGGAGAGATGGCTCAGCGGTTAAGTGCTTGCCTGTGAAGCCTAAGGACACTGGTGAGACTCCCATTCCTCAGGACCCATGTTAATCAGATGCACAAGGGGGCGCACGCGTCTGGAGTTTGTTTGCTGTGGCTGGAGGCCCTGGCGTCTCCATTCTCACTCTGTCTCTTTGCCTCTTTCTTTCTCTGTGTCTGTCGCTCTTAAATAAATAAATAAATAAAATAAACAAAATTATTATTATTATTTTGAGGCAGGGTCTTTAGCTCAGGCTGACTTGAAACTTACCCTGTAGACCCAGGCTGGCCTTGAACGTCCTACCTCAGCCTACCAAAAGCTGGGATTAAGGATCTGTACCACCCTGCCTGGTTTCTGTTTGACTTATGACTGTTCTTGCTTCTTGTCAGGAACCTTTTTTTTTGTTTTCAAGGTTTGAGGTAGGGTCTCACTCTGGCCCAGGCTGACCTGGAATTCACTATGTAGTCTCAGGGTGGCCTCAAACTCATGGCAATCCTCCTTCCGAGTGCTGGGATTCAAGGTGTGTATCACCATGCCCAACCCTTATTTTGATCCAGGGCTGTTTGCATCTAACCTGGCTAATTTGGGTTGTGGTCAGGAATGGGGAGAGTTAGAGTTAGGTGAGTAGAGGGGACTTCTTGTCACTTCTCAAAGGAAGGAGCTAAAGGATTATGGATAGGAGGGAAACCTTGTGCTGCAGGATCCTACTTCTGCCTTCTTGCTTTGTGTCCTTTGGGGTATTATAAACATTATCCTTTTTGTGTGTGTGTGTGGTGTTCAAGGTTGGGCCTCACTCTGGCTCTGGCTGACCTGGAATTCACTGTGTAGTCTCAGGTTGGGCACAATCAATCTTCCTACCTCTGCCTCCCCAGGGCTGGGATTAAAGGTATGCGCCACCATGCCGGCAACATCACCCATTTCTTTCTTTTTTTTTTTTTTTTTTCAAGGTAGGGTCTCACTCTAGCCCAGGCTGACCTTGGACTCACCATGTGGCCTTGAACTCACAGTGATCCTCCTACCTCTGCCTCCCCAGGGCTGGGATTAAAGGTGTGTGCCCCCATGCCCGCCTTTATCACCCATTTCTATCTGGACCTTCTATGAAGAGCTGAGACAAAGAGTACACATTTTAAAAAAAAATTTTCTTTTGTTCATTTTTATTTATTTATTTGAGAGCAACAGAGACAGAAAGAAGCAGACAGAGAGAGAGAGAGAGAGAGAGAGAGAGGGAGGGAGGGAGGGAGGGAGAAAATGGGTGTGCCAGGGCCTCTAGCTGCTGCAAACAAACTCCAGATGCGTGTGCCCCCTTGTGCATCTGGCTAACGAGGGTCCTGGGGAATCAAGCCTTGAACCGGGGTCCTTAGGCTTCACAGGCAAGCCATCTCTCCAGCCCAAGAGTACACATTTTAAGGGCAATTTCCTGCACTCTTCTTCCATACTTTTTAAAAATTTTTTAAATTATTATTTATTTATTTATTTGAGAGCAACAGACACAGAGAGAAAGAGGCAGAGAGAGACAGAGATTGGGAGCGCCAGGGCCTTCAGCTGCTGCAAATGAACTCCATATGCGTGCACCCCCCTCTGCATTTGACTAACGTGGGTCCTGGGGAATCGAGCCTTGAACCGGGGTCCTTAGGCTTCACAGGTAAGTGCTTATCCGCTAAGCCATCTCTCCAGCCCTCCTTTTCCATTCTTATATGTGTATATACCAGGAAATGTAGTGAACACTCTGACCATGGACTAGCAAAAGAATCTCAAAACTCATTTGGTGCATTTACAATATACAACTGTTTAGCAGAGTGATTTGTGAAATAACCTTTGAAGAAGGAGGCCTATTGTTTTTATATATATCTTTTGTTTTTTTCTTCACCTGTTGGCACAGAGCTCCTTGCTTTCTAAGCCCTTGAACTGCAATGCTGATTCCCAAGCAGGCAGCTTCCTTGGGCTCTTCACAGATGGAACACCTCTCTCACTTCCTGGCACAGGGATTTACAGTGCTCAGCTTGTTAGCACCAGTGAAGGGGAGGCTGTGTGAAGTCCCTTGTGTCTTCTTTGTCCTGTATGGGAGAACGTGGAGGGTGTGAGTTTCTGCATGGCATCCAACAGGGGGTGAATGATTTTGAAAGGCCAGTTCAGAATTTCAGAGGAGAATGCCTCTTTTTCTAGTCTTCTCAGCCCATGTGTAACAGACAGATAACTCACTGGTCTGATCCTCCTGTGGGGTGTGTCCTGTGCTGGAAGATGCTGTGCTTTCTGCAAGCCCTTTAGCTACTTTTGTGTATGGGTGGTGCTGCACTAAGTGGTCAGAGCAGAGGACAGCGAGTGCTTTGGGAAAAGCAAACAAAATGCTCTTTGCAAGAGAGAGTGCTTAAAAGTGAGAGAGGGGCCAGCAAGATGCCTCGATTGAAGGCACCTGGTGAGCATCCTTGGCCTTCAGGGTTGTGATCATGAATACCACTGCCTGTCTCAGGGAATGGTGCTCCGGGCTCATAATAGGATGGCTGATTACAAAGAACATTTTGAAGGCCACTTAGTCCTAGGTCAGGCTGTGCATTAGGCGCATGAATTCTTTGCTGTAACACTGCACTGCAATTTCAAAATTGGCATTCCGCAGTCTGTCATGTTTCAGCCAGGTATTGAGTATTTCTACACAGACTGCCCTGTGTTGCTTCCTCTCAGCTGGCTAACTTTTTCTTACCTAGTGGAAAGTAGCCTTCTACACACCAGTGACTTTAAAACCAATTTTTCCAGTTATTGCATATGGTTACTTTTCTCATCTTTACAACATGTCAAGCCACACATAGGCTTAGGCATGTTGGAACAGAAAGAAATACCTAATTGTATCAAAACCACTCCCAGTTCATGTATGTATAGCCCATCAAGCTGAAAGCATCCAGACGGCATCTGCTGTTATCAAATCACTGGTGGATCCAGCTAATTAAAATAGAGCTTCATTTTTTCTGAACTATTGTTTGGCAGGAATTCGAAACGGATCTAACCCAATTTCTGCGTGTTTATGAGCCTTTATTATATCAGAGGTACTTTTCTGTAAATGTACAGGGCAGTGTTAAATGAATTGATCCACACAGTATCACTGTAGACTCACTATGGACTTGCTAATGATTTCTTCTCCAGCCTTCTGGTTTCAGACCCTCTTGTGAAGGTTCATGCTGTTTTCCTAGCCTCTGCTCTTTGTCTTCCTTGCTCTCATTTTATACTTAAATTAACTTTTCGTTTTAGCTTGCCTGCCTGCCTGCCTGCTTTCTTGTCTGCCTGTCTGCTTTCTTTTCTTTCTTTTCGAGGTAGGGTCTCACTCTAGTCCAGGCTGACCTGGAATTCACTGTGTAGTCTAAGGATGGCCTTGATCCTCCCACCTCTGCCTCCTGGTACTAAAGGCATGCACCACTGGCTCTTCTTCTTCTTCTTCTTTTTTTTGAAAGCAGGAAAAAGTTCTCTTAATGAAGTTTTGTCCCTACTTTTGCTCTTATAGTAGATAAGCTATGTCTTCCTTCCTTCTTAGTATTTTTTTTTGAGGCAGGGTCTCACTCTAGCTCAGGCTGACCTCTGCCTCTCTAGTGCTGGGATTAAAGGTGTGTGTCACCATGGCCTGGCCTCATGCAATGTTTTGATAACTTTGTCTCCACATGCAAATAGAGATTAGGGACATGGAGGCAGAGCCTTCTGACTGCTGGAAATGATGTCAGCCTGCTTAGTTTGTCTGAATTCGCTTGCATGCTTTATTTTGGGGTTTAAAAGATTTTTCAAACCACGTCTTCTCTAATTTATGGGCTAATAATCCTACTTTGAAGATGAGAGTACTATATAAATGCTAATTATTCTTTATGACACATTGGTGTGTGTCTAAAGCAGCACCAGTTAACAGGTGAGGAAGTGGAAACAGGACAGGTAGATGACTAAAGTCACTGAAGATTTTGGTGACTGGAGTAGAATTAAGTCCAGATTGTCTTTGGTTTTGATTCTTAGTTACCACCTAAGCCAGATTTACGTTTCTTCCCAAAAGAATAACGTATTTAAGGTGAGGATAAGAATTACGGTCCCCTTTCTTCCTTCTCCTTAAGTACTTTCGCTTAACCTTCTGAGTTCATTTGCAGTCTTTAGATGGTAAATGAATTTCTAGGTAATTCCTGGGAAAGAAGGATGCCAAACCACTTACGGCTGGTAAAAACCCTGTCCATTACAGTCTCAAGCAAAGCGCTCACTTTCTGTTTCCAGCAGCTTCCAGTAAGTGGGCCCACTTCACATGCGCTGGCCCAGTGACCAGAGCATGTAGGAAGTGCCGCCATGTTTGATTGAATTTAGCTGTTCTGGAATGATGTGTGTGTGTGAAGTCGTTTCTTGCATTACTGTTGCCTGTATTACTGCTAATACATCTTGACATTGCAGGTGTAGCCTTGGCTCTCCCAGAAAGGGCCAGGCTGCTCTCACCAAGCCATAGGAGAGATTCATGAGGCTCTTGTACCCTGAGACCTGTGTTCACATGTAGTTGCTAAACTGAGTAGAAGTGCTAATCTGGGAAAGAAGCCTAGTAATTTCTCACCTGGGGTTGTTTTAAAAAGTGGACCAGGGCTGGAGAGATGGCTTGGAGGTTAAAGTACTTGCCTGCAAAGCTAAAGGACCCAGGTTTAATTCCCCAGGACCCATATAAGCCAGATGCACAAAATGGCACATGTGTCTGGAATTCATTTGCAGGGGCTGAATGCTCTGGTGCACCTATACTCTCTCTTTCTCTTAAAAAAGAAAAAAAAAAAAAAAAAAGAGAAAGGAAAAGAAATTGGACCAGGAGCTGGGTGTGGTGGTGCACATCTTTAATCTCAGCACCTGGGAGGCAGACATAGGAGGATTTCCATGAGTTCAAGGCCAGCCTGAAAGTACAAAGTGAATTCCAGGTCAGTCTGAGCTAAAGTGAGACCCTACCTCCAAAAACAAAAACAAGTATTGTTCTTCTACAGAGAACAGAGCCAGTGAATAGAAGGGTCAGGAAAGTAGATTTTCATTTATTTTAAAGGACTCCGAAGGGCCCAGACAGTGGTACTCACTTGTAATCCTAGCTACTTGGGAGGCTGAATCTTAAGGATTTGGAATTTGAGACCAGCCTGGGTGCCATAAGGATACCCTGTCAAAGAGAGACAGACACCCACCCACCCAATTGAGTCAACAAGCTCTTGAGGGAATAAGGAAGTGAGTTCCCTACTCTGAAGTATTTAAGAAGAGGCTTTGTGATCATTTGTTATGGTTATTGGAGAGGGGCATCCTTGATCTTGAGTGGGACCAGGTGGCCTCTTCCCTGCTCTAGATTATGAAGGCCTTTCTGCATCTCTGCTTGTTCTGTGTGACTTTTTTTGTTGTTTATTTTTATTTATTTATTTGAGAGTGACAGAGAAAGAGGCAGATATAGAGAGAGAATGGGCATGCCATGGCCTCCAGCCACTGCAAATGAACTCTAGATACGTGTGCCACCTTGTACATCTGAGTCCTGGGGAATTGAGCCTCCAACTGGGGTCCTTAGGCTTCACAGGCAAGCACTTAACCGCCAAGCCATCTCTGTAGCTGCCCCCATCCCGCCTTTTTTTTTTTTTTTTGAAGGTAGGGTCTCACTCCAGCTCAGGCTGACCTGGAATTCACTATGTAGTCTCAAGTGGCCTTGAACTCATGGTGATCCTTCTATTCTGCCTCCCAAGTGCTGGGATTAAAAGCGTGAGCCACCACACCCTCCTTTCTGTTTGATTTTGTAAGTGCCTGGCATACTGAGAGGATCCAGTGAATACACAGTAACTATTCATTATTTAATCTTTTGCTTCCTGATTCTTAATCTAACTCGAATAAAAGCCCTTCTTGTTCAATTCAGAAAGCCACCATCTGTGCACCCCTCCCCCAATGAGTCATTCTGGATAGCTGCATTTTCTCAATGACCATAACAACCATATGAAAACAACCAAACCAAACCATTTAAAAAGTTCGGCTGGGGATGATAAAAAGTGGATGATATACTTTCTTGCTTTATAATGTTGATATCTAGAATATAATTGAATCTTGTTGATTCAGGAAAAATATTTTAAAAACTTTAAAAACATTATTATTATTTTCATGAGAGAGAGAGAGAGAATTGGCATGCCAGGGCCTTAGCTATTGAAAATGAACTCCAGATACATGCGTCACCTTGTGCGTCTGGCTTTTGTGGGTTCTGGGTAGTTGAACCTGGATCATTAGGCTTCACAGGTAAGTGCCTTAACTGCTAAGCCATATCTCCAGCCCAGAAACATTATTTTATTTTATTTTTTTGGTTTTTTGAGGTAGGGTCTTTTTCTAGCCCAGGCTGACCTAAAATTTGCTATGTAGTCTCAGGGTGGCCTGGAACTCACTGCGATCTTCCTACCTCTGCCTTCCAAGTGTTGGGATTAAAGGCGTGTGCTACCACGCCTGGCTACTTTATTCTATTTTACTTTATTTGATTTTTAGAGGTAGGGTCTCACTCTAGCTCAGGCTGATCTAGAAGTCACTATGTAGTCTCAGGTTGGCCTTGAATTCATGGCATTCCTACCTCTGCCTCTTAAGTGCTGAGATTAAAGATGTGAACCACCACGCTCAGCTCCTGGTCCAAAATTTTCTGGGATTAGTGCCACCATGCCTAGCTAGGAACATTATTTTAAAATATTTTTTGTTTATTTTTATTTTTTATTTGAGAGTGACAGAGAGAAAGAGGCAGATAGAGAGAAATGGGCATGCCAGGGCCTCCAGCTACAGCAAACAAACTCCAGACGCTTGCGTACTCTTGTGCATCTGGCTAATGTAGGTCCTGGGGAATTGAGCCTCAAAGGAGGTCCTTAGGCTTCACAGGCAAGTGCTTCACTGCTAAGCCATCTCTCCAGCCCTTTTTTTTTTTTTAAATTTTTTTTTTGGTCATTTTTTATTTATTTATTTGAGAGCAACAGACACACAGAGAAAGACAGAGAGAGGGAGAGAGAGAGAATGGGCGCGCCAGAGCTTCCAGCCACTGCAAACGAACTCCAGACGCGTGCGCCCCCTTGTGCATCTGGCTAACATGGGACCTGGGGAACCGAGCCTCGAACCGGGGTCCTTAGGCTTCACAGGCAAGCGCTTAACCGCTAAACCATCTCTCCAGCCCTTTTTAAAATTTTTATTAGCATTTTCCATGATTATAAAAAAATCCCATGTTAATTCCCTCCCTCCCCCTCCACTTTCTCCTTTGAAATTCCATTCTCCATCATATTACCTCCCCATAACAATCATTGTACTTACATATATACAATATCAACCTATTAAGTACCCTCCTCCCTTCCTTTCCCTTCCCTTTATGTTTCCTTTTTAATTTACTGGCCTCTGCTACTAAGTATTTTCCTTCTCACGCATAAGCCCAGTCATCTGTAGCTAGGATCCACATATGAGAGAGAACATGTGGTGCTTGGCTTTCTGGGCCTGGGTTACCTCACTTAGTATAATCCTTTCCAGGTCCATCCATTTTTCTGCAAATTTCATAACTTCATTTTTCTTTACCGCTGAGTAGAACTCCATTGTATAAATGTGCCACATCTTCATTATCCACTCATCAGTTGAGGGTTATCTAGGCTGGTTCCATTTCCCAGCTATTATAAATTGAGCAGCAATAAACATGGTTGAGCACGTACTTCTAAGGAAATGAGATGAGTCCTTATCTTCAGCCCTTTTTTAAAAAAAATTTTGTTTATTTTTATTTATTTATTTGAGAGCGACAGAGAAAGAGGCAGATAGATAGATAGATAGATAGATAGATAGATAGATAGATAGAGAATAGGCACTGGGATTTTTTATAGCTGAGCATGGTGGCGCATGCCTTTTAGTCCTAGTAGGGTCTTATGCATCTGGCTTACATGGCTCCTGGGGAATTACACCTAGATCCTTAGGTTTCACAGGCAGGTGCCTTAACTGCTAAGCCATCTCCCCAGCCCAGATCATCATTTTAAATGTAAATGTTTATACTGTGCTGTGAATGTAGCTCTTTTTTTTGTTTGTTTGTTTAGTTTTTCGAGGTAGGGTATCATTCTGGTCTAGGCTGATCTGGAATTCACTATGTACTCTCAGGGTGGCCTCGAACTCACAGCTATCCTCCTACCTCTGCCTCCCAAGTGTTGGGATTAAAGGCATGTGCCTTTAATACCTGGCTGTTTAGTTTAGTTTAGTTTTTTTCAAGGTAGGGTCTCATTCTAGCTCAGGCTGATCTAGAAATCATTCTGTAGTTCCAGGTTAGCCTCAAACTCACAGCGGTCTTCCTACTTCTACCTCCTGAGTGCTGGGATTAAAGGTGTGTACCATCACATTCAGTTTGTAGCTCTTTAAAAATTTTATTTATTTATTTATTTAATTGTGAGACAGAGAGAGAAAGAGAGAGAGGGAGAGAGACTATGAATGAGAATTAGTCTGCTGGGGCCTCTTGCCATTGCAAACAAACTTCAGACACATGTGTCTCTTTGTGCATCTGGCCTTATGTTGGTACTAGGGGCTTGAACCAGGCCTATTGGGCTTTGCAAACAAGTGCCTTTAACCACTGAGCTATCTTTCCAGCCCCAGTGTAGCTCTTTTGTTTTCAAAACCTATTGCAATATTGATATTTGCCCCCATGTTAAATGACCCCCAAACTAACAAGCTTTTGAAATTTTTTGTTTGCATTTCATAGGTATTCTCTCTTGGCATTTGCTATCAGCCCTCTTCCCCCAAGTCTGATTTGTAAGAAGCCCTGTACTAGCTGCCTTGTTCACTTTCTCATTTGCAGCTTTTAATTTATGATTTGGACACTAGTGAACCAAGAAATAGTACATAGTATGAGTGAAGCTTTGCTATGAGCAAAATATGTGGAATTTGTAATACAAATTTGTGGCACTGATTTCTCCTTCCTTCCTTTCTTTTCCTTTCCCTCTGTCAGTTGTGTCCTATTTGCTTAGGAGGAGAGCTAAAAGAGCTGAGCTTTGGAAAAGTTGAGTCTTTGCCTATATACCTTTTTTTTTATTTTTTGAGGTAGGGTCTCACTCTAGCCCAGGTTGACTTGGAATTCACTGTGTAGTTTCAGGGTGGCCTTGAACTCCTGCCGATCCTGATCCTATTACCTCTGTCTCCTGAGTGATGGGATTAAAGGTGTGTGCTACCACGCCCAGTTATACCTTCTTTACTAAGCCTTTATCTCTGGCTCAGGCTTTACAGGCTGCCTAGTGGAACTGATTTAGCCATTATAACATGGCACAGTGAGGAGTACTGTAGGTCACCTGTGTAACTCTGCATGTGTGACAGAGACGGGAGAGGCCAGGCTTCACAGTGCAGTGGTATCGACTGGACTCAGTGCTTGGGTTTCCAAGGACCCAGCCTGCTTTCTGTTTTGCCACACCATCAGTGTTGTTCCTTGCTGGTTTTGAGAAAAATGTATAAAGAAAGGTATTTGTGAAGGTTAAAAAAAAAAAATCACAGAGAAAAATTCTCTGGCCAAAAAAGGCTTTTGTTTGTGTTTGCACTCAAGGCTGATGTCCATATTGTAAGCAGGTTTAATCCTTTCATTCAAATTTACAAGAAATGCTGTTTCCTTTTAGTTTAAATAAAAAAAAAAAAAAAAAAAAACTCTAAGAGAGCATTTGATTTGAGGAACCAAAAGTCTAGAAAATGTATCCGGGAGTCCTCGTCAATTTGGGGCATAATGAAATATAAAAAATACTCAATAAAAGCTTCCTTATTACTTTAACTGTTTAACTGTGGAGTTTTTAGCCATCAGGTTAATGTTTTGGTATCATTTTTTTATTTGATTGTGAGCACTTTTCCAGGTAGCTCTGCCACTCGAGCACTAATCAGATTCCCACAGATGAGTGGTGCTAGCTGCAGCCTGACATCACTGCGTTCTTGCTTCGACATTATTTTATTTGTCTTTCCTGTAAAAGTTAATAACTCCATGTCTATGTGTTTAAACAGACAGGAAGAGAGAGAGAAAGGACCATGATCAGAAAGTGATGAGCTATGTTTCAGGAAGCTTGTTGAGGCTCAGGAAGCTAAATTGAGGACATTTCTGGGATTTTTGTGATTTCTAAGTATCTTATCCTGTGAGCAGGGTTTGGGGATTCAGAGATTCAGAGTGGGGTGACAGCTTTTAATGCCTTTTTTTTTTTTTTTTTGAGATAAGGTCTCCCTCTCGCCCATACTTACCTAGAATTCACTGTGTAGTCTCAGGCTGGCCTTGAGCTCATAGTCATCCTCCTACCTCAGCCTCCCCAGTGCTGGGAGTAAAGGTGTGTGCCACCATGCCCACTAATAATTCTTTGGATAGCAGAAGTGAATTTCCTCATTGGCTTAGAGGAGGAGGGTGATCAGTAGAAGGCTTGCTTTCTGGTGAGAGCTCTGTAGTTAGTATTAATTATAAGTACATTGCATGCCTGTGTGGCCTGTCCTAGATGATCAGGGCCAGTCAGAATAGAATATAGAACCTGGCCACCAGTGTGATTCCTGTGGATGTGAGGTACATCCAATGTCTGCCACCTCAACAGCGCTCTTTCCCCGATCATGTGATAGTAGAGAACCCTCTCTTCTCCATTATTTGGCCTGTGTGCTTGCTGAGGAGGGCGGCTCTCCTTTGAGAGGAGCTGCTCACATCCCATCATTTTACTCTCTATCATCTTACTGTCAATCTGAAAGTTTTCAGCCATCCATCTTACCCTGTTATGAATCATACTTGTAGAAGTCATACTACTGTAACCCCCCTTGAGCCCTGAAATGATCTAAACTAACAGCAGGAACTAGGGCCTGTTGGTCCTATGTTAGCAGCAGCACTTTTCCTCCTTGTGGGTAAATCTAAGGAGGACCTTTAGCTATAACTCACATGTGTCATTTCCAATTTTTTTTCTTGCTGTCTTTTGGATTTAAACTATTTATAGGCTATGGTTGGTTCTTTCTTTGTATTCAAGCCTATGTATCAAGCCTATTGAGTCTTGGTCCATGTCTCTGTCCATATATATGTATGTATGTGTATGTGTATATGTATGTATGCTATTTTCTTGAGGTAGGGTCTTGCTGTAGCCCAGGCTGACCTGGAATTGACTGTGTAATTCACTGTGTAGTCTCAGGGTGGCCTTGAGATCACAGCGATTCTCCTACCTCTGCCTCCTGAGTGCTGAGGTTAAAGGCATGCCCAGCTTCCATCTATTAAAAAAATGTTTTTATTGAGCTGGAGAGAGATGGCTTAACCGTTAAGGCATTTGCCTGGGAAGCCAAAGAACTCATGTTCTAATCTCCAGGTCCCACGTAAGCCAGATACACAGTGATGCAAGCACACAATGTTACACATGTGCACAAGAAGGTGCATGCATCCGGAGTTCATTTGCAGCAGCTGCAGGCCCTAGTTTGCCCATTCTCTCTCTCTCTGTGCTTGCAGATTAAAAGGTTGTGTATGTGCCATTTTGTGTATCTGGCTTTATATGAGTAATGGGGAATTGAACCTGGGTCCAGGCATGCATCTTAACTGCTCAGCCATCTCTCTAGCTCTCCATCTTTTTCTTAGATGAAAGCAATGCCAGTTAATGACTCCAATGACTCCTCAAAGGTAATTTAAGTGCATGTCATGTCTCTAATCCCAGCTTCTTGGGAGGCTGAGGCAGGAATTGTGAGTTCAGGGCCAGTCTAGGCTACAAAGCTCACAGTTCTCCTAGGGAGCCTCTTGGACACTGAGTCGTTACATTCCTTTGGAGTGATTCAACTCAACAGCTTGACACCTTCATTAATTTTACAGCATGAAGCCTGATACTGTGCTTTCTATTTGACAGTGTAGGGGAATTAGAAGAATATTGAAAATGTGAAACCAGGGGCGTCTGGAAGAGGAGGCAGTCAAGGAGCTGTTGAGAAACACTGCTAGGGATTTGAGCTCCTTGCCTTTTCTTGTACTTCCTGGGACAAACACTCAACTCTGGCAAATAACCCTTTTATTTCTGTTCCTGGCATGCTGGCTGTACCTGCGGCTCGCAGCCAGCTCATTTGCCTTCTCTGCTGAGGTCACTGCTACTGTGATCCGTGTATAATGGCATTTTCCTCCTCTTTTCAGTATGGAGGCTATTACAGTTTCTTCTCTAAACAGGACTTCAAACAATCTTCTGCTAGTTGCATTTCAAAGCCAAGGCCAAGGCAAATGCCATCCTTTTTTCCCTCACTCTTTATAACTGCTTTGCTGCTTGTTGCAAGGAAAATTAGATAGGCTGCTAAGTTCAGGTGGGGATGCAAGGGGACAAGGCATTGAAATTTGCTTTTCTTTTCGCCTAAAGGAGAAAAATCCTTTTCCTTCTCAACCTTTCCTAAAAAGGAACCTTGATCTTCTCAACGCAGAAGCTCAGGTTTTCATTTCCTCTGTTAACAAGCGTTGTGCCTCTGCAGCGAGGAGGTGCAGTGGCCTTCCGTGTTTGCAGCTCTGCCTCACAGGCTGGGCTTCTCCCTGCACCAGCTAGCTGTCTTGATGCTTCAAGTTGGTCTAGAGTCCTCAGCTGGGCAGGAAAACCTCTTTAAACTCACCCTTAAGCTGTCCATAACATTACTGTCACTCTATATGAAGAAGTGTGTGGTGGTTTAAGATGTTTTCCATGTACATTTCTGGAAGAACTGCTTCAATAAAATAGCAACACAAGCCGGGTGTGGTGTTGCACACCTTTAATCCCAGCACTCGGGAGGCAGAGGTAGAAGGATTGATGTGAGTTCGAGGCCACCCTGAGAATACAGAGTGAATTCCAGGTCAGCTTGGACTAGAGGGAAACCCTACCTCAACCCCCCCCCCCAAAAAAACAAACCAAAAAACAAAACAAAACCAAAAAAAAAACAACCCAAAAACAAACAAAAAAACCCAGCAACAACAGAAAAGCAAAACAATAACATTTTGGCAAGTTGTTTAAGCAGTGTTTTTGACTAGGACCAAGAAAAAATTTTAGATAGCAGAGATATTTCTCTTTAACAAGTAGTTTTGTGTGTGTGAAGTTGCCACTTTTCATAGTGACTTTACTTCATATATCAGTGTGTTGTAAGAGAGGCTATGGTCAATAATGCATGCTTTAGAATTCCTAACTATAGATTTACCCAATAGACCCTAAAATATATTATGTTGTGTCATTTCAACTCTTGTGCATTTCTACTAGAGGCATTTTATTTCTTTAATGTGAAAAACAAAAGGACTGAGGAAAATAAAACAAAGGAAATTAGGGCCCACAAGCTTAATTGCTATAGGGTCGAACCACAAATCAACAAGGGAAGAACACAATGACCAAAACCAGGAAATTCCAATTGAAAGAGAGTCTCTTTCCTTTAACTGTTTGAGTGCCAGGGAGCTTGGTAGCTCACCCTTCTCTAGGTGCAAGGCTAGCTCAAGTTCAGCTCAGTGTCTTTGATTTGTGAACTTCTGGTTTTTGTGGACAAATTTTTCTCCACGTAACGTCAACTAAACACAAGTGTGTGCTAATGCTTGCATGTGCATGCTTGTGTGCCAATTTGTAGGTAAATGGACTAAAATAAAAGCACCTCTTGATTTTGAAACCCTCAGAGAAAGGGAAAGAGTATTTAAAAAAAGAAAATGGGGAAAACCCCCCAAAACCCTGTCACTGTCATCTGTTCATTTTTAATGAGCAATTTTAAAAAATTGAAAATAAAAGAGGAAAATGAATAGGTGTTGAACCAGCCCGTGATATGTAAATGCCAACTAGTAATTACCTAAAACCTCAATTTTCATTCTGTTTCATCTTGCAAAACATTTCATTTTCCCTGAGTGAAAACACTTAATTTGGGCTGTGTGAGTTAGCGGAGCGGCCGCCTCCGGCCTGCGCCTCCACTGGCTCCGGCTAGGGGGCACTTTGGCTCTGTGCTTGCTACGCTTGTCCACCTCAAGGTTACTCCCCTCTTGCCGTTCCAGTGGTTCTGCTCCGGCGCCCCTCCCCCTCCCCTAGTCTGGTTTCGGGGAGCCTGTCCCTCCTTGTCCTTGCAGCAGATCATATTGAATTTTGGCTGACCGAGCCTTCCTCTGCATATTAACTTTCCCTTCTTACCTGGCTCAGAGACCCTGGTATCTCTTGAGTTGAATTTCACACCCTTGAGCACAGCTTTCTGGAAGCTTCCTTTTTCCCTTTGAGCTTTCAAACACAGTTGTTTCTATGTTTTATCTGTTGCTGCCTTTCTCTATTAAAGCTCCCCCATATTTGCCCTCCTGTACTTAGTTCTAATTCCAGAATTTCCTTTCTTTTGCGTGTTCATAGATTTTTCTTCTGCTCTGGTGAGATCTGTCTCCTTTTGGATGTGTTCCTGCAATTGTGCAGGAACGGAGCTTGTAGTTACTCTGCTTCCTTTCCTCCTTAGCCTGTGCCTACCTAGAAAGAGCATGAAGAATTGAGAAAGAAGAGAGAGCCTGGGGTTGGGAACTGCAGGCCACAGAGGAATCTGGATGCAGAAAACTAAAATTATGTTGTCCTAGGACCCTGGATCTGAAAGTGCTCTGCCCAGAATCGTAAGGAACATGGCCTCTTTAGTGAGATATATAGCTTCATAATTAGCCCGTTGCATTTTTTCATGAGTGCTAGCATCAGCGTTCTATGGTATGTTCCTCTGATTAACAGCTGCTTTGCAACTATTTCCTTGTGCCACCAATGACCATATTTGTCAAGGAACTCCTGACAGAGTACTGATTTCTTACTAAAATGCAACATTTCTGCTTCAAGAGGTTCTCTTCTCAGCACTACCTCGCTTTTAAAGTCAGCCCTTGTTAAAACTGGAGTTGGCTTTGGTCTAATGCTTGTTAGCAGGATGCTGGGTATCTACTTTAGAGCTGGAGTGGAGGAGCCTTTCACAGGCAATTTAATCTCTGAGCAGTGTGCAGGAGCATGTAGTGCTAGAGTGGGGTTTCAGACCTGTGTCGGTCATTTTCCTCTGCCCTCTAGTTGCCATCTCTTTGGGTTAAAAGACTTGGCTTTGGTTGCTAGTGTCATTAATTTTTGAATATTGTTAATATTTTAAATAGCTAATGAATGCTCCCATTTTAGGAGATAGATGTGTACATAGTACACAAGAGTGCTGGAATTGGTGGCATTCCAAAGAAGTGTCACCAGAGACAATGTATCAGGTTTACATGTCGGGTGCAAAGTGCTAAGCTCCCTCAAACCCCGGGTTTGTTATTAGGCAAGCTCTGTTCTCCCGTCCCCCTCGAGCAGAAAATAAAGTGTGTGTGGTGAAGATTACAGTGTGCAGGTCTTTTGTAGGAGGATGGAAAATACATAGAAAACATCTTTTCGGTGACGACTGTCAGGAACCTGGGTTCTTCCCACCAGGGATTACTTACCCCACACAATGCATTTAACATAACAGATAACCCTTGAGTATACTCCATTGACTTATACAGTTACAAATCTCGGTCTCTCGAACACAAATCTCTCTCAATTGGCTAATCATCTTGGATCCAAAGGTATATTTTCAACCTGAAGTCCCCCTCTTTTTCCTCAGCTGCTGTCAGGGACTCCACAGTAACCACTGTTACAAGACTGCAGAGATGAGAATTTATTCTTCTCTAGTTTTCCCTCTAGCTTTAAAAGGGACAAGTGATGAAAATGATAAACTTCTCTAAAATTGTGGAGTTGGTAGTGACAAGGCTGTTTTGTTCTGCTGTTTTTGAAGCTTGGGAGGAATGAGAAACTTTGCTTTTGTTCTCTTCTGAGTTAAAGGTAGTGGCTGGTGATTTGAGGTTCACTCATTACGAACTCAGCCAATGCAAGAGTTGGGGAGAGTTGGCATATATGTTGTGGACCCCACAGCAAGTGGCTCAACAACAAGCCTTAGGCACTTTGAGCCTGAATTTTTCCCTGGCTTGCTATACTCTAACAACATGTGCAGTAAAATTCCATCTCCATTTTACATCTTTGACATTGAGGCGGAAGATTTGCCCTGAATTTATATAATTTAGTTGGGCACAAATATAACCCATGAATAGTCACATTTATCTTCTAATTAGAAAATCAAACTGTAGTACATACAGGACAGGCTGCAGGCTCCCCATCATTGCGTCCAACAAGAGTGCTGTGTGTGTTGGATCTCTGCAGAGGAAAGTCAATTGAATTGCTTCATGAAGTTAATGAAAAGTGTCCAACAATAGGCGGGTGAGAGGCCCAAACCGAACATCCTATCAGTTATTCAGTGAGCGAAGATCTTTGCATTATTGGTAAGGAGTTTTGGGAACTCTTTTACCATCAACGTATGAATCATCAGGCTATAAAATTCCAGGTTGGACAAACCCTCCCCTCCCCATTTCAAAGCGCCAGTGTCTTGTGGGGAGGGAGAAGGAGAGTGAAGAGTAGCTGGAGAAATAATGAGTGAAAGGAGGAGAGAGGTTTTCCAATGTTCACACTTGCATGTGGTTGCTTATCTGGGCATCTTTCTTATTCAGCACATTATGTTGAGGCTATTAGTTTGGGTGCTTTATATTTTTGCATCTGGTGTAGTGATATCAGTGCTGTTAAATATGTTATTTGCCTGTCACCTGCATTTTCAGACAAAGATCAAGAGGAACATAAACAAGCCCCAAATACACTTTATGTAGGTGTTTGACAGTATTATTTTATATGACTTGAAATTAGTGAATGGAAACTTTAAAAGAAATTGTTCATATTTTTGCAAGTTTGAAGTGTGCCGGGACTTTGTCAAATTCCCGTTAAAATAAATACGTCAATTTCATCTCCCTTCCAAATTCATTTATCTTGCTTTTTTAAAAGGTGTTTTCTACTTTACCTGATGTTTAAATTGGATTCACTCGTTTATGCTGTTCTTTGCTGTATCCCCCATGTTTTTCTTAAATGAATTACTAATGACAGAGCACTCCATCATCCCCTCTCTGCAGCCACTTTAAGGAAAGCATGGTGATCTAAACCTTTTAACCTATTAAAGATGATTTTTCCCAATTGAATCAGACCCACCACAGGTGTAATAACTAATCATTTAAACTACACCTGCTATTATGTATTTTTAAGCCATTATGCGTGTTGGATAGATGATAATTCATGTTTATTGCATTGTCCAATGGATCCGTTTTGCCTACACTAGGCTGATTAATGTATTTAAAGAAATAAGAGATGCAATTTTTAAAAAAAAATTGATGGAATGCGCCAAGCACTGCATTGAGTGCACCATTAAACCCATCAGAACTTTGCTCTCTGACCAGAAATGCATAGACCAAGGACTATATTAAAAAAGCAAGGTGAAACCTGGATGTTTTAGTGGCATGATTCTGTTGTCTTTCCCTGTCATGGGAAATTTTGGAAGGCTGCAGGAAGGGTTTCTCTTTGTATGGGTGAATGACAGGAGCTGTGCTGCTGGCATCTCCTGCCTAAGACCTGTTCATCCACATTTCCTGTGACACCTGGTACACACGCCACAGCCACAGAGCCTGCTGCATGATACCAATACTGTCATTTTCTTGTGTGTTGAAGGTGTATTTTTTTTTTCTCTAGGTGAAAAACAATGTCCCTGAGCCATCTGAGCAGTGCAGATTGGCGTTGACCCCTTGGGGCCTTCGATGTGCCCCAGTCCCTCTTTCTGGAGCACAGGCCTTTCTTCTTCCCTACCCCCTTGCATCTCCTCTTGCCTCCATCTTTCTCTTTCCCTCATCTGGTTTCTTTTTCTTTAAAAAATTTTTTTATTGTTTATTTTCATTTATTTATTTGAGAGTGACAGACAGAGGGAGAAAGAGGCAGATAGAGAAAGAGAGAATGGGCATGCCAGGGCTTCCAGCCACTGCAAACTAACTCGAGATGCGTGTGCCCGCTTGTGCATCTGGCTAATGTGGGTCCTGGGGAATCGAGCCTCGAACTTCACAGGCAAGCGCTTAACTGCTAAGCCATCTCTCCAGTCCATCTTTTTTTCCTTTTTAAAAATATTTTGTTTATTTATTTATTTTTATTTGAGAGTAGGCGAGCGAGTGGGAGAGAGAGAGAGGCAGCTAGAGAATGGGCACACCAGTGCCTCCACTGCTAATTAACTCCATACACATATGCTACCTTGTGCATCTGGCTTATGTGGGTACTGGGGAATTGAACCTGGGTCCTTAGGCTTCGCAGGCAAGCACCTAAACTGCTAGCTATCTCTCCAGCCTTTTTATTTTTTTAATATTTATGTATTTAGACTTTACATGGGCGTTTGGGGAATTGAACCTGGGCTGACAGGCTTTGCAAACAATCACTTTTAACCACTGAGCCATCTCCCCAGCCCCCTGCTTCCTTTGATTTTCATTTCTCTTTCTTCTTCTTGTGCCTCTCATCTCTTCATCAAAACATTTGAGTGTTGTAGATATTTGTTAGAATTTTCTTGAAAAAAAATTTTTTTTGGTGCATCCTTAGGTGATCTGGTTGAGGGGATAAGTATGAGGCCTAGGGGTTCTAGAAACTTCCACACTGAATTTTCTTTAGTCCAGAATTGGTTAATTGTCTCTGCTTTCTGGGCTGGTGGTTGGTGCTTTGTACAATGTTGGGGTCAATTGCCCCATAGGCAGCTGGGCTGGGCTCTGACATCTAGTGTGTCTCAGATGGGACACACCCAGATCTAGAGTGTCAGGATCCTGAGTTTAACCATTAAGGAGAAACCTAGGGTAAGCTTCTCATAGTAGGGTTATAGGAGGAGTAAGGGAGTTTCTTTAGTCTTTTCTCCCCCTTTATTTACTTATTTTTGTTTTATTTTGTTTTTGGTCTTGGTTTTGGTTTTTTGAGGTAGGGATTTGCGGTAGCCCAGGCTGACGTGGAATTCATTATGTCTCAGGGTGGCCTCGAACTCATGGCGATCCTCCTACCTTTGCTTCCCAAGTGCTAGGATTGAAGTCGTGTGCCACCATGCCTGACCTTTTTAACTCCCTTTCTGATTTGTCTTCCTCTTCCCCTTCTTCCCTCCCTTGCATGTGCATGGGTAGTACATGTGGTGTGGTATGTGTGTGTGCAGATGCATATGTTCCATGTCCCATGTATGCATGTGTGGAAGACAGAGGAGACCATTGGGGTGTCCTCTACTGCTCACCTCTGTATTTTCTTGTGACAGATTTTCTCACTTTGAACCCAGAGCTGTCATTTTTTCTGAGCCCCAGCAATTCCCTGGTTGTTACTGCTCACAGAAATGGGGTTATAGGCATGAGTAGCCACTCACCCAGCTGTTTACATGGGTGCTGGGTTATTGAACTCCTCTACTCTCGGGTTCTCATGCTTGCATGGCAAGTGCTCTGAAACCATTGCGCCATCTCCCTAGCCCCCTTTAACTTCTTTTTGTCCCTAGAGCTCTGTCTGGTGTCAGGATTAATTTATACAAAATATGAGGAAGGATACAATTTGCAGCTTGAATTTTATTTATAGTTGTAGTACTATTTGTTTGAATCTTGGTATAGCTGTTGCCTTTAGTTTGAGAATCACAGAAAACTTCCTTTTAGATCCTGAAACTTTTCCCCCCAGTAACTTAAGAGTGAACTACAAAGCCTGTTGCCCTTTCCTGTTACAAGAGACCATATTCTTTTGGTTTTGATGAGGTGAATACTGACAGTTCTACCTGGAGCAGGTTGGCACTTCCCACCTGGTAGGACCAGTGTCTGCTGTGGAGAGCAGGAAGGCAGTGTATGAACACATGCCCTGTGTGTGCTCACTTATATGAAGGTCAGTACTTTTAGCAGTTTCCCATCAATCCCCAAGGGGTTTATTTAAAGATATGAAGAGTTCAACAAATATTCATACCAGGGGTAGTCAGTCTGTTAGCTTTAACCAGAGAACCCCAAGCCTAGTGTTTTGAAAGCTTTTTAAAAAAATTATTTTATTTGAGAGACAGAGTGAGAATGAGCAACTGCAAGAGAGAGTATGGGCATGCAAGGGCTTTTCTGCCACTGCAAACAGACACAAGATGTATGTGATGCTCTGTGCATCTGGCTTTATGTGGGAACTGGTGAAGCCAACCCAGGTCATCAGGCTTTGCAGGCAAGCACTTTAACAGCTGAGCCATCTCTCCAGCCCATGAATGCGCCTTTTGAATTCAGCTCCACTACATAGGAGGGACCAGTGTGGCAGCTGTGTGTACCACCTCTTAGCCAGTCCCCTGCAGCTAGTACTTTGCCAGGTTCTGTACATGGAGCACAGTCTCTTCCCCTCTGTTTCTTGCAGTATAGTTGGGAAGGCAGCTTGAACATGAGAAGACTGTATAATTATGTCTTCAATTATATGGTTCACACTTCAGCATTGAAGAACTTAAGAGAATAGGGAGATCAGAGAGGGTTTACTTATTTAGGGTGAGGCTCTGAGGAGTAAGAACAGGCTATAAAAGGGCTGTTCTCTCTCTCTCTCTTTCTCTCTCTCTCTCTGTCTGTCTCTCTCTCTCTCTCTCTGTGTGTGTGTGAGGGGTGGGGGGAGGGAGAGAGAGGTGTGTAAGGAGGTAGAGGCAGGAAACCTTCCAGAAAGATGGTGTGCAGTATAAGGGTAGACACTGAATGAGCTCAAATAGAGAAGGCAGGAAAAGCTCAAGACAGGTCCAAAAAGTGAGGCAAGGAGATTAGATTTGATTTAGTCAGATATAGGAAGCCAGTGAGGACAGGGAAGCCACCTAGTCTTACATTTAGGTGGATTTCAAGTGTAAGAGATGGTTTATTACACATTTGATTCTAACAATGTGCCTGATTCCTATGGCCCTGGGAACTCATAGGGTTTTTCTATCTTGCAGTTTACATTATTGAAGTTTACTCTCTCTCTCCCTCTCTCTGTGTTTTATCTCTCCACCAGATTGCCACAGCAGTGAAGTTCCTACAAAATTCTCGGGTCCGCCAGAGCCCACTTTCGACCAGGAGAGCATTTCTTAAGAAGAAAGGTACAGATTCCTATGGCCATGCAGAGTAGGCTGCAGAAAGGGCTGGGCTGGGGCAGGTGGAAGTCACAGTGCGGCAGGTAGGCCCTGAGTAAGTCTTGGATCCCCATGGCTGTGTCCATTTGTGTAGTGGTGGGGGTGAGGTGACCACCCTACCCCAAAGGAATGCAGGTTTTATTTTCTCAGGATGAAGCAGAGAGATGACACGATTTGGATAATTAAGCACCAGATATAAGGCCAAGGGCATCACATCACAGTCAGCATTCAGTAGCAAAATTGGCCCATTGGGTAAGACTGTGGAGGACTTTGGTTTCTAGTCCATCAGACCTTGCTTTAGAGTAGGAGGCATGCTGCTTCAGTAAAGAAAGATTTGAAGGACAGGGGAAAGACGTTAATAAACAAAGTCAGGTTAAGGTTGATCCAGGGGCCAGGGCTCAGTCCCACTTCTAAACTGGAGTGGACAATTACTATGTTATATTTCTGTAAGCAGGAGTGAAATGGATCCTGACCAGTTCAAAACTGTGTGAAGCAGACAGAATCTCTTCTATTTCTGTTGGAATTTAATAGTTTTTGTTTTCATTTTCTCTTTTCTGCCTTCCCTCCCTCCTCCTTCCCTCTTCTTTTCTTAAAATTTTATTTATGTGAGTGAAATGATGGCAAGAAACCAACCAACCTAAAAAAAAAAAAATGAACTTCTTATTCTTGGGACATTCACTTTTCTAGAAATCTAAGAAGTTGTTTAAAGCCTTTATGTAACATGAGGGAAGAAAAGTGAGTTTTCTTCACCCTAAAACACATTTTTTTTTTCCCTCTTTAAAAGCTGGAATGTTTAAAACAAAAGAAAGCTAGAATGTTGTCCTCAAAAATTGTGGTGTTAGAGTCATTTTTGTCGAGAATAAATGGAATGTTTTGGTGCCATTTCTTAGGGTTCCTCTGTGGTCTCACTGAAGTACTTCAGGACCATCTTGGTTTTATACCTGGTTGATCATTGCTGAGCCCCATTCACTAGGTTCGGGTGTGGTCAGCCCCAACATTTCATGCACAGCAGCTGCATAGTAGAAGGTTGGTAAGGGTGCTGCGCCGCATGGTACTCATTCCCACCATTAGGAGATTATTAAAATTTGGAGTATGTTAGCTGGCCTCTCTACTCCGAAGCATCATGCCATAAAAGAGTTTTTCCTTGAAATATGTGTACCTATGGGGAGTAATTCATCATAAAAGCTTGGGGATTTCAGCTCTCTCATCAAAGCATTGAAGTGGGGGAAAGCTGAGACTAAAAGCTGAGCTGATTACCCGGGGTAACCTGAGACAAAATCTATGGTTGCTGAGAGATCCTTAGCCCAGTATATTGTGCAATATTATAACTGTCTGATCTTCTCTTCCACTGACAATGACCAGTTAGTCCTCATTTTCTCTCAAACGCAGCTGGGTTAGAATTTCATTTGCAGAAGGTATTTAGAGCAATTTAGAGACAAATGTCTCTGGTGTTTGCTCGGCACTTCCCCACCGCAGGCTTTGCTGAGCAGTTTTAGTATCAGGAGCTCCATCTAATCTGTTTAATTTTAATAAATCCCTGACTGGGAGAGGGAGAAAGGCAGAGGGAAAAACTACGGACAAAATAATACTTCTTTTGAGTCACTTGGCTTGTAATTACTATGGAGAGGAAACTGTTCTGTGCAATTAGTATTTGTTGCTCTTAAAAAAAACAACTGATTAATTAATCAGTTCACCCTGGAGTGAGCCTCCACTCTGCCATGCCCTGTTCTCTCTACTGGGAATTTGCCAACAACAGAAAAGACACAGTCCCTGTCCTCGCAGAGCTTCTGTTTTAAGGGGGGGGATGGGGTGATAGGCAGTGAACACATGGAAAATGAAGCCTGTGGTATGTCAGGTGGCAAGTGCCATGGAAGAACATAAAGCAGGACATGTGGGGATGAGGAGCCCAGGATTGGTGGGGGTGGATTGGATCTTAACCAGGTGGATGTCACATGTCTCATAGGGTGACATGTGAGTGGGCATGAACATATACCTGTGGAGTGGACTCCTGATTTAGGTGAGAGTTTTTAGAATTTGGGACATTGGGAACCCTGACAGGCTACCTGACCCTTCCTAGTCTAAAGAGAACCACATGAGTTTACCCTGTACTTAAGCCCGGAATCACTGGAGCTAATCACCCATCTCCATTATCCTCTGAAATACTACTTCAGTCAGTAATTACCCATTTCCGAGTTGAATCCCAATAGGATAAGTTCTGGCAGGACCTCTTCTGGGCAGAGAATTCCAAGGTTTGATCAGCATCTAGGGATGAAAAGCCCCGTTGCGGATTTAAACTTCACTTTTTTAATTTCCGCTGTTCCTTGGGTCAGGCTTACATGAGGAGTGTGCTTGGCATCATTTCTGATGGGGACAAGAGAGGAGCATCTGCCCTGTCCCTAACAGTAGCTGTGGAAGGAGAGTTGGCTCACTGGTCACAGGGGCTGGAGGGAAGAGACCAAGGTCCTGGCATCCTCATTCTGGTCTCCCTGCCATGTCGTTGCAGTGGGGGGCTTGGAGCTCTGGCTTTTGGAGAACACTCAGCTACTGTAGCCTGGCTTTTTCTAGCAGATGTCACTCTGGGGAATTGCAGTGGAGCATTGACTTGAATTATAATCTCTACTTTTTTTTTTAATAAACATCTCTTTCCTGAAAAGGCAAATCCAATTTTGTTTTTCTTTTAATATTATTTAATATTTAATATAGAAATCGAGGTCCCTGTAGTACATGTCAGTTCAGTGGAAAATGAGGGTTACTTTAGGCACATCCGCCAAGTTTGTGCTGCTGTGACCACACAGCCTGCAGCAGGGGCTTCCTGTGATCCTCTGTGGACAGGAGTGTCACACCGTCTGATGGGCCGAGGGGAGTGAGTGGGCTAGTGTTGGAAAGAGCATTGGTTTGCTTTGTAAGGATCTGTCTTGTTTGGTTTTTTGTTTTGGGATCTCTTCAGATGCTTTAAAGTCTAAATACAGAGTCATTAATGAGAAACATGAAGTTATTAGAATCATTTATCATTTTCTTTGAAGTTTGTGCTGCCATTTTATGTAATTTACAGCATTTCTTCCTTTTATCAGGTTTTTTTTTTCTTTTTTTTTTTGGATGAAAGGGGAAAGCAGCTGCTCACTGTCAGGAGAATTAGAACAAATGCTTTTGTTCTCTGTCCACCCACTGGATTCTGCACATGACACGTCCACTGCCGTCAGCTGCACATGGAGATGCATGGTTTAATCCCTTATGGAGCTGGTCTGTGTATAGAAGCATTTCTTGCCAGGCAGCAACATATCTAGGGCTTTAAGCAGGCTGCTGTCCAGGAGGCCAGAAGAACATACAGTGACAGAGCAGTCCTGAAAGTTAGAGTTAGAAATTACTGTCCATGAGCGGATGGTGATTTGACACCCTGTCTAACCACACTGTGTAGGAGGCAGTCTGTTACCCAGTATGCTCTACAGGCCGAGCACAAGGTGGACAGGAATAATGTCTGGGAGTGGGGGGCAGAAGGAAGAAGAGGTGGGGGAGAAGATGGAGTTGTCAGTTGGCTATCCTTACTGACATGTTTGTTATAAGTCAAACTTGTAGAACAAGATGACCATCCTATGTTTTTTTGCAGTCTTGCTCAGTAGGGTGAGAGGGTGTTGGCTGACACTGTGCCCTTCTGATATAAGTCAAGGGCTCCTTTTTTCCCTTTATCTGATAAATAGTCCTGGGGCAAAGGAGGCAAACTAAATAAAATATACCACTATACTTCCTTATTCCACCTCATTTTTGGAAATGAACTTGAAGAAACCTGATGGTCTTAACCTTGGTCTTGGGGTTGAGGTGAAGGTCTTCTCTCATTGGAGTCTTTTAAGGAGGAGTAAATTCTTACACAGATTTCAATTTAACTCTCTTTTATTACTTTTCTTTTTTTTTTTATCATTTACATCCATTTCATGAGGTAGTTTGCATGTCCTTGAATGGAATCTCGTTACCATGAAAGCTTTTTTAGCATTGATTTCATAACAGTCTTAATTTAATAGCTCCGTCATTACTGAGAAGCTCTGGGAGTGGGGCCCTGGCTTTCCAGGTCACTGACCTTTTAATTACAAACCTTGTTCTGATGGCCAGGTTATCGACTGGACAGCTCCCAGCTTGTGCCCCCAGGATGAAAACGAAAATAACTGTTTCCTCCCCCATCTCCAGGAAAAAAAAGTAACCTCTTGTGTTGCTAAAATTAATTTTCTCCTTCAGCTTTACTTTATAATTAATTCTTTAATGTGTCTTAGTGAAGCTAGAAGTCTTTTTACAGTGCTTTTGTTCCTAGAACTGGGGTCCAGCAGATAGCTTGGGGATAGGGGCAGATATCTTGCCCGGGCCACCCCTTGTTTGACTGCAGCTGAGCTGAAAGGAGTAGTGTTGACCCTGTGAGGGGCTGTCTGGCCCTTCTGAGCCTTTGTTCATGAGACATGGATTATGGGATCACCATTTAGATTCATTCCGCGTTGGCTGGGGTAATTGAACGCGGTGTGTCATGGACATTTTTAAGGTGTACCTGCTCTGAGACAAGAGTTAAGTGGTCTGTCTGTTATGTACTCTCTCTCTCTCCCTCTTTTTCCTCCTCCTTCTGGGAATCAAACCCAGGGCCTTGGGCATGCTAGTCAGCAAGTGCCTCGGAGCCACACCCCAGCTGTAGTTGAATGCTTTTTCTTGCTGTATTTTTTATCTCCCTGGTAATCTTCGATAGTTGCAGGAAGTAAATACCCCTACTTGCTCTATTGCAAATTTGACCCCAACTGGCTGGTCTGCATTCTGTGAAGAAGTGAATGTGAAGTGGCCTGGTCCGTGGCTCTGGTTTGCCCTGCACTCTCCATTGTTCACTGAACTTCCCTTGTGGCAGATAGCCTGCAGTCCTGGGTGAACAAGTCACTCTTACTGCCTTTCTCAGCAGTGTAAGCTCCCTCTGTGAGAAAAAAAAAAGGATATGTGTTTGTGAGCTGGCGGAAAACAGCACAGTCAGAAGAAGCCACTCAGTTGGCCCCCAAGTCTAGCTTGCAATAGGATGGATCTTCCTCTTGCCTGCTCTTCCTCCCCTTCCCACCTGCTGTGGGTTTGCAGAGCCTCTGGGAGTGAGGGCTGCACCCTGCTAGTGAGTGCAGAGCAGGCCAGAGCAGGCAGGGCTGTGTGGCAGCATGTGCTTGTCCTGAGGATGATTGAGCATCTCCATCCATCTGCTGTGCATGGACCATCTTCCTTCCCTGCCAGTCCCGCACCTGCATTGCCGTCACCTGCTGTTCTGGACCAGCCTATTCATCACACTGACTGGCTTTCCTCCATCAATTTTCCTGCTTTCCTTGTTATCCAAACTTGTCTTGAGCTCCATAGATTTTCTCAGCAGCCAGAGTGGCTGAATGCTGAAATAAGGCATGCCACAACTTCCAACTTCCCTTGATGGCACTGATGGCATGTGCTCTCCCATAAGGCAGAGCATGTGTTTTCCACATTCACTGGGGTGGGGGCAGTGGTGCAGAGAAGCTTGGGAGGAGGAGCTCTACTGGATTTAGCTAGTTATTGAAAATTGCCTACAACAGTACTGCAAGAGAAAGTGACACCAGCACCATGGCCTTGTCCTTGCATTACTAATGGAAAGACCAGCAGGTCTGGTGCAGTTTAGGGGTTAAGAGTGTAAAGCCAGCCTCAGCTTCACAGTGAGTTTGGGGCCATCCTGGGCTACATGAGACCTCCCCCTTTTTTGTTTTTCTAGGTAGGGTTTCATTCTAGCCCAGGCTGTTCTGGAATTCACTATGAAGTCTCAGGATGGCCTCAAACTCTCAGCGATCCTCCAACGTCTGCCTCTGAGTGCTGGGATTAAAGGTGTGTACCACCACGCCCAGCTGCTTTTTTTTCTTTTTTAATCTCACAAGAACATTATACAGTGAGAAATGTCTTCCTCCCTTTTATTTTGGTTGCCTACCCCTGTTTTCCTTCCCTGGGTAGCCATTGAGTTTCTCTTTTGTTAGTCCAGAGCCAGCCTAGCCATGGAAGAGCATCTTAGTTTAGTGTTTCAAAGAGCCTGCAAGCACACTTCATACTTTTCACTCGGCTTCGTCTTGGCACATCACATCCACATTTGCTTTACTCTTTTCTTTGGTGTGTAGTATTCCTTTATGAATGCACATCATATTTTTTCTTTTTAAAAATATTTTTAATTTTTTTAAAAATTGCTAGAGAGAGGGAGAGAATGGGCATGCCAGGGCCTCTAGCCATTGCACATGAACTCTAGATGCATATGCCACCATGTGCATCTGGCTTATGTGGGTTCAGGGGAATTGAACCTGAGTTCTTAGGCTTCACAGGCAAGTGCTTTAACTGCTAAGCCATCTTTCCAGCCTTTTAAAATTTATTTAAAATGTTTTATTTTTACTAAAGAGAGAGAGAGAGAGAGAGAGTAGTTGGGCTAGGGCCTCCAGCCATAGCAAAGGAATTCCAGATGTTTGTGTTACCTTGTGCATTTGGCTTATGTGGATCCTGCAGAATTGAACCTGGGTCTTTTGGGTTTTGTTTTGCAGGCAAGCACCTTAACCACTAAGCCATTTTTCTAGCCCTCTAGTCCCCCTTTTTAAAAATAAATATTTTATTTATTTATTTGCAAGGAGAGAGAGAGAAGGAGAGAATGAGAATGAATGGACTCACCAGGGCCTCTAGCCACTGCAGATGGACTCTAAATGCTTGTGCAGCTTTCTACATCTGGCTTGTACATGGGTACTGGGGAACTGAACTTGGGGTGTTAAGGCTTTGCAGGGAAGTGCCTTAACTGCTGAGCCATCTCTCCAGCCCTTTCCCCCCCTTTTTAAAATAACAACTCAGCAAAATAAAATTCCGGTTTATTGTTGGGCATTGTTTCACACATACATCAGACAAGCCAAAATAAACAAACAAATAGCAACTTCATAGACCCTTCCCCCTCAAAGAAAATAGAAACCTTTTATCTTTATCTTTTTTTCAGTGATACATACATACATATATATATATATATATATATATATATATATATATATATATATATATATTTTGGAGGGGGGACATTGCACTTCAGCCACTGAAATTGAACTGCAGACATTTATGTCACCTAGTGGGCATGTGCAACCTTTCACTTGCCTCACCTTTGTATGTCGGACTTACGTGGGATCTGGAGAGTTGAATATGGGTCCTTAGGCTTTGCAGACAAACGCCTTAACCACTTAGCCATCCCTCCAGCCCTGATCTTTGTCTTTTTAACTATCTCATACAAACCAACTGCCTATAGTACAACTAAATATATACACAAAAACGTTATTGCACTGCTGGGAATACAAGTGTTTTTTGTTGGTTTTGCTTGTTTGTTTTGAGTTAGGGTCTTCTAGCCTAGACTGACCTGGAATTCATTCTGAAGTTTCAGGCTGGCCCTGAACTAACAGTAATCCTCCTATATCTTGGCTTCCCAAGTGCTGGGATTAAAGGTGTGCGCCACCACATCCGTCCTTTTTTTTTTTTAAAGAATTATTTTTACTTATTTATTTGCGAGAGAGAAAGAGGTTGAAAGAGAGAGAGAGAGAGACAGGAGAATGGGCATACCAGGGCTTCCAGCTACTGCAAACAAACTCCAGATGCATGTGCCACCTGTGCATCTGACTTATGTGGGCCCTGAGGAATTGAACTGAGGTTCTTTGGCTTTGCAGGCAAGTGCCTTAACCTCTAAGCCATCTCTCCAGTCTTTTTTTTTTTAAACAAGGATTTGTTTTTCTCCGTTGAGATTATATTGAACAAGGTTACACCACAAGTAAAGCCAGAAGTAGGACAGAAAATGCTTTGAAGGCTGGTCTGGTCATCTGTTATCATTAAGGCTGGCTGACCTCTAACAATATGTGCAAACATATAACATGTAAATCGAAAATACAAACAAATTTTCCTTTTCAAGTACTTTTAAGAAAAAAAAAAAGCAGGGCCTTGGAAGTTTTGGTTTTCTCCTCCCCTGTTGCAAGTTCTCACTGTGGTTTTGGTGGTGGGTGAAGAGTGTGTGTCATTGCGGGTGGCACTGCCTGTGGTTGGCAGGCAGGCAGGCCTGCCTCTCTAGTCCAAGGTGACCACATTTAGATTCAGAGATGGGAAGTGGAGGGTAAATAGGTCACAGTGGATTGTTTTCAATAACTTTTCCTTTTTTGCTATCTAGTTATCCTCATCTGTCTTACTGCTTCTTGGTAGTCATATCATCCTCATCATCTTTAGTTGCTTCAGCCTCCTCATCTTCATCTCCATCTTCCTCACCATCACCTTCCTCCCCACATTCTTCTTCATCTACCTCGTTGTCAGCCTCAGTTCACCATTTTCCTCATTAGCATCCCCATTGGCATGGGCTTTTCTTCCATTCTCTGCCTCCTTGACAACTTCCTTCTTTCCTTCAAACCCTTGGTGATGATCGCAGAGCAGCATCCGCAGTTGCGTCTGACGTGGTGGGGCACCGGTGAGCTGATGCAGCAGGTGAAGAGGAAGCAAGGGCTGCAGGACTCTGGAGGAAGAGAAGGCAGGCACTGGAGGTAGCTAGGGCAGACGGAGAGATGGAACTGGGAACAGTGCAAAGATGGCTTTTTTGAGCTGCCTGTCGTGCATCATACTTTTAAAAACAAGCCCCAAACTTGAATATTTAAGTCTTTATCTTGTTTTTTGTGGCTCCACACAGTGCCCCATGAGTGTTCTCACATATCTGTCCTTGAACATGTATGTGTTAGTTTCCTAGTATGCTAAAATAAATAAATATTTCTATATATGGTGAGCAGGCTGAAGGATATTTTTGTTGTTGTTCTTTTCTTAAACTTTTTGTGTTTCATAGAAAATAGAAAAGGGATTAATGGTCTTCCTTTTTTTTTTTTTTTTTTTTTTTTGGTTTTTCAAGGTAGGGTCTCACTCTAGCCCAAGCTGACCTGAAATTCAATTTACTATGTAGTCTTAGGCTGGCCTCACACTCACAACGATCCTCCTACCTCTGCCTCCTGAGTGCTGGGATTAAAGGTATGCACCACCAGATCCGGCTCAAGGATTAATGGTTTTGTAATCTTGTAATACAAACAGAACTATACAGAAAAATTATTTTGTTAATAGGAGCTTAACATATAGCTCAGGCTGTCTCAGAACCCTAGGCTAGCCTCAGAATTCCTGCTTTTCCAGCCTTCACTTAAAAAAATATTTATTATTATTATTTTTATTAACAACTTCCATGATTATAAACAATATCCCATAGTAATACTTTCCCTCCCTCTACTTTCCCCTTTGAAACTCCATTCTCCATCATATTTCCTCCTCCTCTCAATCAGTCTCTTTTATTTTGATGTCATGATCTTTTCCTCCTATTATGAGGGTCTTGTGTAGGTAGTGTCAGGCACTGTGAGGTCATGAATATCCAGGCCATTTTGTGTCTGGAGGAGCATATTGTAAGGAGCCCTACCCTTCCTTTGGCTCTTACGTTCTTTCTGCCACCTCTACAGCAATGGACCCTGAGCGTTGGAAGGTGTGATAGAGATACTGCACTGCTGAGCACTCCTGTCACTTCTGCCCAGCACCATGATGCCTTCTGAGTCATCCCAAGGTTCCTGCCATCTGGAAAGAGCAGGTTCCCTACCAAAAGTGAGAGTAGCATTAATATAAGGGTGTGAACATTAAGAGAAGTGCTTACTGGGCAGTTTGATGAGCCTAATATGTACATTTAGCCAGACAATAGCAGAAGTTACACCCCTAGGGCTCATGACTACCACTGTTTTAGGTTTTCAGTATCAGGGATGTATTCCTTCTTATGGAGAGGGCCTCTAGTCCAATTAGAGGGCGGTTGGTTTCCACCATGACAGATGTGCCACTATTGCACCCATTGACTCATTTGGCCTGTCTGGGCAATTGTAAGGCTTGCAATGTCCACTGTTGAGTATCTTCACTGGTTATTTCTCTCTCTCCCATTGAACTGCATGCAGAATGGCTTCTTCCAGCTTTCTGTCAGCTGGTCTACATGGAAGAGGTTATCAGCTCAGTTCCAGCAGGATTTCTCAGTGGCCTTGCAGCCCAAGTATGTGGAGTCTTCAGCAATAGGGTCTTACCATCTATTCCTGGTGGGAAACCAAGGGCCTCGACAATGGCCTGTAATGTTTTGGGGGCATCAGGGACCACACTGGCCAACAACTCACCCTGCCTTCACTTTCTGGGTACTGGGATTACAGGTGTGAACCACCATGTCTGGATAAAAGAAAAATTTAAGTATAACAAGTTGGATTCTGAGAGGATAAGCTTTCTGGTTATAGAGTACATGAGTTATGTTTACTTTCTGAAAGAATCCTCCATCCCTCATTTTTATTTTTATTTTCATTTATTTATTTGAGAGAGAGAGAAAGAGGAAGAGAGATAGAGAGAGGGAGAGAATGGACATGCCAGGGCCTCCAGCCACTGCACCCCCTTGTGCATCTGGCTTGTGTGGGTCCTGGAGAATTAGACTGAGGTCCTTTGGCTTTGCAGGCAAGCACCTTAACCACTAAGCCATCTCTCCAGTTCCCATCCCTCATTTTTTTTTTGTTTATCATATTTATTTATTTATTTGAGAGCAGCAGACAGAGAGAGAGAGAGAGAGAGAGAGAGAGAGAGAGAGAGAGAGAGAGAATGGGTGCACCAGGGTCTCCAGCCTCTGCAAAGGAACTCCAGACACATGCGCCCCCTTGTGCATCTGGCTAACGTGGGTCCTGGTGAATGGAGCTTTGAACAGGGTCCTTAGGCCTCACAGGCAAGCACTTAACCGCTAATCCATCTCTCCAGCCCCCATCCCTCATTTTATTTTTTTTAATTTTTATTAACATTTTCCATGATTATAAAATATATCCCATGGTAATTCCCTCCCTCCCCACCCCCACACTTTCCCGTTTGAAATTCCATTCTCAATCATATTACCTCCCCATTACAATCATTGTAATTACATATATACAATATCAACCTATTAAGTATCCTCCTCCCTTCCTTTCTCCACCCTTTATGTCTCCTTTTCAACTTACTGGCCTCTGCTACTAAGTATTTTCATTCTCACACAGAAGCCCAGTCATCTGTAGCTAGGATCCCCATATGAGAGAGAACATGTGGCGCTTGGCTTTCTGGGCCTGGGTTACCTGACTTAGTATAATACTTTCCAGGTCCATCCATTTTTCTGCAAATTTCATAACTTCATTTTTCTTTACCGCTGAGTAGAACTCCATTGTATAAATGTACCACATCTTCATTATCCACTCATCTGTTGAGGGACATCTAGGCTGGTTCCATTTCCCAGCTATTATAAATTGAGCAGCAATAAACATGGTTGAGCATGTACTTCTAAGGAAATGAGATGAGTCCTTTGGATATATGCCTAGGAGTGCTATAGCTGGGTCATATGGTAGATCAACCTCTAGCTGCTTTAGGAACCTCCACACTGTTTTCCACAATGGCTGGACCAGATTGCATTCCCACCAGCAGTGCAGAAGGGTTCCTTTTTTTCCACATCCCCGCCAACATTTATGATCATTTGTTTTCATGATGGTGGCCAATCTGACAGGAGTGAGATGGAATCTCAATGTAGTTTTAATCTGCATTTCCCTGATGACTAGTGACGTAGAACATTTTTTTAGGTGCTTATATGCCATTCGTATTTCTTCCTTTGAGAACTCTCTATTTAGCTCCTTAGCCCATTTTTTGATTGGCTTGTTTGATTCCTTATTGGTTAACTTTTTGAGTTCTTTGTATATCCTAGATATTAATCCTCTATCAGATATATAGCTGGCGAAGATTTTTTCCCATTCTGTAGGTTGCCTCTTTGCTTTTTTCACTGTGTCCTTTGCGGTGCAAAATCTTTGTAATTTCATTAGGTCCCAGTGGTTAATCTGTGGTTTTATTGCCTGAGCAATTGGGGTTGTATTCAGAAAGTCTTTGCCAAGACCAATATGTTGAAGGGTTTCCCCTACTTTTTCCTCTAGCAGTTTCAAAGTTTCCGGTCTGATGTTAAGGTCTTTAATCCATTTGGACTTAATTCTTGTGCATGGCGAGAGAGAAGAATCTATTTTCATCCTTCTGCAGATATTTATCCAGTTTTCAAAACACCATTTGCTGAAGAGGCTGTCTCTTCTCCAATGAGTATTTTTGGCATTTTTATCGAATATCAGGTGGCTATAGCTACTTGGGCTTACATCTGGGTCCTCTATTCTGTTCCACTGATCTACATGTCTGTTTTTGTGCCAGTACCATGCTGTTTTTGTTACTATGGCTCTGTAGTATAGGTTAAAATCAGGTATGGTGATACCACCAGCCTCTTTTTTGTTGCTCAGTATTATTTTAGATATTCGAGGTTTTTTGTGATTCCAAATGAATTTTTGGATTGTTTTTTCTATTTCCATGAAGAAAGCCTTTGGAATTTTGATAGGGATTGCATTAAATGTGTAGATTGCTTTTGGTAAGATTGCCATTTTCACGATATTGATTCTTCCAAGCCAGGAACAAGGGATGTTTCTCCACTTTCTAGTGTCTTCTGCAATTTCTCGCTTGAGCGTTTTAAAGTTCTCATTGTATAGATTCTTTACTTCCTTGGTTAGGTTTATTCCAAGGTATTTTATTTTTTTTGATGCAATTGTGAATGGGAGTGATTCTCTGATTTCATCCTCTGTGTGTTTGTTGTTAGCATATACGAAGGCTACTGATTTCTGTGTATTTATTTTGTATCCTGCTACATTGCTGTAGGTTTTGATCAGCTCTAACAGCTTGCTAGTAGAGTCTTTAGGGTCCTTTATGTATAGAATCATGTCATCTGCAAATAATGATAACTTGATTTCTTCCTTTCCAATTTGTATCCCTTTTATGTGTGTCTCTTGCCTTATTGCTATGGCTAAGACTTCCAAAACTATATTAAATAGAAGTGGAGACAGTGGACACCCTTGTCTTGTTCCTGATTTTAGTGGAAAAGCTTCCAGTTTTTCCCCATTTAGTAATATGTTGGCTGTAGGCTTGTCATAAATAGCCTTTATTATATTGAGATATGTTCCTTCTATTCCCAGTCTCTGTAGGACTTTTATCATGAAGGGATGTTGGATTTTGTCAAATGCTTTCTCTGCATCTAATGAGATGATCATGTGATTTTTGTCCTTCAACCCATTTATGTAATGTATTACATTTATAGATTTGCGTATGTTGAACCATCCCTGCATCTCTGGGATAAAGCCTACTTGGTCAGGGTGAATGATCTTTTTGATATACTCTTGTATTCTGTTTGCCAATATTTTGTTGAGAATTTTTGCATCTATGTTCATGAGGGAGATTGGTCTGTAATTTTCGTTTTTTGTTCTATCTTTGCCTGGTTTTGGTATCAGGGTGATGCTGGCCTCATAGAAGGAGTTTGGTAGAATTCCTTCTTTTTCTATTTCCTGGAAAAGCTTGAGAAGCAATGGTGTTAGCTCTTCCTTAAAAGTCTGGTAAAATTCAGCAGTGAATCCATCCGGGCCTGGGCTTTTTTTAGTTGGGAGATTATTGATAACTGCTCGGATCTCCATGTTTGTTATAGGTCTATTTAAGTGATTAATCTCATTTTGATTTAATTTAGGTAGGTCATATAGATCAAGGAAATCATCCATTTCTTTCAGATTTTCATTCTTTGTGGAGTATATGCTTTTATAGTATGTCCCTATAATTTTTTGAATTTCTCTGGAATCTGTTGTGATGTTACCTTGTTCATCTCTGATTTTATTAATTTGTGTCTCTTCTCTCTTTCTTTTGGTCAGATTTGCTAAGGGTTTATCAATCTTGTTTATCCTTTCAAAGAACCAACTCTTTGTTTCATTAATTCTTTGGATTGTTCTTTTTGTTTCTATTTCATTAATTTCTGCCCTAATCTTTATTATTTCTTCCCGTCTACTACTTTTTGGTTTGCCTTGTTCTTCTTTTTCCAAGGCTTTAAGGCGAAGCATTAGGTCGTTTACTTGCGACCTTTCTAATTTCTTAATATAGGCACTTAAGGCTATAAATTTACCTCTTAGAACTGCCTTCATTGTGTCCCAGAGATTTTGGTATGTTGTGTTCTCATTATCATTTGACTCTATAAATTTTTTGATTTCCTTTTTGATTTCTTCATTGACCCACTCATCATTTAGTAGTGTATTGTTTAGTTTCCATGATTTTGTGTATGCTCTATAGCCTTTCTTGCTACTGATTTGTAGTTTAATTCCATTGTGGTCAGATAGAATGCAAGGAATTATTTCAATTTTCTTGAATTTGTTAAGATTTGCTTTGTGTCCTAATATATGGTCTATTTTAGAGAATGTTCCATGTGCTGCTGAAAAGAATGTATATTCTGCAGCCTTTGGATGAAATGTCCTGTATATATCTGTTAGGTCCATTCCTTCTATGACCTCATTTAGTCCAGATGCCTCTCTGTTTATTCTTTCCCTGGATGACCTGTCAATTGATGAGAGTGGGGTGTTAAAGTCACCCACCACCACTGTGTTTGGTGTTATCTGTGACCTTAGTTCTAATAGTGTTTGTTTGACGAATTTGGGAGCCCCCATGTTAGGTGCATATATGTTTAGGATTGTAATGTCCTCCTGTTGGAGTGTGCCCTTAATCAATATAAAGTGACCTTCCTTATCTTTCTTGACTAACGTCGGACTAAAGTCTACCCTGTCTGATATTAGGATAGCAACCCCTGCTTGTTTTCTAGGCCCATTTGCTTGAAACACCGTCTTCCAACCTTTCACCCTAAGATAATGTCTATCCTTTGTAGAAAGGTGAGTTTCTTGGAGACAACAAATTGTAGGATCCTGCTTTTTAACCCAGTCTGCAAATCTATGTCTTTTCGTTGGGGCATTGAGACCGTTGATATTAAGAGATATTATTGAAAGGTGTGTATTTATGTTTGCCATTTGTGTGTGTGTGTGTGTGTGTGTGTGTTACTTGTTCTACCTGTGCTCTCTTCTGTTAACTGGTATTTGAGTATAGCTGGTTTTTTCTAGGTTCCTTATATGTGTGCTTTTCCTTTTGTTCAGCATGGAGGATTCTATCAAGTATTTTCTGTAGAGCTGGTTTTGTCTTCAAATACTCCTTTAACCTGCTTTTGTCATGGAATGTCCTTATTTCTCCATCTATTTGAATGGATAACTTTGCAGGATAAAGTAACCTTGGTTGACAGTTGTTATCTTTCAGAACTTGGAATATATCACTCCAAGCCCTTCTGGCTTTAAAAGTTTGTGTTGAATAATCTGCTGTAATCCTGATGGGCTTGCTTTTGTAGGTAACTTGATTTTTCTCTCTAACTGCTTTCAATATTTTTTCTTTGGTTTGTGTGTTTGGAATTTGAGTATAATGTGGCGAGGAGAGGTTCTTTCTGGGTTTTGTCTGGCTGGGGTTCTAAAGGCTTCCTGTATCTGTATTGGCACCTCTTTCCCAATTTGGGGGAAATTTTCCTCTATGATTTTGTTGAAGATGCCTACTATGCCTCTGGAGTGGAGTTCTTCTCCTTCTACTATGCCCTGAATTCTTATATTGGATCTTTTCATAGTGTCCCGAATATCTTGAAATTCCCACTCATACTTTTCTATAAGTTTGTCTTTCTCTTTGTTGGACTGCATTAGGTCTGCCACCTGATCTTCTAGCTTAGATATTCTGTCCTCTCCCTCATCCATCCTACTGGTGAGATTTTCTACAGAGTTTTTTATTTCATTAACTGTGTTCTTCATTGCTAGTAATTCTGACTGGTTTTTCTTTATTATTTCTATTTCCCTATTTATGTCTTGTATTGCCTTCTTTATTTCATTAAATTGGTGTCCTGCCTCTTCTTTGATTCCTTTGATTTCCTCTTTGATTTCCTCTTTGATTTCCTCTTTGATTTCTTCTTTGATTGTTTTCATGTGTTCTTTGACCTCTTTGAACATATTTATAATTATTCTTTTGAACTCTTTCTCAGGCATTTCCTCTAACTCTTTCTCACTGGAGGACATTTCTGATGCATTAATACTTTTAGGTGGATTTATATCATCTTGCTTTTTAGTGTTTCTTGTGTTATAATGTATATATTTTTGCATCTTGGATTAAGTTAATGCTTGGATTTTCTAGCTAGCTGTGTATTCTTAGCTGTATCAATTGATTTGATGTAATATATTTTCAGGGTAGGACCTTAAGTTATTATGTGTGGCTCTTAAGACTCTCAGAGTATCTACAAAGATGTTCTTAGGGGTTGAGTTTCCCTGCTATAGGAGTATTCAAGCAGGCTGAGTGGAATAAAATACTGGTAGATTCTAAAATTTAACTAAACACTGTACACATTCAATCAAAAACAGCCCCGAGTATGTATGCAAGAGTAGTTATTATAATGACCAGATCCTCTATCAACAAAGAGGTTTAGATTTCTGGTCTGTTGAGGTATCCAAGTCAGCTTGTGACCAAGTGAGTCCCTTCCCTGGTGCAATCCCAGTTACCTTGGGTGATTGTGGTCTCAGTCAAGTTGCTGCCTGGGTCGTCGGGCTGCTGTTCTGATTTCTGG
The DNA here is from genome assembly GCF_020740685.1 of Jaculus jaculus. NCBI lineage: Eukaryota > Metazoa > Chordata > Mammalia > Rodentia > Dipodidae > Jaculus > Jaculus jaculus. The sequence goes on from NC_059106.1 coordinate 45,067,922, forward strand.
AGCTGGGCACTTGCTTTTCCTACGGGGCAAACTGAGCCGCTGCTGCTGCCTCTGCTGCTGTTGTAGCTGCCACCACCGGAGCCACCACCGCTGCTGAAGCTGCCGCTGCCGTGTCCACCGCCGCTGCTCACCCCGAAGCCGCTGCTGTGGGATCTGCCGCCGCTGCCGCTCCTGGGTCCGCTGCTGCTGGGGCTGCTGGTACCGGTGCTGGAGCCGCTGAAGTTGCTGCCGAACTCTGCTCCTGCTTGGGTCCTGCTGTCAGCCCAAGTTGGCGTGGCCGGTCCCGGGCCGCTGCTGTGTTCGCTGGAGCTGGGTTCAGGCGGTGGGGGAGGGGAGGGAGCTGCGGCTGCTCTGGTTGTATCGCTGTTCCACGTGTGCTTCTACCTCGTGGTCTGCTCCTCCCTCCGTTGCTCGCTGCCGCTCTCCCCTCACGTTTCCCGAGTTGCGGAGAGCGCGGTGTGAGGGGAAAATCCCGCACCTGGCTTGTCCTGCGGCTCGAGCCGAGAGTCCGGCGGCTTTCTGCCGCTCCGCGGCTGCGGCGGGTGGCCGAGCCGTTCCGGAGCCACTGTTCCCGCCTGTGCAGGCTCTGGATGCTCTGGAACTCTTCTACTTCTTCGCTGCCGCCTCAATTTCCTATACACCTCACTTTTTAGTAAAAGTGTGTATTTTGCTGAGTTTTTTTGGTCTTTTTCCCCCCTAGGCTGCTTTGGCGTGGTACCTACGCCGCCATCTTAACCGGAAGTCCCATCCCTCATTTTTTAATGAATATCCTTCCCTTCCCTCTTCCCTTCCCTCTCCCCCTCGCTCCCTCCCTCCCCCCTTCTCCCCTCCCCTCCCCTCCCCTCCCCTCCCCTCCCCTCCCCTCTCCTCTCCTCTCCTCTCCAGGTAGGGTCTCGCTCTACCCATAGGCTGACCTTGAAATTCACTTTTAGTCTCAGGGTGGCCTCAATCCTCCTACCTTGGCCTCCCAGGTGCTAGGATTAAAGATGTGCATCACCACACCCAGCCCAGGTTCATAGTTTTATTTGGTTATCAAATATTTTTATTTGTTAGGAAAGGCAGATTGAGTATGGGTATACCAGGACCTTTTGCCACTACAGCTAACTCTGACACCTGCACCACTTGTGTATCTGGCTCTACATGGGTGCCGAGGAATTGAGCCTGGTCTGGTAAACCTTAGAAGCTAGTGCCTACAGATACTGAGCCAACTCCCCACCCCTTACAATTTTAATTAATGAATAATCAATCAATTTATTTACATTTTTTAAAAATATTTTTTAGATATATCTTTTTTAATTTTTATTTATTTATTTGACAGCAACAGACAGAGAAAGAGGCAGATAGAGAGAAAGAGTGGGCGCGCCAGGGCCTCCAGCCACTGCAAACGAACTCCAGATGCGTGCGCCCCCTTGTGCATCTAGCTAACATGGGTCCTGGGTAGTAGAGCCTCGAACCAGGGTCCTTAGGCTTCACAGGCAAGCGCTTTACCGCGAAGCCATCTCTCCAGTCCTATTTACATATTTGAGATGAGGTCTCACTATATTGCCCCAGCTGGCTTTGAATGCTGGGATAAACTATCCTCCTCTCAGCCTCTTAGTAGCTAGGACTGCAAATGTGTGCCACCACACTCATTCAGAAATTTACCTTGATCCAGAGAAAACATTCAAGTACGTAGGAAACTTAAGAAGCTTGAAGGCACTGTTCTTTTTTTGTTTTTCAAAATTTATTGCACGTGTGCATGTTGACACTCTGAGTCTCTTATAGCTGCAGGCAGAAACCAGTTACTTGTACCACTTTTGGCATCTGGCTTTGCCTGGGCTGCTGGGGAATTGAACCCAGGGCAGTGGTGTTTGCAAGCAAGTACCTTAGGTTGCTGAGCCATCTCCCCAATGCCTAGGACCTGTTCTTTTATTTTATTTTATTTTTTTGGTTTTTTGAGGTAGGGTCTTTAGGCTGACCTGGAATTCACTTTGTAGTCTCAGTGTGTGTGGCCTTCAGCTCACAGTGATCCTCCTATCTTGGCCTCCCATGTGCTGGGATAAAGACATGTGCCACCACACCTGGGAGAACCTTCTATCTGTCTATCTATCTGTCTGTCTGTCTGTCTGTCTGTCTATCTATGTGTTTTAATTGTTTAACTCTAGTAATGTCATTTCAAGATTGCTAATCTTTTAAGGTCTTTTCCAACTAGGTGTAGTGTTTATGTGTAGTTGTCTCTGTCTTTGGCCTTCAGTATCCAGCCAGAGTCCTCTTCTCAGGCACTGGGGTGATTAAAGCTCATTTTTTACTTACGCATGAGGAAGGCCAGGGTGATGGAGGAGAGAGAGCAAGACATTGTTACTTCTGCAGGGACTTGTGCAGTTAGCAAGACTGGACTGTGGAATCTGCAAGCAAGAAGAGAACTGAGGTTGGTGTTGGTGGAATAGCCAGGGAGGGCAGAGTCCACAGCACTTTATGGGCTGGTTGGAACACCACAAAACTGTTTGTGGAAGTTAACTCTGGGCTGTGGGCTTAAATTAATGCAGCTTGGCAAATCAGATCAAAAAGGGTTTGCCGAGTCCACCATGAGTCAGACGTAGAGATCTTGGCTGGGGTGGCGACAGTGGAAGTGAAAACAGAAATGATAGCCCCCCCTCCAGTGTGTATTTGTACGTATTCATATGTGAGTAGGTGCATGTACGCTTGTGTGTGTGTATGTACAAGCAAGAGGTTGGCATCAGACATCTTCAGTTGCTCTCTAGCTTATGTTTTTTGAGAAAGGGTTCTCATTGAACCTAAAGCTCACTGGTTCAGCTAGCCTAGCTGGCCAGTAGGCTCCAGGGGTATTCCTGTCTCCACCTACCCAGTGCTGGGATTACAGGTGCACATTACCACACAGCATTTTTGCACAGTTGCTGGAGATCCAATTGAGGCCCTCCAGTTTGCACAGCAAGTACTTTACCCATGGTATCATCTTGTCAGCTATGTTTTTTTTTTTTGCTTTTGAGACAGGCCCGGCTGAGACCTCGATTTTCTAGGTGCTGAGATTATGTTTGCTACAGTGTCTGACTAGGATTTTTTTGTAAATGGAGTCATACATTGTGTTCTCTCTCTCTTTCTCTCTGTGTGTGTAGGGAAGAGGGCTTTTCACTCAACATAATCATGTATGTATGTGTGTGTGTGTATATATATATTCCCCCCCGCAAGGAAGGGTCTCATTGTAGCTCAGGCTGGCCTGGAATTCACTGTGTAGTCTCAGGGTGGCCTTGAACTCATAGCGATCCTCCTCCCTCTGCCTCCTGAGTGCTGGAATTAAAGGCGTGCGCCACCATGCCTGGCCATAATTATATTTTTTACAAATAAAATAAGTTAAAATATTTTATTTATTATGTATATATATACATAATATATATTTAATATTATATATTATATATAATAATATAATATAATATATAATATATATATATATAGAGAGAGAGAGAGAGAGAGAGATTGAGAGAGAGAGAAAGAGGGCCTGTAGCTACTGCAAATGAACTTCAGATGCATGTACTACTTCATGCATCCAGCTTTATGTGGATACTGGGGAATTGAATTTGGGTCTTTAGGCTTTACAGGCAAGCACCTTAACCACTAAGCCATCTCTCCAGCCCTCAACATAATTATTTTGAGATTTGCCCATGTTGTTATTAGGTATCAGTATTTAATTCCTTTTTAGTGCTAAATAGTACTTCATTAAATGATTATATTACACTTATTTACTCATTTACCTGCTGATGGACATTTGAGCTGTTTCCAGTTTGGAGTTATTTAAAATAAATGTTTGCTTTAAACGTTCATGGATGTCTTCGTAGGATTATATATTTCTTTTTCTCTTGGGTAGGTACTGATGGGTTGGATAGCTAGGCCATGTGATAGGAGTGAATTTAAGAAATTTCAAAACTATGATTTGAAAGTAATTATACCATTTTAAATTCTCAACAGTACAGCTAAATTTATCAGCATTTTGAGCCTGGAAAATAGGAAGATGCAGGTGTCAAATTTTCCACTAGTCAGGATGCATTCTTAAGTATGTCTAAAAATAGGTCAAGGTTGGAAAACTTCAGCCTAGGAGATAATAGTATATAGATGGCCTGGGTTCGAATCCCAGATTACTGGCTGTATAGTATTGCGTTAAATACTTAACCACTGTATTTTGATTTCTTTATCTGTAGAATGATGTTAATGATAGCATCTACTGCAAAAGATTCTTGCTAGAATTAAGTGAAAATAATATGAAAAGTGCTAAGCAAGATGTCCACCACTAAAGTGAAGGCTTAATTGATAATAGCAGTGATCAATAGCTATCTCCTTTGGAAGATAGCTTTTTTTTTTTTTAATGGAATGTGTGTGTGTGTGTGTGTTTTTAAGTTAGCATACAAAGTGATGGGTTTTGGTATGGCACTCTCAAACACACATGCCATTATCCTTTATTCTTGTTCCCCCTCTCCGCTGCCCACAGAAGGGAAGGGATCTTCTTAATGGCCTGCACAGGAGCCCCACTTGCCTGCAGTTTGGCTCTGTGGTTTCAGTTATGTACAGTCAATCTCGGTCTGAAAATATTAAAAGGAAAATTTCCAGAAATAAATAGTTCATAAGTTTTAAAGTATGTGCCTTCTGAGGAGGGCGATGCGCTACTTTGTCCTTCTCCCTGGAGCCGAGTCTTACCTTTCTCCAGTGGATCGACTGTATGTATCCTACTCACCGGTCAGTCACCTAGCAGCTGCCTAGTTTTCAGATGGTTGCAGTATCACAGTGCTCTTGTCCAGGTAACCCTAGATGCTCCAGGTAACACAGCATCACCCTCACCTCACTTGTCAACCCGTCAGCATTGTTTTGTCTCATGTCATTGCAGGCAGGGTGAGCGTAGCAGTAAGATATTGACAAAGGAGGGAGGGAGGAGAGACTTATGTTTACATGACCCCACTCTTTTTTATAGTATATTGTGGCCTTTTTTTTTAAACTTCATTGGATTTTTGTTTGTTTGTTTTTTCAAGGTAGGGTCTCACTCTAGCCCAGGCTGACCAGAAACTCACTCTGTAGCCTCAGGCTAGCCTTGAATTTACAGTATCCTCCTACCTCTGCCTGGGATTAAAGGTTTGCCTCACTGTGCCTGGCTTTTTTTTTTTTTTTTTTTTTTAAGTATTTTATTTATCTATTTGGGAGAGAGACAGACAGAGCGAGAATGGGTGTGCCAGGTCATCTAGCCACTGCAAACGAACTCCAGATGCATGTACCACTTTGTGCATCTGGCTTATGTGGGTACTGGGGAATCAAACCTGAGACCTTAAGCTTTGCAGTCAAATGCCTTAACCACTAAGCCATCTCTCCAGCCTTTTTTTTATTTTTATTTTTATTTTTTGGTAAACCAGGTTTATTCAAGGGCACATACCTGTAAGACAGAGCTATTGTCCTCATGCTGTATACTGGGGGACTCCGAGGTGCCAGGGCCTTTATATGGAGGGAGAAGAGGAGAGGGCTGGAAGGCTTTGTGGGGAGCAGGGTTTTATCATCCAAGAGACAGGTCTCCTCCTTTTCTTCTGCTCTTGCTGAACCACCACAGTGAAACTGCCACAACCCCCCCCCCCCCCCCCCCCGCTAGTTGTTATGTTCCTGCCGACAGACAAATGGCTTTTCTGCAAGTCGAGCCTCACGGCATTTGATGAGCTTTGTGTTAGCGGATGCGCAAGAGTGGCGCTGAGAAGTCACAGAGATTGCTAGAGTTCTGGGCTCCATGAAGTTTCCAGGAAGCAGTCCACATCTTAACCATTTAGGAAGTGTTCCCCTTGCAACTGAGGATGCTGGGCTCAGGGATGTAATAAATTACAGAAGAACTAGGGAAGAGTAAAGGAAGGGGGAGCAAAAGTAACTGACAAAGAGAACTCCCAAAGGAACAGCCCCAGCTACAGGGTCCTGAGGGGAACAAGTGACCAGGCGGAAAACCCACTCACCCAAGAGCAGCAGTGTCACTTCCATGGAAACGCATGGAAGACAGGTGGGTACAATCCCAGAGCGTCTGTCGTCTGCAGAGAGGGATGACATGAGAGCTCAGTCCTCCTTATGTCCCTTTGTGAATGTGACATGGGTAGGTCGTCACTGAGAAGGATCTATGTACTCTTTCTTTTAAATGTTTTTAAATTTTTATTTATTAGAGACAGAAGGAGAGAGAGAAAATGGGCACTTCAGGGCCTCCAGCCACCACAAAAGAACTCCAGATGCATGTGCCACAATGTGCACCTGGCTAACATGGGACCTGGGGAATCAAACCTGGGTCCTTAGGCTTCGCAGGCAAGTGCCTTAACCGCTAAACCATCTCTCCAGCCCTATCTATGTTCTCTTGTGTGTGCTAGGTGCTAAGTCTTTTCTCTGCCCACAGTAGACATTGAATCGAGTGTGTATTCTTCCGTCCAGCAGTGTTCTCAGGATTTTTTGTCACGGCTCTCCTCGGGCAGTGTCTGGCCGCTACCTGCTCTGGCAGAACTGCTCAGGAAGAGTTGCGCAGTTCCACTCCTGCTGGGGGACAAGAAAGTGTCCAGCCCTTTTTTTTAAAAAAACTTTTTTCTTTTTAGTTTATTTATTTGCAAGAGAGAGAGGGAGAGAGAAAGAGAATGAATGAATGAGAATGGGTGCTCCAGGACCTCTAGCCACTGCAGACTAACTCCAGATGAATGTACCACTTTGTGCATCTGGCTTTACAGGTGTGCTGGTGAATTGAACCAGGGTTGTGAGGCTTTACAGGCAAACACCTTAACCACTGAGCAATATCTCTGGCCCTGTTTTTTTTTAAACTTTCTATTGAATATACAATGATCTTAATACCCTCCCCCCCCGCCAAATCCTCCCTTCAGTGAATTCCTTCTTTCTAAGTAGTCTCTCTTCTGGTTTGAAATATTTTTTTAATATTTTACTTTATTACTTGAGAGAGAATAAGAGAGAATGGGTGTGCACTAACGTCTCTAGTCACTGCAAACAAACTCCAGATGCATGTGCCACCGTGTACGTCTAGCTTGCATGGGTGTTGGGGAAGCAAACCTGGGTCCTTAGGCTTCACAGACAAGTGCCTTAACTGTTAAGCCATCTCTGCAGCCCTCTCTTCTGTTTTGGTGTTACAGTACATTTTTATAATTGTTCCATTTTTAAAAATATTTTATTTTTTTAAATTTAATTATTTGACAGAGAAAGAGGGGGAGAGAGAGACTGGGCACGCTAGGGCCTCCAGCCATTGCAAATGAACTCGACGCATGTGCTCCCTTGTGCATCTGGCTAATGTGGTCTTGGGGAATTGAACCTGGGTCCTTTGGCTTTTTAGGCAAACACCTTAACCACTAAGCCATCCCTCCAGCCCTAATTGTTCTATTTTGTTGCTTTATTATTATTATTATTATTATTATTATTATTATTATTATTATTTTATGAGGTAGTGTCTCACTCTAGCTCAGGCTGACCTGGAATTCACTATGTAGTCTCAGGGTGGCCTAGAACTCATGGCGATCCTCCTACCTCTGCCTCCTGAGTGCTGGGATTAAAGGTATGCGCCACCATGCCCGGCTTTGTTGCTTTTCTTTTTTTTTTTTTAATATTTTTTGTTCATTTTTATTTATTTGAGAGTGACAGAGAGAGAGATTGAGAGAGAGAGAGAAAGAATTGGCATGCCAGGGCTTCCAGCTACTGCAAATAAACTCTAGATGTGTGCACCCTCTTGTGCAATCTGGCTAACGTGGGTCCTGGGGAATCGAGCCTCGAACCAGGGTCCTTGGGCTTCACAGGCAAGCACTTAGCCGCTAAGCCATCTCTCCAGCCCCAGTTGCTTATTTTTATAAATCTCTTACTATATCTAATTTATAAACTATTATGGGCATATGTGTAGGAATAAACTGTAGAGGGGTCATAGATTCAGACACCTATTGGAGGTGTTAGAACAGATTCTTCACAGATAAAAGAAACTACTGTAGTCAGTTTGTTGTAATGGTAAGTCTAATATATAAACTTGGAGCAGGTAAGATGGATTGGTGGATAAAGCACTTGCCACACTAGAATGGGTTTCTGAGTTTGGATCCCATGTAAAAAACCCCATGCTAGAGGCTGCAGGGTGGGTGGGCGAGGGGAGCACCCTATCCTTCTGTCTGTCTGCCCACTCATGGCTGCGCCAGCCCTGGTACCACTACTGAGCCTGTTGATATTGCTGCTGCTGTGGCTGTCACCAGCTGCTCTTGGGGAGGTATACGTGTCTGTCAGTAGCCAAGGCCACCCAATACCAGAATTCTGTCCTGATTTCTGCTGTGGTTCCTGTTCCAACCAATACTGCTGCTCTGATGTGCTAACGAAAGTCGAGTGTAACATGTGTGCCATGCCTGACCACAGGTTCGGAGCAACTGTTGCCATTGAACTGACCATCTTTGTGCTCTCTGTTGTTACCATCATTGTCTGCTTCACCTGCTTCTGCTGTTGTCTGTACAAGACATGCTGCTGACCACGCCCTGTTATGACCATCACCATATCCACCACTGTGGTTCATGCCTCTTATTCTCAGCCTCCAAATGTGCCCCCTAGCTACTCTGGACTGATGCACCAGGGCTACCATCCCATGCCCCCCTCAGCCTGGAATGCCAGCAACACCTTAACTGACACAGTACCCACTACCATACCTGACCCAGTCGATGGGTCCACTGGCCTACCACGAGACCTTTGCTGGAGGTGCAACTGCACCCTATGGCCTACATGGATCCCCAAAGGCAGTCCCCTGAGCATGTCCCCACTTCTCTAAATGCCACTTGATGTCATGTGTGATTGAGTGCTGCTATGTGTTTGGTGTATGTTCTGTTTAGACCAGTGGCTTCCCCTGATGCTGAGCAAGCAGGGTCATATTCTTGCCAGACTAGGTCACTTGAAAATCTGCTTCTAGGAATCTCAAGCAAATGCAGATGATGTGGGATGAGGAGGGTTTTTTTTCAGTTCACCCCAGGGTGACTAGCTGTGGCCTGTGACATTAGTAGTGGAGTTTTTTTGTAGGCTCGTGTCCTGCTTTGGGGAGTAGCCAGCTACTTCTTGAGGCCATGGCTTGTCCCCAGGGCTTGGGGCAGGTGTCTTGCTGCTCCCTGGAGTCCATCTGATTAGCTCCTGATGTTAAAGCACCCCAGGCAGTGTCCCACCCCCTCACACCTGACAGCTTCTGTGTAGACTATCCCCTTATCTTCTCTGGGACTACCTGGAGGGCCACATCCACTCACAGTTTGGGCTGCCTATGGGGAAACTTTCTGCCCTTGCCACCTGGCCCCTGCCACAGGTGGGCAGGGGCAGCCTCTGCCCACCAACACTCAGGTTTTTCTTCTGCAGTGTTTACTTTTGGCCAAACATGTTGCCTGCTTTCCATTTTCAGATGTGTTATTGTGAAGTTGAAATGCCTTTCTCCTGGAGAGAAATTTACCCCAGAGGGGAGGGACAACCTGACCATTTTCCCCAACACCAGCCTCAGAATATCTGATTCTTGCACCCCAGTTTTCTCTGTCCTGGCAGCAGGTACATCAGGGCCAAGAGGCTGTCTGGACCAAAGGGGTGGGTAGAGATAGGGACCTGGGTGGCAGCTCTGACCCAGACATGAATACCTCAGTGTTTCCTGTTAGTGTTTCACCAGCTGTCTCAGCCTGTGTCTGTTGTGTTTCTGAGCATCTTGGCTCAGTGCCCATTTATAATAAGTGTAAGTATTTGGAAAAAATAAAACAAAACATGCTGTAGTGGGTGTCCATAATCCTAGTAAGATGGGAGGTGGACTCAGGAGAACCTCCTGGAAGTTCAAAGCTAGTCAGCTTGGTAAAGACAGTACTGAACAAGAGGTTTTGCTTCAGACAAGGTGGACTGTGAAGACTGACATCCAAGGTTGTCCTCTGACCTCCACATGTGTGGCATGACCTTTGCGTGTCACTACCCACACACACATCTCCTATCCCAGATAAAATTACTAGTTTGGTAACAGTTTGTGCAACAGGAATTAGCAATGTTGAGCACATAGCAATTTGTAGAGGCAATTAAACCTTACATTCTTTTTTCTTAAATTTATTTACTTTGGATTTTCGAGGGTGTGCCAGGACTTCCAGGCACTGCAGACAAACTCCAGATGTGTGCACCCCTTGTGCATCTGGCTAATGTGGGTCCTGGGGAATTGAACCTAGGTCCTTTGGCTTTGTAGGTCTCACTGTAGCCCAGGGTGACCTGGAATTCACTATGTAGTCTCAGGGTGGCCTCGAACTCATGGTGATCTGCCTACCTCTGCCTCTTGAGTGCTGGGAGTGCATGTGCCACCATGCCTAGCCTTCAAGTAGATTTTTTTTTTTTACTTTATTTTAATTTATTGAGAGAGAGAGAGGGAGAGAGAGAATGGATGCACCAGGGCCTCCAGCCACTGCAAACGAACTCCAGACATATGTGCCCCCTTGTGCATCTGGCTTACGTGGGTACTAGGGACTCTAATTGAGGTCCTTTGGCTTTGCAGGCAAATGCCTTAACTGCTAAGCCATCTCTCTAGCCCTCAAGTAGTTTTTAATATACTTTTATTTATTTATTTGAAACAGAGAGAGAGAAGGAGGGAGGGAGAGGAGAGACAGAGGAAGAATGGGTGTACTAGGGTGTCCTGCAAAGAAACTCCAGATGCCCATGATACTTTTGTACCTCTTGCTTTATGTTGGTTCTTAGGAATTGGGCCTGGGCTGTCAGGCTTTGGAAGTAAGAAGCACTTTTAACCGTTGAGTCATACTCCATCCTTCAAGTTTTTTTTTCTTCATATTTATTTATTTATTTGAAAGAGAGGAAAGAGAGAACGAGGCAGATAGAGTGAATGGGCATGCCAGGGCCTTTAGCTGCTCAAATGAACTCCAGACGCATGTGCCTCCTTGTGCATCTGACTTATGTGGGTCCTGGGAAGTTGAACCTGGGTCCTTTGGCTTTGCAGGCAAGTACCTTAACTGCTGAGCTGTCTCTCTAGTCCCCTCAAGTAGTTTATTTTATTTATTTATTTTTATTTAAAAAAATACTTTATTTTTACTTATTTGACAGAAAGGGGGAGGGGAGAGACAGACAGACAGAATGGGCGTGCCAGGACTTCCAGGCACTGCAAACAAACTCCAGATGTGTGCACCCCTTGTGCATCTGGCTAATGTGGGTCCTGGGGAAATGAACCTAGGTCCTTTGGCTTTGTAGGCAAACACCTTAACTGCTAAATCATCCCTCCAGCCCTCAAGTAGTTTTTGAAAACACCTGGTCCTTTGTTAACAGAAACTATAGTGATGAATCTCCCAATTGTTAGAGATATAAAAATTTTTGTAGCGGGCTGGAGAGATGGCTTAGCGGTTAAGTGCTTGCTTGTGAAGCCTGAGGACCCTGGTTTGAGGCTTGATTCCCCAGGACCCACGTTAGCCAGATGCACAAGGTGGTATACGCATCTGGAGTTCATTTGCAGTGGCTGGAGGCTTGGTGTGCCCATTCTCTCTCTTTCTCTCTCTGTCACTCTCAAATAAAGAAGAAAAACAATTTTAAAAAAGTGATGTATCACTTTTGGCTTTCTGAGGTAATATTGTAGTCAGGTTTACATTGCTGGCAGAAAATACCCAACCAAGAGTAGCTTGTGGGGAAGAAAAGGTTTAATTTGTCTTACAGATTTGAGGGGAAGCTCCATGATGGTAGGGGAAAACAATGGCATGAGCAGAGGGTGTACATCACCTCCTGGATAACATCAGGTGGACAGCAGGATCAGGAGAGTGTGGCAAACACTGTCAAGGGGAAACTAGCTATAACACCCATAAGCCCACCACCACTAATACACTTCTTCCAGGAGTTATTAATTACCAAATCTCCATCAGCTGGGAACCTAGCATTCAGAACACTTAAGCTTATGGGGGACACCTGAAATCAAACCACCACAGGTGGTTTTAGGAGAACTCATCACACTTACCTGGCCTTATTTATCTGTGACCTTAGATCTAATAGCATTTGATGAACTTGGGAGCCCCCATGTTAGGTGCATATATGTTTAGGATTGTAATGTCCTCCTGTTGGAGTGTGCCTTTAATCAATATAAAGTGACCTTCCTTATTTTTCTTGACTAACGTTGGACTGGAGTCTACCTTGTCAGATATTAGGATAGTAACCCCTGCTTGTTTTCTAGGCCCATTTGCTTGAAACACTGTTTTCCAACCTTTCACCCTAAGATAATGTCCATCCTTTGTAGAAAGGTGAGTTTCTTGGAGACAACAAATTGTAGGATCCTGCTTTTTAACCCAGTCTGCAAACCTATGTCTTTTGGTTGGGGCATTGAGGCTGTTGATATTAAGAGATATTATTGAAAGGTGTGTATTTATGTTTGCTATCTTTTTTTTTTTTTTTTTGTAGTTCTGGTTCTACCTTTGCTCTCTTGTGTTAACTAGTATATGAGTATTGTTTGTTTTTTCCAGGTTCCTTATATGTGTACTTTTCCTTCTCTTTGGCATGGAGGGTTCTTTCAAGTATTTTCTGTAGAGCTAGTTTTGTCTTCAAATACTCCTTTAGCCTGCTTTTGTCGTGGAATGTCCTTATTTCTCCATCTATTTGAATGGATAGCTTTGCAGGATAAAGTAACCTTGGTTGACAAAAGCAGGCTATCTTGTTATCTTGTTACCTTTCAGAACTTGGAATATATCACTCTAAGCCCTTCTGGCTTTTAAAGTTTGTGTTGAGTAATCCCTGATGGGCTTGCCTTTGTAGGTAACTTGATATTTCTCTCTAACTGCTTTCGATATTTTTTCTTTGGATTGTGTGTTTGGTAGTTTGATTATAATATGGCGAGGAAAGGTCCTTTTTAGGTTTTGTCTGCCTGGGGTTCTAAAGGCTTCCTGTATCTGCATTGGCACCTCTTTCCCAATTTGGGAGAAGTTTTCTTCTATGATTTTGTTGAAGACACCTACTATGCCTTTGGAGTGAAATTCTTCTTCTACTATGCCCTGAATTCTTATGTTTGATCTTTTCATAATGTCCTGAATATCTTGAAATTCCCATTCATACTTTCCTATTAGTGTGTCTTTCTTTTGTTGGACTATATTAAATCTGCCACCTGGTCTTCTAGCTTCGATATTCTGTCCTTGCCTTCATCCATTCTACTGGTGAGATTTTCTACAGAGTTTTTTATTTCATTAACTGTGTTCTTCATTGCTAGTAATTTTGACTGGTTTTTCTTTACTATGTCTAGTTCTTTATGTATGTCTTGTATTGACCTCTTTATTTCATTCAATTGGTGTCCTATGTCTTCTTTGATTCCTTTGATTTCCTCTTTGATTCCTTTGATTTCTTCTTTGACTTCTTTAAACATATTTACAATCATTCTTTTGAAATCTTTCTCAGGCATTTCCTCTAACTCGTTCTCACTGGAGGTCATTTCTGATGCATTAATACTTTTTGGTGGATTTATATTGTCTTGATTTTTAGTGTTTCTTGTGTTGTAATATATATTTTTTTGCATCTTGGATTAAGTTAATGCTTGGATTTTCTAGTTAGCTGGGTATTCTTAGCTGTATCAATCGATCTGATGTTATATATCTTTAGGGTAGGAGCTTAAGGTGTTAGGTGTGGCTCTTAAGACTCTCAGAGTATCTACAAAGGTGTTCCTAGAGATTGGGTTTGCCTGCTTTGGGAGTATTCAGGTAGGCTGAGTGGAACAAAATACAGATAGATTCTAAAATTTAACTAAACAATGTACACATTCAATGAAAAACAGTACCGAGTATTTATGCAAGAGTTGGTATTATAATAACCAGATCCTCTATCAACAAAAAGGTTAAGATTTCTGGTCTGTAGAGGGTTCCAAGTCAGTGTGTGACCAAGTGAGACCGTTCCATGGTGCAATCCCAGTTACCTTTTTGGATGATTTTTGGCCTCAGTTATGCTTGCGTCCCTCTTTGGTGCCCTGTGGATTCAAGTACGCTGGCTGGATCGCTGGACCGCTGTTCTGTTTTCTGGAGCTGGGCATTGGCTTTTCCTGTGGGGCAAGCTGAGCCTGGCAGCTGTGGCCCCACAGACCTGGCACCGTAGCTGCTGGAGCTGCTGCTGCTGGGGACCCTGCCCCCGCTGCCGCTGCTGAAGCTGAAGCTGCCGCTGCTGAGTCTGATGCTGCTGTAGCTGCTGCCACTACTGCTGCTGCCGGAGCCGGCGCTGCCAATGCTGGAGCCAGCGCTGGAGCTGGAGCAGCCGCCTCCAGAGCCTCTTAGGCTGCCTGTGTGGGCTCTGGATGCTCTGGATCTCTCCTACTTCTCTGCTGCTATTTTGATTTCTTATACACCTCCCTTTTTAGTAAAACTGTGTATTTTGCTGGGTATTCTTTGGCTTTTTCTCCCATAGGCTGCTGTGGTGTGGTTCCTAACCTGCCATCTTAACCAGAAGTCCACCTGGCCTTATTTAGATAGAGGAGTCTTTTAAGGCAGTGTGTCTACCAAGAGGAAACAGAAGAGTTCTGTTTTTTTTTTTTTCTTTTTCTAATAATGTTTTAGTTATTTGAGAGGGGAGTGGGGAGTGTGTATGGCATGCTCCAGGGCCTCTTGCCATGGCAAATGAACTCCAGATGCATACACCACTTTGTGCATCTGGCTTTATGAGGGTACTGGGGAATCAAACCTGGGCCAGCAGGCTTTGTAAGCAAGCACCATTAACTGCTGAGCCATCTCTCCAGCCTGAGACCGGGACAGTCTAATTTAGGAACTACACAATGTGTGGGTTTATTGAAAAATCTTGAAAGCAAGGATTTTTTGAAACTTAACATGAGGTATACCACAAGGTACTCAAAAATATGTTGGTTGGACTGTAATTTAGTTTAAAAATAACTTTGGTTAGTATTCATTAATTTACCTATCCAGTGTTATATTCAACATCTTTGAGCCTGTGCTGGAGTCTCTGTGTATGTGTTAGTGACTGTCTGTGAAGCATGAGATGGTGCTTTAATTTTAATTAGTTTCTTTCTTTTCTTTTTTTTTTTTTTTGGTTTATCGAGGTAGGGTCTCACTGTAGACTGACCTGGAATTTACTATGTAGTTTCAGGGGTGGCCTCAAACTCATGGCACTCCTACCTCTGCCTCCTGAGTGCTGGGATTAACGGTGTGTACCACCACACCCAGCTTAATTTAGTTTTTGTATATGCTTGCTCAGACATTCAGCCAATAGCCTTACTGTTATTTTCTTTATTATTACTATTGTTATAATTTTTTTCTGTGGTATTGGGGATCGTACCTGAGGTTTTGCGTATACTATCATTTGAGTACATTCCCACTCTTTTTTTAATTTTTTTTTTTTTTTTTTTTTTTTTTAGGTAGGGTTTCATTCTAGTCCAGGCTGATTTAGAATTCACTATGTAGTTCAGGGTGGCCTTGAACTCATGGTGATACTCCTACCTCTGCCTCCTAAGTGCTGGAATTAAAGGCATAAGGCATGTGCCACCATGCCTGGCTTTTCTTTTTTTTTTTAATTTTGAGACGGTGTGTTGCTAAGGTACTCAGGCTGGCTCCAAATTCACTAGGTAGCTAAATAAGTCTTGAGCTTGCTATTCCCCTGCCTTGACATCCTTAGTAGCTGGGATTACAGACCTGAGCCACTATGTATGACACTCAGAGTTATATCTTCTCCATTGCTGAGGTAAGTGAAGGCAGTTTACCAGAGATCCTAAATGAGTAGAGTGATAGGCCATGCAGGCTTGTATTTAAATTGTGCTGAGAATTGAACACCTCTAGTCATTTTTTCCTCCCAACTTCAATCTTCCAACTTTAGAGTATGTTTGGTTTCTAAATCATTCGGATAGGAGCCTGTCTTCTCAGAACTATCCTCTGTCATTAGCCATAGGACTTGGAATTGCTCTACTCTCTTACTGTTAATTATTCTTTTTAATTTTAAGGCCCTTTAAAGTAATCTTTCTGTAATTAGATTGCTGAGTAGGTTGTCTTTAGTAAGATGATGGTCCTTAAATTTTGTGCAGTTTTCAGTTTGTTAAATGATTGCAAAGCCTTTGATTCATGAAGTTGAAGTTTACCATATCATGGTATTTCAGGAAAATAAACAACCCATATCTTGACCCTCTGTGATAAATTAAATATCACAATCCGATAAATGTCATCTTTTCAATGAAATCTAAAGTGCATAGGAATGGGGCTCTCTTCTGCTGTTCAGCAGCAAGTTGCATCAGTACTCTACCAAAGTGTTTTCTGCTGCCAGTGTAGGAAGCTAAAGAGCAAAGCCGCACTCCCCTCCCCATCCTCGTGAGTCACACGTGGAATTATTAATTAAATTATTCTAATTGCGAAATTTGGGGTCTTGGCCAAAAGAACATAGGTTGAGTTTGAAGAAGAGGCAGTTAGGGAATCCGTTTAACTTACAAACGGAGATAATTTGCACAGAATGTAATTGAAAGTGAATAAATATGGAGCTCCATGATTTCTGATATTTACTTAGGGTTTTTTATTTTTTTTCCTAGTCAAAGGCTCAAAGGCTCTCCTTTAAATAGTCCTGTAAAGGAGACTATATACTAAAATAAAAATAACAGAAATGATGAAAAATAGCACTATTCTTTGGAAAATCTTAGTACATGAATGTAAAAGGTTTTTTTCATCTGTCCATCCATCTGCCCATATAACAGGTATTTTTTAAAAATATATTTTATTTATTTATTTGGGAGAAAGAGAGAGAGAGAATGAATGAATATGAATTGAATCGGCGTGCCAGGGCCTCTAGCCACTGCAAACAAGCTCCAGATGTATGTGCCCCCTTGTGCATCTGGCTTATGTGGGTGCTGGAGAATTGAACTGGGATCCTTTGGCTTTGCAGGCAAACGCCTTAAATGCTAAGCCATCCCTCCAGACCCTATAACAGGTATTTTATCAAGTGGGTGCATATAGTTAATTTTTTTTTTTTTTTTTTTTTTTTTTTGGAGATAGGGTTGCATTCTAGCCCAAATTGTAGTCTCAGGGTTGCCTCGAACTCTCAGTGATCCTCCAACCTCTGCCTTCCAAGTGCTGGGATTAGAGGCATGAGTCACCATGCTTGGTTAGTTTTAAGTTAAAAAAAAATTGCATATGTGTGTATTGGCACATTAAAGTTTCTTATTGCCACAAACGAGTACCCATGTAGCACTAAAAGGGTGGCTGGGAAGTTGAACCCAGGCTGGCAGGCTTTGCAAGCATCTTTAACCAGCAAACCGTCTCCTCAGCCTTCTTTTGTAGGCACTGTACTGGCCTCGGTGAATAGAACAGGTAGAGGTAGAGACAGGTTCCTACAGAAATATGAACTAGGGGGAGGCAGGCTCCTCCAGAAATGTGAACACATGAGTAAAAATAATTAGAGAAGCAAGTTGTCATAGTAGAGAATTAACAGTGAGGGTGGGGTGGGCTTGCTGAAACTAGAAGAATTAAAAAGAAAAAGTTTATATAAAGGAGTGGCTGGGCAGAGGGAATAGCAGACTCAAAGACTCCCAAGACAGGATAGGAGCTTGATTTGATCCCAGAATTCAGTTAGCCTATATAGTAAGATTGAAAATAGCTGCCTTCTGAAAGTAGAAATTTTCATGACATCCTTAACTGGGCTAAGTTTTGATCACCAAGCATTCTTATTCTCCTGTCTGTTGGGTGCTGTTCTGAGTACACTGGGGAAATGAATTGCCAGTGCATGGAGGGAGCTGGCAGTGGTATAGTTGAAGCCACTGGCATTACTGTTAACTGTGTAATATCCCTGAACATATGTATTTTCTGTTACAGCTTAAAAGCATTCTCACATATAATTGCTTATTTAATCTTCATGATAATCTGCTTCCTCAAAAAGTGTGCACATAGGATAGGCATGGTCACTTAAAAGAAAAAGAGCCTACCTATAAACTGTGGAAGCAGGTTTCTGTTTTCATTTCTTTCTGTCCTCTTTTGTCTGGGGGTGGGGAGACAGGAACAGACCTCTGTCATGTAGCCCAACCTGGCCTTGAACTTTTCTTTTTTTGAGGTAGGGTCTCACTCTAGCCCAGCCTGACTGAATTCACTATGTAGTCTTAGGCTGGCCTCAAACCCACAGCAATCCTTCCTACCTTGGCCTTCTGAGTGCTGAGATTAAAGGTGTGCACCATCATGCTCAGTAGACTTTTTTTTTTTTAAATTATTGACAATTTTCATGTATTACTTAAAGTATTTTGGTCACAGTCCTCTCCTATTGCCGCCTTCTGTCACTCCTTTCCCACTGAACCCTCTTTTGTTTCCAGCTAGTGCCTTTTTTCTCTCTTCCACCATCCATGATGGGATGCTGATGGGCCCAATATTGTGCAGGTATATAGAACCGTATTGGCTTTGAGGTCATGAGTGCAATGGCCACTTTATGTCCAGAAGACAGTATTCCAAGCACTCCTTCCCTATCCTCTGGCTCTTAAATTCTTCCCATCCCCTTTTCCAATGTTCCCTGAACCTTAGAGGGCATGATAGAGATGTTTTATTTAATGCTGAGCACTTAAAAGTCACTTGTTCTCAGCTTTGATGAGTCTTGAGTCTCCCCAGTCACTGCCATCTGCAAAAGGGATTTTCTTTGACCAGACATAAGCACAGCACTAATCTATGCTGGTCTAGAACTTTCTATGTTAGGAAAGTTGCCCTTCAAGTCTGCCTGCACTTCCCACATGCTGGGATTACAGGTGTGGGCCATCATACCCTGCTCTGAGTTGTCCAATTGCAGTGTGTAGTCTGCTCCTGTAGATTTGAACTCCTCTAAAAAATTATTTATTTATTTGTAAGGAGAGAGAGAAAGGGAGGGAAGAAAGGAGGGAAGGAGAGGGGGAATATATGCATGAGTGTATGGGTGCACCAGGACCTCTTGTTGCTGCAAACAAGCTCCAAACACATGCAGCACTTTGTGCATCTGGTTTTATGTGAGTAGCAATTGAACCTGGTCCAGCAGGCTTTCCAATCAAGTGCCTTCAACCCCTGAGCCATCTCTCCAGTCTCCGGAACTGTCTTTTTAAAGAATCATATTATTAGGAATGAAATCTAGAAAGACTTTACAAGTTATTTATTTCATCTTTATCTTTTCTTATGTATGTCACTACTTACCATCAATATATCACAATTAAGACGATCTTAATTGTGGTTGTATTTAGTTGTGAAGATTTTCTTGCCATCTACTATGAAGGTTCTAGCCCAGAGCTCTGTCATTAGGTTTGAGAAGAGGCAGTCTTGGACTTGAAGATTACAGCTGTTAAGTAAATGCTGTTGACTTTGTCGTTCTGTACAGATGCTTTTATCAGGACAGTGAAGGGTAAACAGGGTGATCTCTGCTCCCATGGAGAGGTCGAATGGTTACATTACAGACTTCCAGAGCATCTTGCAGCAAATACATGGGTTATATTAAAAGTTGCAATCATATCATTTTTTATAGTAAATTGCTGACCTTATGCAGTAGAATCAGCTTTATTGAATTTCGCCAAAAATGCGTTTATAATTCTGCCATACACACGTGATATTCATGTCCTTGCTGTCCATGTGGAAATGTCCCTTTTTATGATGTTAAACAAATTAAATCGACTTTCTCCTGAGCTGCTTGCTGTGCCTCACCTCTAAAATCCCTCCACAGGAGTCGAACCTCCACAAAGTGGAGCTCATTTCCATTAACGCAATGCCATTACTGTGCATGCCGGCCAGCGCATTAGGAAGCCATGCCCCTCAGCACTCGGTGGGCTCGGGATTAGTTAGATGGACCTGGTTCCAGGGCAGTGAATGTGCATCACTGTGCTGCTGAACACTAACAAGGCTTTCCCATAATTGCTCTATTTGTTTTGGGGAAATGGTAGGTATTTGTTTAAAAGGATTTCACGGTGAGCCAAGAGTGTGCGGGTGCAGTAACTTCTCAGCTACTCACTTGTGAATGATTCATTGCAAAGCTGTCCTCTTAAGTCAGTTTCTCTTTAATTCTTTGTAGTTCTGCTTCCCTGATGACCAGTATAGTTCCAGGGATACAAACTAGTTTTAATGTTAATCTAATAGAAAAAACAGCCAGAAAGTCACCCCTCCTACAAAAGGAAGCATAAACATTTAAAATTATTTGGTCTTTAGAATCATTTAGTGCAAACTCTGAGTTTGGTCCCCTTTTCCTTTGTCTGCTGCCTACATAGGCATGTATGTGTTTGTGTGACTTGCTAGTTCCCAGACAGCTTAGCACACCAAGGCAATGTGAGTCAGTAGAAAACGTGTCAGTCCATTCACTCACTGGTCATTTATCAGATGTTCTTGTTCTACTGTCTCAACATTTGTGCCAAGCATCAGGAATATAAAAATCAGATTTAATGCCAGGTGTGGTGGTGCACACCTTTAATCCCAGCACTCGGGAGGCAGAGGTAGGAGAATGGCCGTGAGCTCGAGGCCACCCTAAGAAAACATAGTGAATTCCAGGTCAGTCTGAGCTATAGTGAGACCCTGCCTCGAAAACCAAAACAAAACAAACAAACAAAAAATCAGAATTAATATTTTTAGCTCAGTAGGGTTTCACGGTATGTGAACAGAGACTATCGTTGGTATGTAGATTGAGACCCAGATAGGGGGAGCATCTGTCTTGTGGTGGGTGAAGAGTTAAAAAGGTGCATCCCTAGGAAGGTCACTCTTATGGAAGCCCTTTTGGAGGATTAGTTCTCTATAAGGGATTAGGGCAAGGCCATTAGTCCTTGCAGAGGATGCCATGAGAAGAGAAAATTGGAAAACAGGTTGTTAAGTGGGAGACCTGGGCAGGGGCCAGATCATGGAAGACTTTGTGGGGAAACTTTTATGTAGATAGTAATGTGTTCTGTTTGTGTTTCAGAGCTCTCTCTGAGGATGGGGGTGGCTAGGTATGGGACAGATAGATGGATGAGAGCAGGATGGGTCAGAAAGTGAAGGAGGGGGAAGGAGAAGTCTGGGACTGTGGCACAGACTGTGACTGAGTAACTAAGGAGAGGCTCCTGGCTCTCACAGTCACTTACACAGGTGACTGTTGGGCTTGCTGTGGTCATAGGGACGTTAAGTAGTTTCGCTGAAATTTGAGGCTCTTAGAAGGAGAGAAAATGGTAATTGTGAAGCAGAAGTGTTATTTTATCTAGAAATGACTTCTCTGTGATAAAGCCTCTGACTTTGCCTCCTGGTGAAGCTGCCTTTCCTGCCATGAGCTGCTCCTGCCCCTACCACTGTCAATTGAGTTCCCACAAAGCTCCTCTCTCCCCTTTCTCATCTGTTCCTCACTCACTCTTCCTTGACTGTAATGTCTGTATGTGTCCACTGGTTTCCTTGGGGCAGTCAGTTCATTTACTGAGCTAGCCTTAGCAATTTTCAGGTCCTCCCTGCAAGGCATGCAATATGATGCTGAGTTACCTGACCTTGTATATGCCTTTGCTTTAAAATTGGTGGGGCAGGAGTGCAAAAATACGTGGTGTTGAGGCACAGAGCCTAAAGGTCAGAGGCTTCAGAAGGAGCAAGGATAAAAAAGATGATTGGTCCATTAACTGACTTTGTGGGAGATCCCAGAGCCCCACATAGCCAGTGAACTTCATGATACTGACTCCGTGTCACCTTGGGGAGGCAGGGAGAGGAGGATTAGTCACCCCGTTAAGCTCCTCCTCTTTTTTGGGCCTGCCCTGCAGCTGCATTAGCTGTTTTCTTTTCTAATGGCAGATGCCCATGCAGTTACATCCAGATCTGCTGCCGGGCCAGCGTTGGTGGTGAATTACGACATGCACTGAAGAGCATAGCAGTTGTCACCTTTTCAAGTAAAGTGCAGCTGGAAACAAATTTCTTCTTTGTTGGCTTCTTGCTCAGTCTACTGTGCTCAGCTTTCCACAGAAAACAGCCTGGTGCATTCGAGGCTACGTTAAAGCATGTTGTGGTCATCTCTGGAGCTCTTCCCCTCCCCACTTAGCACCGCCTGCCCTGCCAGGACTGCCTGCCTCCCAGCAGCAACTATCTCATTGAACATCGTTCCTCTCCTCTCCTCTCCTCTCAATTAATTAATTTTTTTTTGTTGTTGTTATTTTGTTTTTCGAGGTAGGGTCTCACTCTAGCCCAGGCTGACCTGGAATTCACTATGTAGTCTCAGGGTGGCCTCAAACTCACAGTGATCCTTCTGAGTGCTGGGATTCAAGTCACCATGCCTGGCAAATCTTTTGGTTTTTTGGAGACAGGCCTGAGAATTGTTATTTAGCTAAGGATAATCTTGAACTTCTGATCCTTCTGCCTCAGCCTCCTAAGTATTGGAGTGAGCAGAGTTGTTCCACTATGCCTGGCCTTTTTTAAAGTTAATATTTGCTACTTAAACATTTTAAATATGCCATTCTCTCTGTCTCTTTCTCCTCTCTGTCTCTAATAAGTAAATAAAAATAAAATCTTAAAAACAGAAAGAGAGAGAGAGAGAGACGCAGAGAGAGAGAGAGAATGGGTGTGCTCCAGGGCCTCTAGCCAGTGCAAACAAACTCCAGACACATGTGCTACCTTGTGCATCTGGCTTACATGGGTCCTAGGAAATCAAACCTGCCTGGGTCCTGTGGCTTAACAGGCATGCACCTTAACCACTAAGCCATCTCTCCAGCCCCTAACTAAACATTTTAAGTGAATGGTTTGGCTGCCTGGTATCATTCTTCATTCAGGTCTGGTAACTGCTGGGAATGTTGGCCTTAAGAGCCAGCTTCCTTCCTGGCACACAGGAAAGTAGGGGAAGGATAGAGGAAAGTACGGTGAAACACTTGTTAAACATGATTTTCAGTGTAAAGTAAGGCAGGGAGAAATTAATGTTTGCTGAAATCCCAAAAAAAGCACCTCTCATCACAGTAATTAAATGGCAGCATTTAACCTATCAGAATGTTCTCCATATAAGAGAGACAAGCCAAGCAGTTGCATGCTTGAAATTAGAGTTCTAACTGGTTAAATTTGTTTTTGAGGTGTGAGAGCAGAGCCAGCGAGGGTGTGTTTGGGTGCCTGGGTTCACCAGGAATACTCAGGGGGATACTTCCACACCTGTGAGTCATCAAGAAGCACATAAGCTGTTGTTGCCCGTTCATTAGGTTTTCCAAGGATCTGGGCCTCACCTGTGGCTGGGCATTGCATCATGTCGGCAAAACTTGCCTCACTCTGGCCCCATGGGACACATAGGAATAGATCTAAGAGACAGGACGACACACAGAGAGATCCAAAAGTCAGGGGAGGAGGAAAGTGGAGTCATCTGGAAGGTGGTGCTTGACCAGGGCCAGCAGGACAAAGCATTTGTATGTCCTTAGCTGGTACCCGCCACCAAAGCCAACGTGTGGAAGGGAGCTGGGCCAGCAGTTCACATTTGGAGCCTGCCACTGAGACCGTTTCCATGCAGTGTCTCCTGCCAGCCTTCACCGCTGTTGGCAGTTCTTCCTCGGCTGACGTAGCATGTGGACTTAGGTGGAACGTCAGGGATTAGCAGTGTCCCATCTGCCCTTTAGTGGCATCACCTTTGTCTTTCTGGGCTCCTGGCTGTGGTTTGGGGTGTGCTCATGCCCTGCCCCTCTGGAAAGTGCTCCAGCTCTCCCTAGATATTACTAGAGCATGGCAGCTTTGGTTAGAATTCCAAAAAGTGGCTGACATGTGCCAAAGGGAGCTGTGTTGATGGGGTGATGGTACCTATGCATACCTGCTGGTTTTAAGCTTACGAGTCTGTCAGTATCTAGGCAAGCACGAAGGGTTTCTATTATACTAATAAGGAGCCCAAGGGACACTGGTAACATTGTGATAATCATCCCCCTAGGGGGCTAGAGTCAGTTAGTGTGTGATGACCTCATCTCCAGGGGACTGCTGATGAAACTCTTGTCTTGGCCTTGTTGCCAGCATTACACCTGATGTGTGTGTATGTGTGTGGGGGATGGGGACATTAGGGGAAAAGGTTGCTGGACTTTTCCCTAAAGCTGCAATAGTAATGGCCTGTTTGTCTTTGGGGCATTCCAGCTGAAGTTTTAGTTGTATTTTTTGGTTTTTCAAGGTAGGGTTTCACTCTAGTCCAGGTTGACCTGGAATTTGCTATGTAGTTTCAGGATGGCCTTGAACTCACGGTGGTCCGCCTACCTCTGCCTCCTGAGTGCTGGGGTTTGAAGATTTAGTTTTGTTTAAGAACTTGAAAAAGCTGGTAAGCCTGATAGAAAATTGTCAGTAACAACACAGTTCAGTAACACACCTCACAGGCACCAGCTTATTGAGCACTCTAGGTATGGTAGTGATAATACTGTTTTATTCCCACTTTATGGAACAAGAGACTGAGGTGTCAGGAAAAGTTTTTGACTTGGGCCAAAGGAAAGGCACTCATCCAGAAGCTGCTTGGAGCTTATTTGCTTTCTTTTGGAGCTGTTGACTCCTGCCTTAAAACCATTTGGTAAATCACCTGGGGTTTTGCCTCCCCCCCCCCCAGGTAAGAGTTTACTCTAAGTCAGGCTGACCTGGAATTCACTATGTATTCTCAGGGTGGCTTTGAACTCATTGTGATCCTTCTACCTTTGCCGTCCGTCCGTCCGTCCCCCCCCCCCCCTGGTGCTGGGATTAAAGGTGTGTGCCATCATGCCCGGCTTTTTTAAAAAATATGTTTTATTTGTTTATTTGAGAGAGAGAAAGAGGCAAAGAGAGAGAGAGGGAGGGAGGGAGGAAGAGACAGAGAGAGAATGGGCACGCTAGGGCCTCCAACCATTGCAAACAAACTTCAGTTGCATGTGCTCCTTTGTGCATCCAGTTTATGTGGGTCTTGAAGACTCAAACCGGGATCCTTTGGCTTTGTAGGCAAACGTCTTAACTGCTAAGCCATCTCTCAAGCCAGGTTTTGCCTTTTTGTCTTTCTTTCTGCTTGACACTGTGTCTTGGATATAACTCATGTATGTAAATATAGATTTCTGCCATTTTTATTTTATTTATTTATTTGAGAGAGAGAGAGAGAGAAGGTGAGAGAGTGGGTATGCCAGGGCCTCTAGCTATTGCAAACCAACTCCAGATGCGTGTGCATCTGGTGGATACTGGGGAATCAAACCTAGGTTCTTTGGATTTGCAGGCAAGTGCCTTAACTGCTAAGCCATCTTTCCAGCCCCTCTGCCATCAGTTTTAATAACTGCTCCGTGTTCTGTGGAGAACATGAGCCTTAATTTATTTTGACCAGATCCCTTGATGGACATCTAGATTCTTTTTGTTTTATTTTTATTTATTTATTTATTTATATTTTTGTATTTTATTTATTTATTTGAGAGAGAAAGAGGCAGAGAGATAGAGAGAGAGAATGGGCGCACCAGACCCTCCAGCCACTGTAAATGATCTCCAGATGCGTGTGCCCCCTTGTGCATCTGGCTTATGTGGGTCCTGGGGAATCGAACCAGGATCCTTTGGCTTTGCAGGTAAACGCCTTAACCCCTAAGCCATCTCTCCAGTCCCTAGATTCTTTTTTTTAATAAAATTATTTATTCATTTAGTTATTAGAGACAGAGAGAGAGAGGGAAGAGACAGAGAGTGGGTGTGTCAGGGCCTCTAGTCACTGCAAACAAACTCCAGATGCATGCATCACCTTGTGCATCTGGCTTTACATAAGTCTTGGGGAGTAAAACCTGAGTCCTTAGGCTTCAAAGGCAAGTGCCTTGACTGCTAAGCCATCTCTCCAGCCCAATCTCTCCAGATTATTTTCATTTTTCACCATTATAGCAGCCCTTCTTCAACTCTCTGGAAGAAATAGGTATTAGCACTGTGATTACCTTTTTAAGGCAAAAACCTTAAACTGGGCGTGGTGGCACATGCCTTTAATCCCAGCACTCGGGAGGCAGAGGTAGGAGGATTGCCATGAGTTCAAGGCCACCCTGAGATGACAGAGTTAATTCCAGGTCAGCCTGGACCAGAGTGAGACCCTACCTCAAAAAAAACCCCCAAAAACCAAAAAAAAAAACAAAAAAACAAAAAACCTTAGAGTTGCTAATCTTTAGTTAAAGAAAATAAATTTGTTTTCATTTCCTTGTGTGTTACTAAACTGCCCTTTGAAATGGTTACACCAGTACACACCCTCCACACCAGCTTCATATACAAACTTCTAGAATGTCAAGTTCACAGTTTCTTGTTTTGGTTAAAAGCATAGAAAACCCCACACCACAAGAGCCTAGACATACTTGCTTCCTGTTTTCCTTTAGTTTTGTTTTATGGCATTTGCTTTGCTGTTGCTGAGCAACAGGGACTATGACTTTATTTTTCCTAGTGACCAGCCTGATTGCTCCAGCACTGTTTACTGAACAATTTATTTCTTCTCTCACTCATTTCACATGTCACTTTTTCATATACTATCTCCTTAAATATACTGATGTGTATTGGGGACAGTCTGTTCTCATTCATGATACACCTGTATATTGTTCTACTGTGCTGCAGTGTCTTTATTATTATACATGTGGTGCTCCCTACATTTGCTAACATAAGTTGTACTTTCATTATTGTTGTTTATTAGAATATTTCTGATTTTACTGGCCATTGTTATGCCTCTGACAGTACTTTAGAACCCTTTTATCACACCTCTTCTTCTCCATCCCACTCCTCCCCCCGCCCTCTGCCAATCACAGAGTAAAACCTCTCTGGAATTCTGATTATAATTACATTCAAGGTAGAAATTACCTTGGAAAGAGTTGACATCTCTGTAGTGTGCAGTCTTTCCATGCACGAGTATAGTGTGTCTTCCAGGGGAGGTGTGCCCCTCATTGTTGGTTTGCAGAGCTCTTGCCCAGGTCCTGCACATGTTCTTTACTCCCAGTAGTTTTTAATTTACTGTGGCTGCTTTGGGATTTTTATTTCCATTGTTTTCTTTTTTTGTTTGTTTGTTTTTGTTTTATGAGGTAGAGTCTCACTCTGGTCCAGGATGACCTGGAATTAACTATGTAGTCTCAGGGTGGCCTCAAACTCACAGTGATCCTCCTATCTCTGCCTTCCAAGTGCTGGGATTAAAGGCGTACACTACCATACCCGGCTTCCACTTATAACTATTCTTAGCTAATAGTTAGGAAAACTATTGATTTCTGTGTTTAATATTTTATTTATTTATTTGCAAGCAGAGAAGGATAAAAGAGAGACTGAGAGAATGGGCATGCAATGGCCTCCAGCCACTGTAAACAGACTCCAGATACATGTGCCACTTTGTGCATCTGGTGTTACCTGGGTACCGGGGAATCAAACTCAGGTTGTTAGGCTTGCAGACAAGTGCCTTAACTACTGAACTCTCTCTCCAGCCCAGCCCCAATGTCTGTGTTTTTTAAACCCCCTCATTGTAGTATCTCACTTTTGGCTCTAGCCTAGGCTGACCTGGAATTTACTGTATAGTCTCAGGCTGGCCTCAGACCCACAGTGATCCTCTTACCTCTGTCTCCCAAGTGCTGGGATTAAGTGTGCGTCACCATGCTGTGCCTGGAAATTTCTGTGTTTTTATTTTTATTTATCTTATTTATTTATTTGAGAGCAACAGAGAGAGACAGAGGCAGAGAGAGAGAGAAAGAGAAAGAGAAAGAGAAAGAGAAAGAGAAAGAGAAAGGGCGTACCAGGGCCTCCAGCCACTGCAAACGAACTCCAGACATGTTTGCCCCCTTGTGATCTGGCTTACGTGGGTCCTGGGGAATTGAGCCTTGAACCAGGGTCTTAGGCTTCACAGGCAAGCACTTAACTGCTAAGCTGTCTCTCCAGCCCAATTTCTGTGTTTTTAAAGTTGAGCTATTGTATTATTTTTTTTAAAATGTACTGTTTAAAAATATATTTTATTTCTTTGAGAGAGAGAAAGACAGGGGGAGAGAGAGAGAGAGAGAGAGAGAGAGGGAGGGAGGGAGGGAGGGAGGGAGGGAGAGAGGGAGGGAGGGAGGGGATGGGCATGCCAGGGCCTCCAGCCACTGCAAATGAACTCCAAATGGATGCGCCCCTTGTGCATCTGGCTTACCTGGGTCCTGGAGAGTCAAACTGTTACTGGCTTTGCAGGCAAATGCCTTAATTGCTGAGCCATTTCCCTAGCCCCTTAAAAATATTTTATTTTTACTTAATTATTTGATAGAAAGAGGCGGTGGGGGGGGGGGAGAGTGGGTGCACCAGGGCCTCCAGCCCCTGCAAACGAACTTCAGAAGCATGTGCCACTTTGTAGATCTGGCTTACATGGGCCCTAGGGAATCAAACCTGGGTCGTTTGGCTTTGCAGCAACACCTTAACCACTAAGCCATCCCTCTAGCTCATGTATTCTTTTTTTTTTTTTTTTTTTTTGAGGTAGGGTCTTACTCTAGCACAGGCTGACCTGAAATTCACTATGGAGTCTCAGGGTGGCCTTGAACTCACAGTGATCCTCCTACCTCTGCCTCCCGAGTGCTGGGATTAAAGGTGTGCGCCACCATGCCCGGCTCATGTATTCTTTAAAAAGACACAAAACTTTATTTGAGAGAGTGTGAGAGAAAGAGTGGGGGGAGAGCGAGTGAGAGAGAGAGAAGAAGGAGGAAGAGAGAGAATGGGAACACCAGGGTCTCTAGCCACTGCAAATGAACTCCAGCCACATTGTGCATCTGCCTAACATGAGTACTAGGGAATTGAACTTGGGTCCTTTGGCTTCTTAGCCTTAACTGCTAAGCCATCTTTCCATCCCAGTGTGTTTTTAATATTCTTAATTGCTGTTATTGGCTCTCTTAGTTTTTCTCAGCATGTAAATGCTATTTTTTCCCTTTTTAGGGTTATTTGACTTTATTATTATTACTTTTTGTTGTTTTTTCGAGGTAGGGTCTCGCTCTAGTCCAGGCTGACTTGGAATTCACTATGTAGTTTCAGGGTAGTTTTGAACTCACAGAGATCCTCTTACCTCTGCCTTCCCAGTGCTGGAATTAAATGCATATGCCACCATGCCCAACATTGTTACTTTTTACTAGACCTTCTACAACATTGTTAATTAAACATATGTGCTCAAGGCAGTAAAATGGGTATAATCCTGCTGCCTCCTTCTCTTTAGTGATGAAAGACTTAGGAATATAAAAGAAATAGTCTAATGACATAATGGTTCTTAGACTTTTCAAAGTCCTCACTGTCCAAAGGACTTTTAAAAAAGTCTTAATTTAGAGGGTATTTATTCTTTGCCAAAATTGTTTGCCATTCTTATAACTATCTTATATTAGAGGAAAAAGTCAACATTATTTCTGTTTTCTCAAGCAGAAAAGCTGAAGGACAATGGAAATTTCTCCCAAAGTCACTTAGCAAATACAAATGACTTAGACTCCTGTGTAAAAGAAAGCCACTAGCACTGAAGGGGCCGGGGAGGGGCTGGCGACCACCTTCAGCTGAGGGAGCCGGGGAGGGTCTGGGGATCACCTTCAGCTGCCATGGTTGGCCAGCATCACTTCGGCCCTTCTTACCAATAGTGCCAAGTTCTCAGTAAAAAGCCTTAAGAGCCGTTGAAACCCAAAGTTGTGGGACACCAGCACTAATTTCCTGTTCTGCAGCCCTAGAGGCCTTACCTCTCAAGTGGACACCTAAAACAGCAGTATCTGTGTCATCAGGCTGCTGTTACCCTCACCCTGTGACAGGTGATGGCCACAGAGGGACGGTGGCTTATTTTATTCACCAACTAGCTGCAGGGTGAGCTCTTGCCTTGTAGTTGGACCCTCTGGTCCATGCTGTGTGCTGCCACCAGATGGTGAGATTCTAGCTCAGCTTTCAGCTGCCTTTCCTGCACTGACTCATTGGGTTGAGGCCTTCTGCTTGTATAATCTTCCCAGCCTCATTTCTTCCTTGATCTTTTTTTCCCTTCTACACTTTCAAATTCACAGAAAATTTGAATAGTGCATAAATACCCAGATAAATGTTAACCAGTTTCTTGCTTCACATTATGCTGCATTTGCTTTATATGTCTCTGTTCTCTATGTGTATACCCACATTTGCACACATACTTTTCTGTGACAATTTGAAAGGAAGTTGCATCAGGCACTGTGGCTCTCATTACTTCAGCACATACCTTCTCCCCCTAATGTTTTCCCACATAACCACAGTATACTATAACAAGGGGAAAGTTAACACTAATCCCATAAATTCATCTGATATATATGCCATATTCAAAGTTCCTTAATTGTCCCAAATTTCTTTTTTAAAAAATTATTTATTTATTTATTTGAGAGCAACAGACAGAGAGAAAGAGGCACACCAGGGCCTCCAGCCACTGCAAACGAACTCCAGACGCATGTTCCTCTATGCATCTGGCTAACATGGGTCCTTGGGCAGTTGAGCCTTGAACCGGGGTCCTTAGGCTTCACAGGCAAGCGCTTAACCACTAAGCCATCTCTCCAGCCCCCAAATTTCTTTTGTAGTCTGCCATTCCGGAAGATAACCATAGTCATGCTAGGCACTTTGCTGTTCTGTCTCTTTGCTGAGAACTGCCCTCTTCCCTTGGCCAGTGTTACTGTTGAGAAATCACATCAGTTGTTTCATCGAATCTTCTGGATTAATTTCACTGCTTTTCATGACATTGAGAGTATACATTCTTGGCAAGAATACTTAATAAGTAATGTTTTATACTTATTGTATCCCACTAGACAGGAAGACTGTCAGTTTTCTGTCATTGGTGATGCTGATTTGATCATTTGGTTAATGATGATTACCAGATTTTTCATTATAAAGTTAGTTTTCCTTTTTGTAATTAACATGTAATCTAAAAAGTGCTTTTTTGAGCTTATGCATTTCTCAGTAACCCTTTCATTCAGTGATGCTGACATCTTTGCCTTGATTGAATTTTTCTGTGAGGTTAAAAACAATGGGATTTTTTTTTTTTGTATGTGTGTGATTTTTCAAGGTAGGGTCTCACTGTAGCTCAGGCTGATCTGGAATTCACTGTGTAGTCTCAGGGTGGCCTTGAACTCATGGCTATCCTCCTATTTTTGCCTCCTGAGTGCTGGGATTAAAGGCGTGGACCACCACGCCTGGCTAACAATGGGACTTTTTGATGATGCTATTCTAGTGTATGTTTATATATTTTTAAAAATATTTATTCATATGTATAGTTTAAAATATTATATATATTATTAAAATATAAGTATTAAATACTAAAATATTAAATATTAAAATATTAAATATTATATATATATATATATATATATATATATATATATATATATATATATATATATATATATAAAAAATCCTCCCCCCCAGACAGGCTCTCATGTAGCCCAGTCTGGTCTTAAACTTGATATGTAGTCAAGGATAACCTTTAACTTCTGATCTTATTGCCTTCACTTCTTTACAGAGTACACTACCATGTCTGGCTTCTCGTACATTTATTGTCAAACACTTTTCTTTTTTTTCTTTTTGGTTTTTCGAGGTAGGGTTTTACTCTAGCCCAGGCTGACCTGGAATTCACTATGGAGTCTCAGGGTGGCCTCGAACTCATTGCAATCCTCCTACCTCTGCCTCACGAGTGCTGGGATTAAAGGCGTGCGCCACCATGCCTGGCTTCAAACACTTTTCTATCAAGAGTTTTCTTTTTTTAATTTTTAAAAAATTATTTATTTATTGGAGAGAGAGAGAGATAATGAAGTAGGCAGGTAGAGAGAGAAAGAGAGAGAGTGAGAGAATATGGGTATGCCAGGGCTCTAGCCACTGCAAACGAACTCCAGATGCTTGCATCCCTTTTGCATCTGGCTCACATGGGTCCTTTGGCTTTGCAGGCAAGAGCCTTAACTGCTAAGCCATCTCTCCAGCCCTTGTAAAAAATTTTTTCATCCTTCCTCTTCACTCTCTCATTTGAGTATCATTAGCTGGGCATGGTGGTACATACCTATAATCCTAGCCTTTAGGAAGTATTGTTGAGGCCAGCCCACACTGCATAGCAGGACCCTGTCTGAAGCAAAACAACAAAACAAAGCAATAGGACATTAAAAGGTCATTTATATTTTGTAGTTCAAACTGCTATAATCCATTTTATATATAATATAATATAATATAATATAATATAATATAATATAATATAATATAATATAATTAATTAATATAATATAGCCCAGGCTGACCTGGAATTTACTCTAGTCTTAGGGTGGCCTTGAACTCCCTGTGATCCTCCTATCCACTGCCTCCTGAATGCTGGGATTATGGTGTGCATGTGGAGGTCAGAGGCTAACTTTGGGTGTTGGTCCTTACCTTCTGCTTTGTTTGAGGCAGGATCTCTCTCTCTTTCTTTCTTTCTTTCTTTCTTTCTTTCTTTCTTTCTTTCTCTCTCTCTCTCTCTCTCTCTCTCTCTCTCTCTCTCTCTCTCTCTCTCTCTTTCTTTCTTTACTTATTTATTTATTTATTTATTTTGGTTTTTCGAGTTAGGGTCTCACTCTAGCTTAGGCTGACCTGGAATTCACTATGTAACCTCAGGGTGGCCTTGAATTCATATCGATTCCTCCCACCTCTGCCTCCAGAGTGCTGGGATTAAAGGCGTGCGCCACCACGCCCGGTATGTAGGATCTCTCATTCTTATTCACCACTGCATTTGCCAGGTTACCTGGCTCTCAAACTTCAGGGAAATTTTCTTGTCTCCACTCCCTTCTTTTTTTAAAAATATTTTTATTTATTTATTTGAGAGCGACAGACATTTGAGAGAGAGAGAGAGAGAGAGAGAGAGAACAGGTGTGCCAGGTCCTCCAGCCACTGCAAACGAACTCCAGACTTGGATGCCCCCTTGTGCATCTGGCTAAAGTGGATATCCTGGGGAATTAAGCTTCGAACTGGGGTCCTTAGGCTTCACAGGCAAGCGCTTAACCACTAAGCCATCTTTCCAGCCCTCCACCTCCCTTCTTGTTGTAGGCATACGGGGATTACACACGCCTGCCATAGCATCTGGCTTTTATGTGAGTTCTAGAGATCTGAATTCAGGAGCTCATGCTTGTGAGGCAAGTGCTTTATCCAGTGAGCCATCTCTCTCGCCTCTGGGGTACATTTTTATTCAAATGAATGGCTTTGAAACTGTGGTAATGCAGGCTTTACTATTTGGCAGATATTTTATCAAAAATGAGTAAAGTGAATTTATCATTTCAAGGAAGCCAACTGACATTTGTTGTCAATAGTCAAATTTAAAGCAAGATGTGAGCCTAAAATTCCAGTTCCTTAGGCAGCCAGGGAGGGGATCACTTGAATCCAAGCCAGCTCATCTGTAAGTAAATAACTTTAAGCTTTTAAATAAATTTTGCATTTTGAAAGTCTGTCCACCACTGTGAGCTAGGCAACTCCTGGACAGTTAAAGACTTGTGACAAGGTCAGTGTGATATTAATAAGTGTGTTTTAAAGTGTTATGTGAAAGCTAGGTGTGGTGTCACAGACCTGTCAGCTAGCACTTGAGAGGCAAAGGCAGGAGACTGGAGTGTTCTAGTCTAGCCTCGGCTACATGGCAAGTCTCCATGTTAAAAA
Source organism: Jaculus jaculus (assembly GCF_020740685.1). Classification (NCBI taxonomy): domain Eukaryota; kingdom Metazoa; phylum Chordata; class Mammalia; order Rodentia; family Dipodidae; genus Jaculus; species Jaculus jaculus. Next base: position 45,101,323 of record NC_059106.1, read on the forward strand.
AAAAATGAGTGAGGTATATATAAATACTGTGCTAGAAATGTGCCAGCAGTTGGAAGAGTTTCATTTCTTAGTGAGCCCTGATATTTTCTTATTGATTACTGAATGACTTTACAAAATTGCAGGAGTAAAACATTCATTCAGAGTGTAAGACATCCCAGTAGATTTGAATATACCAGAATGTGAAAGTTGGTTGATGAAAGTTCAGGCTCCACATTGTAACTAATCCTTAGAAAAGTACTTCTTGTCAAGTTTTGGTATGCTGTCACAGAAGAATATACACAAATATCTGGAAAGCTTTGAAAAGACTCCACCCCGCTTCTAGCTTGTTTGTATGAGGTTGTGTTTTCTTGATTTGATTTAGCCACAGCAATATATCTCACCAGATAGGATACAGAAATAGACATGAGAATGTAGTTGTCTTATATTAAGCTAGATGGAAAAGAGATTTGCAGAGTCAAACAATGCCACTCTTCTCACTACTTGTAGTTTTGGAAGTGAGGTGGTTTTTGTTAACAGTGTTATTCAAATTAACCTGTGTGGTGGTTTGAATAGGTGGCCCTCAATATACTCAGTGTTTTATAAGTTTGTACTTTGCATCTGCAGCCACCTGGCTGGAGGTGATGTCATTGTGTGGATCTTAGGGTGTGATGGTGCATTTGAGATTTCAATCTAAAGATATGCAAAGTGTGCCTAGCTAGAGTTCCTGAAGTGTGCTGTGCTGTGTGGCTTTTGACCTTTAGGCTTGTGCTTCTCACTCTCTGCTTGGACCTGTGAAGGCAGGCCAGCTTCTGCCACTATGGAACTTCCTCTAGATCTGTAAGCTTCCATAATTCCCTTCCTCCATAACTGTGCCTGGTCTGGAAGTTCATCTCAGCAAATCTGAAGGTGTCTGCTACAATCTGTAATATGCTTTTTTTTTTTGACAAATTCTATAATTGTCAACAGTATCCCATGGCGATTCCCTTCCTCCCCCTACTTTCCCCTTTGAAACTTCATTCTCCATCATATCTCCTCCCCCTCTCAATTGGTCTCTCTTTTATTTTGATGTCATCATCTTTTCCTCCTGTTATGATGGTCTTGTGTAGGTAGTGTCAGGCACTGTGAGGACATGGATATCCAGGCTATTTGTGTCTGGAGGAGCACATTTTAAGGAGCCCTACCCTTCCTTTGGCTCTTACATTCTTTCTGCCACCTCTTCCGCAATGGACCCTGAGCCTTGGAAGGTGTGATAGAGATATTTCAGTCCTGAGCACTCCTCTGTCACTTCTTCTGATTTATTTTTATTTATTTTTAATCACTGAGCCATCTCTCCAGCCCCTTTAAAAAATCTTATTTATTTATTAGAGAGAGAGAGTGAGTATAGGCACACCAGGGTTTCTAGCCACTGTAAACTTCAGATGCATGCACCACTTAGTGCATCTGCTTTATGTGGGTACTGGGGAATTGAACCTGGTCCATCAGGCTTTGCAAGCAAGTACATTTATCCATTGAGCCATCTTTCCAGCCCACTTTCTTGTATTTCTGTGCATATATATGGAATCATTTTACTTCTGTCTAAAGAATTAATAGTGAATTTAGTAGAGGGAGGGCTACTAGTTATAAATTCTCATTTGTTTGTCTGAAAATGAACATTTCTGTTTCCTCCCTCCCTCCCTCCCTATGCTATAGGTTGAAATTAGGGCCTCAAACATGCTAGATAGGCATTATACCACCTCTGTCCTCTTTGCTTTTGAAAAAGCCTTTCATTTTGAAATGATCTTTCAATATTTTATATTTTTAAATGAATTACAGAAATACAAGGTTTCCATATAATGTTCCCTTGAGTCCTAAAATGTTACATTACTTTATCTCTTCTTTCTCTCTCTCTGACTGCATATACACATATGCATGTGCACACATGCATGTTTATGTGTATATGTAGAAATCAGGAAAATAACTTGATAAAATTATATTATTTGATCTGTAGGCCTTGTTCGAATTTAGTCAGTTGTCATGTTAATGTTTTGTATAGCTGTATTGGGCTGCATTCTTTCTTGGGGGAGAAGGCTGCTTTCTTGAGGACACAGAGCAAATAGCATATATATGCACATCTGTGTGCATCTGCATATTCTATAAAAGAAGGCTTACTAGGTTGGCTTACACTGTAGGGACTGTGTAGCCTAACTGTACTGTTTGCTTGCTATAGCTGCTCAGGCGTGAGGCTGGATGGCTTGGCAGTCTGAACCTGGTGCTGAAAACCTGGAGAGCACACTGGCATTTAGTCCACACTGGAAGGCTGAAGAAATGGTCTAATGTCGGGAAGGATGCAGCCTTAGCAATAGACACTTGCTCAGGAAAAAGTGAAGACTGACACATTCACACTGCTTTTTTTGGGGGGTCCCTTTTCACCTGGGCCATTAGAATAATACTGTCTACTTTGAGGGTAAGTCTTCTCTCTCAGTTAATCTTCTCTGGAAGCACCTTCACAGACATGCCCAGAGGTAGGTTTCCTAGGTAATTTTAAATCTTGTCAAGTTGACAGTAAAGAGCAACTGTCATAGTAGCAAAGGAAAAAGACATTTAAAAATATTTTATTTATTTATTTGCAAGCAGAGACAGACAGAGAATAGGTACACCAGGGCATCTAACCACTGCAATCAAACTCCAAATGCATGTGCCACTCTGTTTATCTGGCTTTACAGGGGTACCAAGGAATTGATTTCTGGTTGTTAGATTTTGTAGGCAAGTACTTTAACCACTGAGCAATCTCTCCAGCCCGAAAAAGATGCTTTAATTCTATTCTGCAATCCATTTCGTGACTGTGAGGTGCATGTGGGTGTAGTGTATCTTTTTTTTTTTAAACAAATTTTATTTATTATTTATTATTTGTGAGAGAGATAGGCAAGGAGAGGGGGGAGAAAGAGAATGGGCGCACCAGGGCCTCTAGCTACTGCAAATGAACTCCAGATGCGTGCGCCCCCTTGTGTATCTGGCTTACATGGGCCCTCGGGAGTCAAATCTGGATCCTTTGGCTTTGCAGGCAAGTGCCTTAACCACTAAGCCATCTCTCCAGCCCCTGCTGTTGTGTATCTTTAGCCTCCTTTAACTTACCACAGTGTTCTAGTCTTTCTACTTTGACTTCTTTTGGTCGGACATAGGGCAGTTTTGTGCATTGTGCCTCAATTTGGGTTTGTCTGATGCTCATTATAACAAAATTTGAGTCTATCCATTTTTGGTAAAGAATGGTACTGATGTTATGCTGTGTCTTTCTCACTATCCTAACAGGAGGTATATGACATTGATTTTTTTTTTTTTTCCACTCTGCTGGTAATTTCACCTTCCCCTGTTGATTGACAGTATTTGTTTGCCAGTTTTCTCCGTTGTAAAGTTATATTCTTTCTCCTTTGTAATTGATAAGTTTTTTAAAATCTTGTTTGAGTGTGGATATGTATGTGCTGTAGCATATGTGTGGAGGTCGGTGGACAACTTCAGTGTTAGTTCTCCTCTTCCACCTTGTTTGAGGCTGGGTTTCCTTGTTGATCACAGCTGCATACACCTGGCTAGGTGATCAGTAAGCTTCCAGGACTTTCTCCTGGCTCCTCCCATTTCATAAGGGGATTATAGAGGTTTGCAATACTCTATCTGGCTTTATATGGATTCTGGGAAACTAAACTTGGGTCATCACACTTGTATAACTGCCAGTAATTTTTTAACTTGAAGGTAGAATTTTTTCTCCTGCAGGGTTTCACGTAGCAATGGCTTGGTTTAAACTCCCTATCTCTACCTCTCAACTGCTAGATTATAAATATATGCCACTATGCCTGGCTTTGAGGATAGCTATTACATACTGATTTTGAATGGAGACAACTAGCCAAATGCTTCATGTGTGCACAGGGGATACTCTATCCATTTTCTAGTACTATCAGGAATCATGCTCTTCTTCCCTTGTTCATATCACTTCTCTTCTCCAGCAGTGTTGGCTAACACCCAGAGCACTGGTAAATAAAGCTTCAAACATGTCTGTCCCGCTCTTGGCTTTAAATAATTCCCTTTTATCTTTTTTTTTTTTTTATGAAAATGAGTAATGACTAAACACATGTGCACAAGTACCCTCCCATACTCAGGACCATTAAGGAAGTATTCATGTCATTCATTTTATTAAGAGTTTCACTAAGAATGGATATCAGATTATATTAGATGTCCTTTACTTGTGGAAATAATCATATCATTGTTGTCTTTTAGTCTCTTAATATAGTAAAATATAATAATAGGCAATGGTGAATCATTATTGTATTATTAGCATGAATTCCAGTCAGTCGTGGTGTATTTTTTAATATATTAGATTTATATTTCATTGTTGTTTGCAGCATTTAGCAGAATTAGCCTTAAGTATGGTTTTCTTTTGTGCTTATGCCTTAAGCTATCATGAACCTAGGAGTATTTGGAAACACTGAAGAGAGCATAGAGATCTAGTTGGCTGGTACTAGGTACACTAAATAAAACATACTGGGGCTGGGGAGATGGCTCAGTGGTTAAAGGTACTTACTTGAAAGCCTGCCAGTCCAGGTTCAATTCCTAAACTACCTATGTAAGCCAGACTCAAATGGAACAAGTGACTGGAGAAATGGCTTAGAGGTTAAGGTGCTTGCCTGCAAAGCCAAATGACCCAGGTTTGATTCCCCAGGACCCACATAAACCAGATGCATAAGGTGGTGCATGTGTCAGGAGTTTGTTTGCAGTGGCTAAATGCCCTGGCACACCCATTCTTGCCCTCTCTCTCTGCCTCTTTCTCTCTCTCTCTCAAGTAAATGAATAAATAATTTTTTTAAAAAATGGAGCAAGTATTCAATATTTGTAGTGGCAACAGGCCTTGGTCCATTCACACATATAGAAATAAATAAATAAATAAAGCCGGGTGTGGTGGCACACACCTTTAATCCCAGTACTCGGGAGGCAGAGATAGGAGGATCTCCGTGAATTCGAGGCCACCCTGAGACTACATAGTGAATTCCAGGTCAGCCTGAACTAGAGTGAGATCCTACCTCGAAAAAATGAAAATAAAATTAACATTATTAATACCAGATTCTAAATATTAAAATAATAAAACAATATTCATATCTTAGTAAAATCAGGAATGCTAAATTTAATAAACATGAAAAATGTATAATGAATTTTCACAAAATGAGTCATGAAGTACATGATAATCATACATTTTCTTTTACAAATATTTTGTTTTTCTTTTTAAAATTTTTTTATATACTATTATTTATTTATTTGAAAGTGATGGACAGAGAGAGAGAGAGAATGGATGCGCCAGGGCCTCCAGCTACTGAAAACGAACTCCAGATGTGTGCGACCCCTTGTGCATCCGGCTAACGTGGGTCCTGGAGAATTGAGCCTCGAACCGGGGTCCTTAGGCTTCACAGGCAAGTGCTTAACCGCTAAGCCATCTCTCCAGCCCAAATATTTTGTTTTTTGTATCAACAGTAATAGGCTCTGCTTGGGGCTTAGAACTGCTTAATAATCCTTATTCCTTTCTGCCCATGTAGAAAATTCCTCTAAACACATTCAAAGATGTCAGGTACCTTACTGGATTTTGGTACCATTTCTGGATTGTAGTCTGAACTGTTTGCTTTCTAGGGCTGCTGTGTCACAGTGAGCCTGTCCCCTTGGCACCAAGGTTTCCATTCTCATGCCTATGGTCCATTTCTTGTGTCATGACTTCAATGTATTCCTTTTTGGTTCTCATCTTTGAGTTGATGGAACAGATCTTCAGTAACTTCCTGAGATCGACACAGGAGGTGAACTTTTTTTCCTGAGACATGGGAGTCGAGCTTTCTTAGGTCTAGTATGTCTGAAAATATATATTTGTGTGGGGTATAGGGTTGTCGGTGAGTGTAGACAAAGTTTTAGTTTTTCCAGATGAAAGGGATCAGGAGAGGGAACAAAAATGTTCAAATCAGCGAAGATTGAGAAAGAAAAAAACCCGAGCGTAACAAAACTATAGGCAGCAAATGCAGTATAAGTTCATGCAGCCTGAGTAATCCTGTATTCACACAGCCTGTGCGAAATAGGGCCCCACCTCTCCTTGAGGAAATTTTGGCACTCAGTGGTTGCTGGGGGGCTTCTGAGTTCTCTTTAATGCTGTATCCAGTATTCTGTGGAGGGTGGGGGAAGGGGACAAGAGAAGGTAATGGAGTCTCAGTGATCAGAACACAATATAAATGTATGAGATTGTCAAAGAATACATTTTTTAAAAAGAAAAGAAAAAAGAAATCCTCTATTAAATGTCAGATCTAGGACCCAGAAAAACCTGAAGAAAACATGAAGAGCAATTTTGTGCATGCACATTCTTTTCTTTTCTTCCAAATTTTTAATAACAATGTCCGTGATTATAAAAAATACTCCATGGTAATAACCTCTCTCGCCCCACTTTCCCTTTGAAACTCCATTCTCCATCATACCCCTCTCCCCATTTCAATCAGTCTCTCTCTTAATTTTGATGTCATGATCTTTTCCTCCTCTTATGATGGTCTTATGCAGGTAGTGTCAGGCACTGTGAGGCCATGGATGTACAGTCCATTTTGTGTCTGGAGGGAGCATGTTGTATGGAGTCCTACCCTTCCTTTGGCTCTTACATTCTATCTACCGCCTCTTCTGCATTAGACCCTGAGCTTTGGAAGGTGTGCATGCACATTCTTAAAGCCACATAGAAAAATCAAAAGCGGATGGGCAAGATAATATGAGCAATAAATACAAACCAACAGAAACAGAAATAGCTATAGTAACCCACCCTAGTTAGATTAGAAACTCAAGGTTAAAAGTATTAAAAAGAATGAGGGGTCAGTTTATTCTGTTCAAGTTCAATCTACCTGGACGATGTGGTAATAGTGAAGCTCTAGTCGCTAACATAGTATATCAAAGCACGTAAAGCAATAGCTGTCAGAGATGCAGAAGAGCCTGAAACCACGTGGCTGATGGTGTTGGCACTCTTCAGAATCTCTTCACTCAGTAGGCCAAAGGTGATAGCACGGAATCATCAGGTGACACAAAGAACAAACTTTTGGATTAGCAAAAGTATAAAAAGAAATTTTATATTTATTTATTTGAGAGAGAAAGAGGCAGAGAGAGAGAGAGAGAGAGACAGAAGGAGAAAGAAAGAGAGGAAGAGAGAGAATGGACACACCAGTGCCTCTAGCCACTGCAAATGAACTCCAGTTGCATGTGCTACTTTGTATATCTGGCTTACGTGAGTACTGGGGAATGGAACCTGGGTCCTTAGCTTTCGCAGGCAAGTGCCTTAACTGATAAGCCATCTGCCCCAGTAAATAGAAGTTTATACATATACAATGGGGAATATTCAGAATTTTAGTACCTGTGGTACATTTATAATAATTTATTTTTTGTATTATTTTAATTTTATTATTATTATTATTAATTTTTTGGCTTTTCGAGGTAGGGTCTCATTCTGGCTCAGGCTGACCTGGAATTAACTCTGTAGTCTCAGGGTGGCCTTGAACTCATGGCGATCCTCCTACCTCTGCCTTCCGAGTGGTGGGATTAGAGTCGTGTGCCACAATGCCTGGCTATTTATTTATTTTGAGAGAGAGAAAAAGGCAGATATATGTAGAGAGAATAGGAACACCAGGGCTTCTAGTCATTGCAGACAAATTCTAGATACATGTGCCACTTTATGCACCTGGCTTACCTGGGTACTGGGGAATTTTTGAAATTAGGTCCTGAGGCTTCGAAGGCAAGTGCCTCAAACACTGATTCATCTCTCCACCCTTGTTTTGTTTTTTCGAGGTAGGGTTTCACTCTAGCCCAGGCTGACTTGGGACTTAGTCTTTTGATCCAGGTTGGTCTGGAACTCATGGTGATCCTTCTACCTCAGCCTCTAGAGTGCTAGGATTAAATGCGTGTGCCACCACACTCTGCTGGTTTTCTTTTAGCTTCTTGAGATGAGTCCTTAGTTTATTATCTTGTTTTGTTATTAAGAGGAAATAGAAAAGAATGGTGTATAGCACTGTCTGATACCCCTCAAAATAGATTTACTGAGCCTGTCGTGGTGGCGCATGCCTTTAATTCCATCACTCTGGAGGCAGAGGTAGGAGGATCCATGAGTTCGAGGCCACCCTGAGACTACATAGTGAATTCCTGGTCAGCCTGAGCTAGAGTGAGACCCTACCTCAACAAAACAAAACAAAACCAAAAAACTAAACAAACAGATTTCCTGAAGTGAGAACTATTGACTCACAATGTGTAATTGCTTAAAAGTCTGGATACACACAGTGATAGTTTTCCAAATAGGGCATACTAGTTCCCTCACCAGGGAGTAAGACTGCCTGTCTCAATTTACTACTTGTAGCTGGCCAGTGAAAAGTAGCAAGTTTATTTCCTCAGATTGTTTTCACTTGCATCCATTTAATAATGCAGCTAAACTATAAATTAAATAATTTATTTGAGAGAGGGTCTCCTATAGCTAAGACTGACTTAAAATTTCTATGTAGTTGAAACTGGCCTTGAAGTCCTGATCTTCCTATTTCTACTTCCTGAATACTGGGATTACCAGTGTGCACTACCACACTGGCATACTTATTTCTCTTTAGAAATGTTCCCTCATTTCTGTTTCTCCTCTATTTTCTTACTGGGATATTAATATTTTACTTACTGATTTTTAAATACCCTTTATATATTAAGAATATTAATTCTTTGTCATGTTTGTAAACATTTTCCCTTTGTTCCTTGCCTTTTATGTTTTTTAATAAATAAAATTGATTATTTTCCCATAATCATATCTATCAATCTTACAGTGTTTCCACTATTATTCTTATGGTAAGTGCTTCCCTGTAATTATTAAACAATAATAATAATTACAGTAACAGCTAACATTTACTAGGGACTGATTGTATCTTAGACAATGAGCACAGTGCCCTGTGGTTGCCTTAATCTTCCTGCAAGAGAGAAGAAAGTGGTAAATATTCACCTGTGTTTTATTATAGTCTTTATGCTTTTTTGTTTGTTTGTTTGTTTTGAGATAGGTTCTCACTTTAGCCCAGGCTGACCTGGAACTCACTCTATAGTCTCAGGCTGGCCTCAAATGCCTCCTACCTCTGCCTCCCAAGTGCTAGAATTAAGGGTGTGTGCCACTCTCACCCAGCATGATTTTTTTTTCTTGGTTATTTTGAGGTAGGGTTTCACTGTAGCTCAGGCTGACCTGGAATTCACTATGGTCTCAGGGTGACCTCAAACTCACAGCGATCCACTTAACTCTGCCTTCCGAGTGCTGATTAAAGGTGAGTGCCACCACACCTGGCTCTACCATGCTTTTTAAAAACTTAATTAACTAATTTTTTGGTTTCCCAAAAACTCTAGCCCAGGCTGACTTGGAATTTAGTATGTAGTCTCAGGCTGGCCTTCAACCCATAGCAGTCCACCTACCTCTGCCTCTTGCATACCAGGATTTAAGGGTGCGCGCCATCACTCCTGGCTCCACTTTATGTTTTGGTACTTATTAGAGACAGACAGAAGGGGAGAGAGAGAATGGGCATGTCAGGGCCTCTAGCCACTGCAAAACTCCAGATGCATGTGCCACCATGTGCTTCTGGTTTAGGTGGGACCTAGAGAATCGAACCTGGGTCCTTATGCTTTGCAGGCAAGTGCTTTAACCACTAAGCCATCTCTCCAGCCTGACTTTATGTTTTTATATTTAACTCTTTAATCCTAAAACTTATGAAATAGCATGAAGGGAAATTCCTTTCTACTTTTAAAAATGTTTTCATACTTCATTCTATTTTTATTTTTATTATTTATTTTTTTAAATTTATTTTTTTTCTCAATTTTTATTGACATTTTCCATGATTATAAAAAGTATCCCATGGTAATGAAATTCCTTTCAAACATTACTTTTTCCATGACTGTCGTTCAATGAATAAATCATTTCTTTCTCCATTTGGTTGTTATTCTCCCTTTATTATATATTAAAATTTACTGTATAACAAGTTGTTTTTCAGGGCTATCTATTCTGTTTTTCTCTCTCTTTTTTTTTTTGGTTTTTCAAGGTAGGGTCTCACTCTAGCCCAGGCTTCTATTCTGTTTTTATTGACCTACCCATTCTTACACAAGATCCACTGTGTTTTAATTACTATATCTTTATTATAAATTTTAATATATACAATAACATGGCTCACTATTCCTTCAAAAAGATTCAGAGTTTGAATTTTAGCTTTCAGTAATGGTGGAGGTGCTTGTATCAAAATAACGTTCTTACCAATAACAAACATAAATTTTGAAAAGAGTATTTTAAAACTGTTTTGATGAAAAATGGTGTCTGGAGAGATGGCTCAGTGGGTAAGGGTACTTGCTTACAAAGCCTACCAGCCTGGGTTGAGTTCCCCAGTACCCATGCAAACCTATATGCACAAAGTAGCCCATGTGTCTGGAGTTTGTTTGCAGTGGCAGGCCCTGGCATGACATGCTCACTATCTCGCTATCTCTCCCTCCTCCCTCCCCTTGCAAATAAATATTTTACTATTTATTTATTTGAGAGAAATAGAATGGGCACTCTAGCCATTGCAAATGAACTCCAGACACATGCACCACCATGTACATCTGGCTCATGTGGATACTAGGGAATCAAACCTGGGTCCATAGGCCTGACAGGCAAGAGCCTTAACTGCTAAGCCATTTCTCTTGCCCTCCTTGCAAATAAATAACAATATTAAAAAAAAAAAAAAAAGCCGGGCGTGGTGGCACACATCTTTAATCCCAGCACTTGGGAGGCAGAGGTAGGAGGATTGCTGAGAGTTCGAGGCCACCCTGAGACTACAGAGTGAATTCCAGGTCAGCCTGAGCTAGAGTGAGACCCTACCTTGAAAAACCAAAAAAAAAAAAGAAAAAGAAAAAGCAAACCCAACTCTGGGGCCGGGCGTGGTGGCGCATACCTTTAATCCCAGTACTTGGGAGGCAGAGTTAGGAGGATTGCCATGAGTTTGAGGCTACCCTGAGACAACATACTGAATTCCAGGTCAGTGTGAGCTAGAGTGAGACCTTGAAAAACCACAAAAAAAAAAAAAAAAAAAAAAAGAGAAGAAACCTTTGAAAAATATGTTTGAAAGACTTGCACAAAAATGGCTAAAAAGGTAAAGAGGTAAGGAGTTTTAGTATGGAGTGTTTAAAAGAACCAAAGGAAATTTGGGCGTGGTAGTGCACGCCTTTAACCCCAGCTCTCCAGAGGCAGAGGTAGGAGGCTCATTGTGAGCTCAAAGCCACCCTTGGACTACAATAGTGAATTCCAGGCCTGGGCTAGAGTGAGACCCTATCTTGAACCTCCATCCCCCTTACACAAAGAACCAAAGGAAATCTTAAAGTTGAAAAATTCTGACACTGGAATTTTGCTGACTGGGATTGAAAGAAATTGGGCAAAACAAAAGAAAGAATCAATGATTTTGAAGACAGGTCAAACCAAAAGTACACAAAGGGCCAGGCATGGTGGTACATGCCTTTACTTCTAGCACTAGGGAGGCAGAGGTAGGAGGATCACTGAGTTCAAGGCCACCTGAGACTACATAGTAAATTCCAGGTCAGCCTGGGCTAGACCAAGACCCTACCTCGAAAAACAAAACAAAACAAAAAGATATTTAAAAAGTAGGACCTCTTTTTTAAAAAATATTTTTTATTGAGGCTGGAGTGATAGCTTAGCAGTTAAGACACATGCCTGCGAAGCCTAAGGACTCAGGTTTGATTCTCCAGGTCCCACGTAAACCAGATGCATATAGTGGCACATGTGTCTAGGGCTTGTTTGTAGTGGCTGGAGGCCCTGGCACACCCATTCTTACTCTCCCTCTCTCTCTCTCTGACTGTAATAAATAAAAATAAAATCTTAAAAAAAAATTTTTTTTTAATTTATTTGTAAGTACAGAGAGAGACTGACAGTATTGGTGCACTAGGGCCTCCAGCCACTGTAAATGGACTTCAGGTGCATGTGCCACTTTGTATATCTAACTTTACGTGGATACTGGGGAATTGACCTCAGGTTGTTAGGCTCTGCAGGCAAGCTCCTTAATTGCTGAGCCATTTCTCCATCTCCCAAGTAGGACTAGATCTTAGTGACCTGTGAGACAAATGAGCCAGATAAATTTTTTTTGAAAAGATCCTGGCTATGAAAAAAATTCAATTTTGATTAAAAACAAAGCAATCTGGGAATGGTGGTGTACTTGGGAGGCAGAGGTAGGAGGATCACCATGAGTCTGAGGCCACCCTGAGACTACATAGTGAATTCCAGGTCAGCCTGGGCTAGAGCGAGATCCTACCTCAAAAAATAAGATAAAAAATAAATAAAATTAAATTTAAAAGCAAAACAAAACCACAGACAGGGGCTAAAGAGAAGGTTCAGCTGTTAAAGCACTTGTTTGCAAAGCCTAAGGACTGAAGTTCAGTTTTCCAGTACCCATGTAAAGCTAGATGCACAAAGTGGCACATGGACCTAGAATTTGTTTGCAGCAGCTAGAGGCCCTGTACACTCATTCTCTCCCCGCCCCCCTCCCCTTCCCCTTTCCCCTGTCTCTGCCTCATTCTCTTTTTCAATAAATAATAAAATACTTTTTAAAAACACAGCAAACACAGGACATGTGGGTAAATATATATAAATATATATGTATGTATGTAGATAGAAAACACTATTTAAATTTTTTTAAATACATTTTTTGTGGGGGGTTTTGAGGTAGGGTCTCACTCTAGTACAGGCTGACCTGGAATTCACTATGTAGTCTCAGGCTGGCCTTGAACTCACCATGATCCTCCTACCTCCATTGCCTGAGTGCTGAGGTTAAAGGCGTGCACCACCACGCTGGCTTTTAAAAATACTTTTTAAAATTTATTTGCAAACAGAGAGAGAGAGAGAGAAGAGAGACAGAGAGAATGACTCCACCAGGGCCTCCAGCCAGTGCAAACTCCAACACGTGCCACTTTGAGCATCTGGTTTTACGTGAGTACTAGGGAATTGAACCCCAGGTTTTTAGGCTTTGTAGGTAAGCACCTTAACCACTGAGCCATCTCTCTGGCCCACTTATTATTTTTTTTTTTTTTTCGAGGTAGGGTTTTAGTCCAGTCCAGGCTGACCTGGAATTCACTATGTAGTCTCAGGGTGGCCTCAAACTCATGGTGATCCTCCTACCTCTGCCTCCTGAGTATGGGATTATAGATGTGTGATACCATGCCTGGCTCTCTGGCCTGCTATTTTAATTTTTATTCTTAAATAAAAATCTAATGACTAGGGCAATATCAAAAATAGTTTTAGATTTATAACACATTTTATATAATGAACATTACAACAATAGCATAAAGGGCATGAAAATGAGATCATTAAGGTTCTTGAAATGTATTATTGACAACAGTAATTCAATATGGAATATATGACTATCATAAAGATTCTTTTAAAACTATTTTTATTTTTACTTGTTTATTTGACAGAGAAGGGGAAGGTGGGGAGAGAGAGAGAGAGAGAATATGGGCACCAGGGACTCCAGCTGCTGCAAATGAACTCCAGACACATGTGCCACCTTGTGCATTTGGCTTACATGGGTCCTGGGGAATCAAACCTGGGTCCTTTGGCTTTGTAGGCAAGTGCCCTAACTGCTAAGTCATCACTCTAGCCTCATAACAATTCTTAATATGTAACATGGTATAATATTTAGAGTAGATGTGATAAGTTAAAAATGCATATTATGAACTCTACAGGAACTATTTAAAAATGCACAGGATGCAGAATGGGGTGCCAGACATTTCTGGTTATTTTCACTTGTGTATTCTCTTAGATAATCTTGAACATTCCATACATTTTTAAGTAATTGAAGATTTTTAATTGAAGTTTTTTAAAAACCTATAAATTGATTTGAAAGAGCTATTCCATTTATTTTGGCCTTTTATTTTTTTAATGTAAGATTTCTTTATGTTGATCTAAAATTCTCTAAGAATTATCATAGTAATTTTATATTTCTCATGGCTACTGTTAGAGGAATTTCTTTTTCTTTTATTTTTTAATTACTGCTGGTGCTTAGGCACTATTGATTTTTGGATTTCCTTTTTTTTAAATTTAAAAAATATTATCTTTATTTATTTGAGAGAGAGAGAGATAGATACAGAAATAGGCAGGTAGAGACAGAGCAAGAGAATGGATGCACCAGGGCTTCCAGCTACTGCAAACAAACTCCAGATTCGTTTGCCCCTTGTGCATCTGGCTTACGTGAGTCCTGGTGACTCAAACCTGGGTCCTTTGACTTTGCAGGCAAGCGCCTTAACCACTAAGCTATCATCTCTCCAGCCCTTTTTTTGGTTTTCTGAGGTAGAGTTTCACTGCAGCCTATGCTGACCTGGAATTCACTATGTAGTTTCATGTGGCCTCATACTCACAGTGATCCTCCTATCTCTGCCTCCCAAGTGCTGGGATTAAAGGTGTGTACCACCACGCCTGGCACTACTTAGTTTTTAAAAATATTTTATTTATTTATTTGCAAGCAGGGGGGAGGGGAGAGAATGGACACTCCAGGGCCTCTATCCATTGCAAATGAACTCCAGATGCATGTGCCACTTTGTGCATCTGGCTTTACATGGTGCGCTTTGATTCAGGTATCTGCCCATAAACTTAGGTGTTCTGAATGCTAGGTTCCCAGCTAATGGAGATTTGGGAATTAATGCCTCCTGGAGGGAGTGTATTCTTGGCGGTGGGCTTATGGGTATTATAGCCAGTTTTCCCTTGCCAGTGTTTGGCACACTCTACTGTTCCTATTGTCCACCTTATGTGGGCCAGGGGGTGATGTCCACCCTCTGCTCATGCCATCGGTTTTCCCTGCCATCGTGAAGCTTCCCCTTGAGTCTGTAAGCCAAAATAAATCCTTTTTTCCTACAAGCTGCTCTTAGTTGGGTGGTTTCTACCAGCAATGCAAACCTGACTACAACAGTGAAATGATACCAAGGAGTGGGATTGCTGCTAAACACCTAACAGTGTGGCTTTGGCCTTTTGGAGCTGATTTTCAAGAGGAATGTGGAAGGATTTGAAACCTTGGCCTAAGAGATGCCTTGTAGTGCTGTAAGTACAGCTTTATGGACTATTCTGGTCAGCGTGAAAGGCCTGAATGCAGTAAGAACTATGGACTGTGAGGTTTGGCTTATGAGGGTAAGAAAGAGCTTTGTCTGGACGGGGCTAGCAGTTTGTGGAGAAGCTTGCTGTTATGCCTGGGTCCTGAGAAGTTATGCAGGTTGCTTTGCGTAAAAATGAACTGGTGTGAGCAGAGGGATATGGCACAGAAAGAAAAATCTTTGGGTGAACTGTTGCCCATTCAGCTGCAACTGAGAGATTACAACCTTTGAGACTGGGCTAACTGACCTGTGCTGGGGTAACAGGAAGAATGTTGGTTCTTTTGAAGGAGCTTGAGTGCTCAAGGAGTGTCCTGTTCTTCAAAGTCTGCTTTATTCCCTCCTGGATTAACAAATTGGCACCCTACCTGGTATTGTGGAGTATAAGAAATTCAGGAAAGAGAGGGTCATTGAATTTGCAACACGGTCTTGTGTTTTGCAAATGGCCATGGGCAGTGTGAAGCAGGTTTGCTGGATGCCTGCTTGGAAACCCCATGGAGCCATGAGGATGAACCATGGCTTGCAGTGGAGACCCAGTGGAGATACCGGGACCACGAGATGGCTGCTAAGGAAAGCTGTCAGCCCCAGATGAAGTTTTCCAGGCCTGTAAGTAGCCTAGCTGGAGGGGCCGAATTGGAATACCAGAGATTTATTGCTGGTTAGAATTATTGGACTTGGAGATTTGTAACTGGCTTGAGTTGTTGGGCTTGAAGCTACAGAGTTTGATGTTTGCCCTGGTTGTTTTAAATCTTGTATTGGCTGAATATTTCTTTGCTATGCCTAATGCCATCTTTTGCAGTGTGAATGTTTATTCTGTGCCATTATGGTTTTTTTTTTTTTTTGGTATTATGGCTCAGTTAAAAGATCTTCGACCATGGGGATGTTTGAACATCACTGGGATTCATAAAAACTATGGGGAATTTTAAAATTGGACTGAATGCATTGTGTTTTACAACATGTATGGATATCAGCTTATGGGGCTAGAGGTGGAATGTGGTGGTTTGATTCAGGTGTCCCCCATAAGCTGAATACTAGGTGTTCTGAATACTAGGTTCCCAGCTGATAGAGATTTAGGAATTAATGCTTCCTGGAGGGAGAGTACTCTTGGGGGTGGGCTTATGGGTGCTATAGCCAGTTTTCCCTTGCCAGTGTTTGGCATACTCTCCTGTTCCTATTGTCCACTTTACGTGGGCCAGGGGATGATGTCCACCCTCTGCTCATGCCATTGTTTTCCTTGCCATTGTGAAGCTTCCCCTTGAGGCTGTAAGCCAAAATAAGTCCTTTTTTCCCCCCACAAGCTGCTCTTAGTTGGGTGATTTTTACCAGCAGTGGGAACCTGACTGCAACACATGGATACTAGGGAATCAAAGTTAAGTCTTTAGGCTTTGCAGCAAGCGCCTTAACCGCTGAGCCATCTCTCCAGCCCTGGCACTACTGATTTTTAGAAATGTTATATCAGGGGGCTGGAGAGATGGCTCAGCGGTTAAGGCGCTTGCCTGCAAAGCCTAAGGACCCAGGTTTGATTCCCTAGGACCCCTGTAAGCCAGATGCACAAGGTGGCACATGAGTTTGAAGTTTGTTTCCAGTGCTTAGAGGCCATGCCCATTCTCTCTATATGCTCTCTCTGTCAAATAAATAGTAAAAACAAATAAATCTTATATCAAGCCGTTACATTTAAGTTCATTTGATTAAATTGATTTTTCTACATATATAGTTTTACTGCCTACAATAAGCAAATGCTTTTATAAAATTTTATTTATTTATTTGAGAGAGAGAAAGATGCCTGGGGGGTGGGTAAGTGGGCACACCAGGGCCTCCAGCCATTGCAAATGAACTCCAGATGCATGCACCCCCTTATGCATCTGGCTTACAGGGGTCCTGGAGAATCGAACTGGGATCCTTTGGCTTTGCAGGCAAATGCTTAACTGCTAAGCCATCTCTCTAGCCCTACTTTTCATTTCTTTTTTTTCGAGGTAGGGTTTCACTCTAGCTCAGGCTGACCTAGAATTCGCTATGTAGTCTCAGGGTGGCCTCAAACACATGGTGATCCTCTTACCTCTGCTTCCTGAGTGCTGGGATTAAAAGGTGTGCGCCACCATGCCTGGCTATTTTTTTTAAATAAATACTTTTTTGTGACCTTCTTTCTAATCCATAGGCATTTTAGTTATATTTCCTGCCTTATTATATGGGCTGATATTTTAAGAATATGGAGAGGGGAATTGTCAGTAAATGATACATATATAGCTTATATTTCTTAAAAACCTGGAATTCCTTAGATACTAGCTTGCTTTATTCACATAGTGAATAAATGCTCAGTGAATGCTTGCCATCAATGTTTTACGTTTTGTGGATGCTCTTGTGATTAAGACAGACAGTGAAAGTTCAGTAGTATTAACATCCTTGGAGAATAGTTATATCAGATAAGGGCTACAAAGTAATCTATGTTTGATAATCATAGGTGGAAATTCTGTATACAGCAATTGCTACAGAATATTGTTCCTTCCACCAAGGACCATCACACAAAGCTCTTGTGGAACAGGTGACCCTGGACAGCTGGCTACCTCTGAGGAGGGTTGGAAGAGAACTACTCTAATCTCTCTCATCAGTGGAACATGAGAGTAGAAGTCTGAAAGTCTGATGACTAAATGGCCATAAAAGGTCTGCCAGGGGCTAAGTAGTAGAAAACGAGGTTGCCTTCCATAAGGTGTATTCATGGTGACAGTTTTGTTTTTTTTTCCTCATCTCTGGAGATCCTTCGAGATTTAAAAGAGATGTTTTAGGGACACAGAGAAAATCGGAAAGGTAGGACCCTTGAATTTCCTCCATGCCCTTTTGGACCCTCCCAAATCTGAACAGTATTGCTTTATCTGTATTTTATTTATATTCATTCATTCATTCAGTTTACACATTCTGTGAACTCCTACTAAGTGCCAATAGATCTGAGGTGTTCTAAGTATGGAGAACATAGTGAGCTTACATTCCATTGGACGAAGTAAGGCAGAAATCAATCAATCAATAAATCAATGAATGAATGAATAAATAAAAGACAAAAGGTGAAGATGAGTAAGAGCAATAAAGATCTCTTGGGAACTTGTACTTTAAAATGGAATTATCAGGAAGGAACGTGACATTTTGAGCAAAAACTTGAAAAGGAAACAGGCCCTATGGATTTCTAGAGAGAATTGTGTGGAAAGGGCACAATTTGTGCCTGAGGAAGAATCATAGTAGCAAATGCCCGGGCCTGTGTGTAGGCAAGGTGAGGCAGCATTGAGCAGTCAGGCCCCAGAGCTGACAGGAAGTGAGGTGGGTTAGCAGTATTAATCCCTCTGAGGACTTGGGATTCACTTTGAGTACACTGGGAAGTCATCAGTGTGGCAGAGGAGTGATACATCTGATGTAAGCTTTAACAGGAGCACCTTGGCTGCTGTGTTGAGAATAGATAGCAGCAAGGCAAGGCTGGAAGTAGGAGACTAGTCAAGAGTTAAGAAGTCCTCAGTTCTACAATTTTTTTTCCCAAAGTAAATTCAATAGAATATCCTGGTGTGTCAGATCAGCAGAGTGGAAGAGAAGTAGAGATTTGTGGCTTCAAGGATTTTGGCCTGTGTGACTAGAAGTTTGGCATTGCCATTAATTAAGGATTGAGCAGCTTGGGGGTCAAGATGAGGAACTCAGTGTTAGATGTATCAACTTGGAAATGTCTGTTGGACATCAAGTGGGCTGATAGGTAAGATGACAACAAGTTCAGAGGACAGATGTGGGTACTGATAGGAATTTATCAGTGTTAACTTCTTAATTTTAATTAATCATACTGTGGTATATGAGTGTGAACTCCTCCTTAACCAGATCAGGAAAGACATGTTGAAATATTTAATAGGAGAAAAGGGGACATTGTGTCTGTAATTTAGTCTAAACAGTTCAAGGAAAATAATTATATACACAGACTGATAGAAAATAATAAAACTGGGCTGGAAAAATGGCTTAGTGGTTAAGGCACTTGCCTGCAAAGCCAAAGAACCCATGTTCGACATCCCAGGTCCCATATAAGCCATATGCACAAGGTGGCACATGCATCTGGAGTTCATTTCCAGTGGCTGGAGGCCCTGGCTCACCCATTCTGTCTCTCTCTCTTCTTTCCTCTCTCTCTGCTTCTTTCAAATAAAAAAAAAATTTTTTTTTAAAGGAAAATAATCTGGGTGTAAAAGATGGCCTAGTGGTTAAGCTTAAGAACACATGTTTGAGTCTGAAGGTCCCATGCAGCCTGACACAGTGATGCAAACATGCAGTGTTAGCATGCATACAAAGGGGTGCACATGTCTGGAGTTCATTCTCAGTGGCTGAAAGTCCTGGCATGCCCGTTCTCTCCTTCTCTGTCTCTCTCTGTGTCTCCTCCTCCTCTCTCTCTCTCAAAAGTAAATAATAAAAAAAGAAAACAAAGCTGATGTGAAGAATTTAACATTGGAAGAATTTGAGTAAAGACAGATGGAAAGTCTTTGTATCATGCTTGCAAACTTTTCCAAATTAAAAATTATTTCAAATTGGGACACTTTTTTTAAAGGGGGGAATGGTGTGCCAGATCCTCCAGCCACTGTAATTGAACTCCAAACGCATGTACCACCTTGTGTGCATGTATAACCTTGAGCATGCATCACCTTGTGTGTCTGACTTACATGGGATCTGGAGAGTCAAACATGAGTCCTTAGACTTCTCAGGCAAGTGCCTTAACTGCTAAGCCATCTCTCCATCCTAGAATGTGACATTAAAAAAAAAAAATGAGTGAAATTACAGATATATTGCCAGGTGAACAAAAACAATAACCCACTCTGAAAGAAATACTAAAGGAGGTTTCCTGCAGAAAGAAACAGCCCTACCCGGAAACCCAGTAGCATAGGAGAAATGTAGAGCAAAGGAGAGTGCTTTTCTTGTGGGTCACACACACCATCATTGAAGTACATACGGAAGCACAAAGGAAAAGTGGAGGGAAGCCTTTGAGAGCTAGGGTTGCTAGGAAAGAGGCACATTTTCTCGTTTATAGGACACTAACAAGTCAAAGATGCATTGTGATAGGTGGGGCATTGGTTCTCAAAGCTTTCAGTCTAAAAACTCATTCATAAAAATTGATACAGCTGGGCATGGTGGTGCACCCCTTTAATCCCAGCACTCAAGAGGCAGAGGTAGGTGGATCGCCATGAATTTGAGGCTACCCTAAGACTACATAGTAAATTCCAGGTCATTCTGGGCTAGAGTGAAATCCTACCTCAAAAAACAAAAGGTATTTCTAGGTGTGGTGATGCACACCTTTATTCCCAGTACCCAGGAAGCAGAGGTAGGAGGAGTGCTGTGAGTTTGAGGCCAGTGTGAGACTACATAGTGATTCCAGGTCAGCCTGGGTTAGAACAAGACCCTGCCTCGAAAACAAAAAACAAAAATTGATGGTCTAGGCAGACATCCAGTTATTGTTACTGCAGCAAAGGACCACCAATGTGCACTAAGAATAGAAAGTGAGAGTTTGAAGAGGTCAGTAATGTATCTCCCCAAACCATCTGATTAGAAAGTCATTGTGAACTACCTGAGAAGACAAACTAATTGATGGGAAAACTGAATGAAAAAGAAGGCAGGAGGGGCTGGGGAGATGGCTCAGTGGTTGAAGGCACTTGCTTACAAAGCCTGCTGGCCCAAGTTCAACTCTCCAGTACCCATGTAAAGCCACATGCACAAAGTGGTGCATGTTTTTAGAGTTCATTTGCATTGACAAGAAGCCTTGGTAAGCCCATTCTCTCTCCCTCTTCTCTCTCTGTGTTTGCAAATAAGGAAATAAAAATACTTAAAAAAAAAATAAGAAGACAAGAGGGCATTAAATGGGTCAGAAAGAAAACCAATTGTAAGATGCAAGATAAACTCCAAAAGTCCAATATTTACATTAAATGTAAATGGATTCAATATTCTCCTAGAAATTTATCAAGATTAGATGTGAAAGCCAGACGTGGTGGCGCACACCTTTAATCTCAGCACTCGGGAGGCAGAAGTAGGAGGATCACCATGTGTTTGAGGCCACCCTGAGACTACAAAGTGAAATCCAGATCAGCCTGAGCTAGAGTGAGACCCTGCCTCAAAAAAAAAAAAAGAAACAGTGGAAAAAAAAAAAAAAAACAACTAAGCTCAATGCTGCTTACTTACATCAGATGCAGTTTTTATATTATGTATGTATTTAAAATATTTTATTTATTTATTTGATAGAGGGAGAGGAGGGAGAGAGAGAGAGAAAGAGAGAGAGAATAGGTGTTCCAGGGCCTCTCTAGCCACTGCATCTGAACTCCAGATGCATGCACCACCTTGTGTATCTGAATTACATGGATCCTTGGGATTGAACCTGGGTCCTTTGGCTTTGTAGGAAAGCACCTTAACCACTAAGCCATCTCTTCAGTTCTTATTTTATAGTTTATCTTATTTTGGAGACAGAATCTTATTTTGTACCCAAGATTGACCAGGAACTCACTGTATAGCACAGGCTGGCCTGGAATTCACAGCAGTAATATGCTTCAGGGCTGCAATTATAGGTGTAAGCCACCACACCTGGCTCAGATACATTTTAAATATGTAGACATACCAGGATTAAAAGGGAAATGAGGAGCTGGGCTCGGTGGTATACACCTTTAACCCTAGCACTTGGGAGGCAGAGGTAGGAGGATCACCTTGAGTTCCAGGGCATCCAGAGACTACACAGTGAATTCCAGGTCATCCTGAGCTAGAGGAAGACCCTGCCTCTGGAGAAAAAAAAAGAGGGGGGGGGCGAAGAAACAGCACTGTTTCTCTACAGGGCTGTAGAGATGGCTTAGCAGTTAAGGCATTTTCCTGAGAAGCCTAAGAACCCAGATTTGATTCCCTAGTACCCACATAAGCCAGATGCACAAGGTGGCATATGCATCTGGAGTTTGTTTGCAATGGCTGGAGGCCCTGGCATGCCATTCTCTCTCTCTGCATTTTTTCCTCTCTCTCTCTTAAATAAAACAAAGCAGAGATGCAGAAATTTCAGAGCAATGGAAGAATAGTTGCACCAGAAAAGGTGAACATTTCTCTTTTTAATGTGTTTTTTTTTTTTTTGTTGTTGTTGTTTTTTGGGTTTTTTTTTGGTTTTTCAAGGTAGGGTCTCACTTTAGCCCAGGCTGACCTGGAAGTCACTATGTAGTCTCAGGCTGACCTGGAACTCATAGCAATCCTCCTACCACTGCCTCTGCCTCCCAAGAACTGGGATTAAAGGCATTTGCCACCATGCCCAGCTCCATCTTTTTCTCTCTTTTTTTTTTTTTTTTAATTTTTATTAACATTTTCCATGATTATAAAATATATCCCATGGTAATTCCCTCCCTCCCCACCCCCACACTTTCCCGTTTGAAATTCCATTCTCAATCATATTACCTCCCCATTACAAACATTGTAATTACATATATACAATATCAACCTATTAAGTATCCTCCTCCCTTCCTTTCTCCACCCTTTATGTCTCCTTTTCAACTTACTGGCCTCTGCTACTAAGTATTTTCATTCTCACGCAGAAGCCCAGTCATCTGTAGCTAGGATCCCCATATGAGAGAGAACATGTGGCGCTTGGCTTTCTGGGCCTGGGTTACCTGACTTAGTATAATACTTTCCAGGTCCATCCATTTTTCTGCAAATTTCATAACTTCATTTTTCTTTACCGCTGAGTAGAACTCCATTGTATAAATGTACCACATCTTCATTATCCACTCATCTGTTGAGGGACATCTAGGCTGGTTCCATTTCCCAGCTATTATAAATTGAGCAGCAATAAACATGGTTGAGCATGTACTTCTAAGGAAATGAGATGAGTCCTTTGGATATATGCCTAGGAGTGCTATAGCTGGGTCATATGGTAGATCAACCTCTAGCTGCTTTAGGAACCTCCACACTGTTTTCCACAATGGCTGGACCAGATTGCATTCCCACCAGCAGTGCAGAAGGGTTCCTTTTTTTCCACATCCCCGCCAACATTTATGATCATTTGTTTTCATGATGGTGGCCAATCTGACAGGAGTGAGATGGAATCTCAATGTAGTTTTAATCTGCATTTCCCTGATGACTAGTGACGTAGAACATTTTTTTAGGTGCTTATATGCCATTCGTATTTCTTCCTTTGAGAACTCTCTATTTAGCTCCTTAGCCCATTTTTTGATTGGCTTGTTTGATTCCTTATTGGTTAACTTTTTGAGTTCTTTGTATATCCTAGATATTAATCCTCTATCAGATATATAGCTGGCGAAGATTTTTTCCCATTCTGTAGGTTGCCTCTTTGCTTTTTTCACTGTGTCCTTTGCAGTGCAAAATCTTTGTAATTTCATTAGGTCCCAGTGGTTAATCTGTGGTTTTATTGCCTGAGCAATTGGGGTTGTATTCAGAAAGTCTTTGCCAAGACCAATATGTTGAAGGGTTTCCCCTACTTTTTCCTCTAGCAGTTTCAAAGTTTCCGGTCTGATGTTAAGGTCTTTAATCCATTTGGACTTAATTCTTGTGCATGGCGAGAGAGAAGAATCTATTTTCATCCTTCTGCAGATATTTATCCAGTTTTCAAAACACCATTTGCTGAAGAGGCTGTCTCTTCTCCAATGAGTATTTTTGGCATTTTTATCGAATATCAGGTGGCTATAGCTACTTGGGCTTACATCTGGGTCCTCTATTCTGTTCCACTGATCTACATGTCTGTTTTTGTGCCAGTACCATGCTGTTTTTGTTACTATGGCTCTGTAGTATAGGTTAAAATCAGGTATGGTGATACCACCAGCCTCTTTTTTGTTGCTCAGTATTATTTTAGATATTCGAGGTTTTTTGTGATTCCAAATGAATTTTTGGATTGTTTTTTCTATTTCCATGAAGAAAGCCTTTGGAATTTTGATAGGGATTGCATTAAATGTGTAGATTGCTTTTGGTAAGATTGCCATTTTCACGATATTGATTCTTCCAAGCCAGGAACAAGGGATGTTTCTCCACTTTCTAGTGTCTTCTGCAATTTCTCGCTTGAGTGTTTTAAAGTTCTCATTGTATAGATTCTTTACTTCCTTGGTTAGGTTTATTCCAAGGTATTTTATTTTTTTTGATGCAATTGTGAATGGGAGTGATTCTCTGATTTCATCCTCTGTGTGTTTGTTGTTAGCATATACGAAGGCTACTGATTTCTGTGTATTTATTTTGTATCCTGCTACATTGCTGTAGGTTTTGATCAGCTCTAACAGCTTGCTAGTAGAGTCTTTAGGGTCCTTTATGTATAGAATCATGTCATCTGCAAATAATGATAACTTGATTTCTTCCTTTCCAATTTGTATCCCTTTTATGTGTGTCTCTTGCCTTATTGCTATGGCTAAGACTTCCAAAACTATATTAAATAGAAGTGGAGACAGTGGACACCCTTGTCTTGTTCCTGATTTTAGTGGAAAAGCTTCCAGTTTTTCCCCATTTAGTAATATGTTGGCTGTAGGCTTGTCATAAATAGCCTTTATTATATTGAGATATGTTCCTTCTATTCCCAGTCTCTGTAGGACTTTTATCATGAAGGGATGTTGGATTTTGTCAAATGCTTTCTCTGCATCTAATGAGATGATCATGTGATTTTTGTCCTTCAACCCATTTATGTAATGTATTACATTTATAGATTTGCGTATGTTGAACCATCCCTGCATCTCTGGGATAAAGCCTACTTGGTCAGGGTCAATGATCTTTTTGATATACTCTTGTATTCTGTTTGCCAATATTTTGTTGAGAATTTTTGCATCTATGTTCATGAGGGAGATTGGTCTGTAATTTTCGTTTTTTGTTCTATCTTTGCCTGGTTTTGGTATCAGGGTGATGCTGGCCTCATAGAAGGAGTTTGGTAGAATTCCTTCTTTTTCTATTTCCTGGAAAAGCTTGAGAAGCAATGGTGTTAGCTCTTCCTTAAAAGTCTGGTAAAATTCAGCAGTGAATCCATCCGGGCCTGGGCTTTTTTTAGTTGGGAGATTATTGATAACTGCTCGGATCTCCATGTTTGTTATAGGTCTATTTAAGTGATTAATCTCATTTTGATTTAATTTAGGTAGGTCATATAGATCAAGGAAATCATCCATTTCTTTCAGATTTTCATACTTTGTGGAGTATATGCTTTTATAGTATGTCCCTATAATTTTTTGAATTTCTCTGGAATCTGTTGTGATGTTACCTTGTTCATCTCTGATTTTATTAATTTGTGTCTCTTCTCTCTTTCTTTTGGTCAGATTTGCTAAGGGTTTATCAATCTTGTTTATCCTTTCAAAGAACCAACTCTTTGTTTCATTAATTCTTTGGATTGTTCTTTTTGTTTCTATTTCATTAATTTCTGCCCTAATCTTTATTATTTCTTCCCGTCTACTACTTTTTGGTTTGCCTTGTTCTTCTTTTTCCAAGGCTTTAAGGCGAAGCATTAGGTCGTTTACTTGCGACCTTTCTAATTTCTTAATATAGGCACTTAAGGCTATAAATTTACCTCTTAGAACTGCCTTCATTGTGTCCCAGAGATTTTGGTATGTTGTGTTCTCATTATCATTTGACTCTATAAATTTTTTGATTTCCTTTTTGATTTCTTCATTGACCCACTCATCATTTAGTAGTGTATTGTTTAGTTTCCATGATTTTGTGTATGCTCTATAGCCTTTCTTGCTACTGATTTGTAGTTTAATTCCATTGTGGTCAGATAGAATGCAAGGAATTATTTCAATTTTCTTGAATTGTTAAGATTTGCTTTGTGTCCTAATATATGGTCTATTTTAAAGAATGTTCCATGTGCTGCTGAAAAGAATGAATATTCTGCAGCCTTTGGATGAAATGTCCTGTATATATCTGTTAGGTCCATTCCTTCTATGACCTCATTTAGTCCAGATGCCTCTCTGTTTATTCTTTCCCTGGATGACCTGTCAATTGATGAGAGTGGGGTGTTAAAGTCACCCACCACCACTGTGTTTGGTGTTATCTGTGACCTTAGTTCTAATAGTGTTTGTTTGACGAATTTGGGAGCCCCCATGTTAGGTGCATATATGTTTAGGATTGTAATGTCCTCCTGTTGGAGTGTGCCCTTAATCAATATAAAGTGACCTTCCTTATCTTTTTTGACTAACGTCGGACTAAAGTCTACCCTGTCTGATATTAGGATAGCAACCCCTGCTTGTTTTCTAGGCCCATTTGCTTGAAACACCGTCTTCCAACCTTTCACCCTAAGATCATGTCTATCCTTTGTAGAAAGGTGAGTTTCTTGGAGACAACAAATTGTAGGATCCTGCTTTTTAACCCAGTCTGCAAATCTATGTCTTTTCGTTGGGGCATTGAGACCGTTGATATTAAGAGATATTATTGAAAGGTGTGTATTTATGTTTGCCATTTGTGTGTGTGTGTGTGTGTTACTTGTTCTACCTGTGCTCTCTTCTGTTAACTGGTATTTGAGTATAGCTGGTTTTTTCTAGGTTCCTTATATGTGTGCTTTTCCTTTTGTTCAGCATGGAGGATTCTATCAAGTATTTTCTCTAGAGCTGGTTTTGTCTTCAAATACTCCTTTAACCTGCTTTTGTCATGGAATGTCTTTATTTCTCCATCTATTTGGATGGATAACTTTGCAGGATAAAGTAACCTTGGTTGACAGTTGTTATCTTTCAGAACTTGGAATATATCACTCCAAGCCCTTCTGGCTTTAAAAGTTTGTGTTGAATAATCTGCTGTAATCCTGATGGGCTTGCTTTTGTAGGTAACTTGATTTTTCTCTCTAACTGCTTTCAATATTTTTTCTTTGGTTTGTGTGTTTGGAAGTTTGAGTATAATGTGGCGAGGAGAGGTTCTTTCTGGGTTTTGTCTGGCTGGGGTTCTAAAGGCTTCCTGTATCTGTATTGGCACCTCTTTCCCAATTTGGGGGAATTTTTCCTCCTTGATTTTGTTGAAGATGCCTACTATGCCTCTGGAGTGGAGTTCTTCTCCTTCTACTATGCCCTGAATTCTTATATTGGATCTTTTCATAGTGTCCCGAATATCTTGAAATTCCCACTCATACTTTTCTTTAAGTTTGTCTTTCTCTTTGTTGGACTGCATTAGGTCTGCCACCTGATCTTCTAGCTTAGATATTCTGTCCTCTCCCTCATCCATCCTACTGGTGAGATTTTCTACAGAGTTTTTTATTTCATTAACTGTGTTCTTCATTGCTAGTAATTCTGACTGGTTTTTCTTTATTATTTCTATTTCCCTATTTATGTCTTGTATTGCCTTCTTTATTTCATTAAATTGGTGTCCTGCCTCTTCTTTGATTCCTTTGATTTCCTCTTTGATTTCCTCTTTGATTTCTTCTTTGATTGTTTTCATGTGTTCTTTGACCTCTTTGAACATATTTATAATTATTCTTTTGAACTCTTTCTCAGGCATTTCCTCTAACTCTTTCTCACTGGAGGACATTTCTGATGCATTAATACTTTTAGGTGGATTTATATCGTCTTGCTTTTTAGTGTTTCTTGTGTTATAATGTATATATTTTTGCATCTTGGATTAAGTTAATGCTTGGATTTTCTAGCTAGCTGTGTATTCTTAGCTGTATCAATTGGTTTGATGTAATATATTTTCAGGGTAGGACCTTAAGGTATTAGGTGTGGCTCTTAAGACTCTCAGAGTATCTACAAAGATGTTCTTAGGGGTTGAGTTTCCCTGCTATAGGAGTATTCAAGCAGGCTGAGTGGAATAAAATACTGGTAGATTCTAAAATTTAACTAAACACTGTACACATTCAATCAAAAACAGCCCCGAGTATGTATGCAAGAGTAGTTATTATAATGACCAGATCCTCTATCAACAAAGAGGTTTAGATTTCTGGTCTGTTGAGGTATCCAAGTCAGCTTGTGACCAAGTGAGTCCCTTCCCTGGTGCAATCCCAGTTACCTTGGGTGATTGTGGTCTCAGTCAAGTTGCTGCCTGGGTCGTCGGGCTGCTGTTCTGATTTCTGGAGCTGGGCACTTGCTTTTCCTACGGGGCAAACTGAGCCGCTGCTGATGCCTCTGCTGCTGTTGTAGCTGCCACCACCGGAGCCACCACCGCTGCTGAAGCTGCCGCTGCCGTGTCCACCGCCGCTGCTCACCCCGAAGCCGCTGCTGCGGGATCTGTCGCCGCTGCTGCTCCTGGGTCCGCTGCTGCTGGGGCTGCTGGTACCGGTGCTGGAGCCGCTGAAGTTGCTGCCGAACTCTGCTCCTGCTTGGGTCCTGCTGTCAGCCCAAGTTGGCGTGGCTGGTCCCGGGCCGCTGCTGTGTTCGCTGGAGCTGGGTTCAGGCGGTGGGGGAGGGGAGGGAGCCGCGGCTGCTCTGGTTGTATCGCTGTTCCACGTGTGCTTCTACCTCCCGGTCTGCTCCTCCCTCCGTTGCTCGCTGCTGCTCTCCCCTCACGTTTCCCGAGTTGCGGAGAGCGCGGTGTAAGGGGAAAATCCCGCACCTGGCTTGTCCTGCGGCTCGAGCCGAGAGTCCGGCGGCTTTCTGCCGCGCCGCGGCTGCGGCGGTTGGCCGAGCCGCCCCGGAGCCGCTGTTCCCGCCTGTGCAGGCTCTGGATGCTCTGGAACTCTTCTACTTCTTCGCTGCCGCCTCAATTTCCTATACACCTCACTTTTTAGTAAAAGTGTGTATTTTGCTGAGTTTTTTTTGTCTTTTTCCCCCCTAAGCTGCTTTGGCGTGGTACCTACGCCGCCATCTTAACCGGAAGTCTCCTAATGTGTTTTTTTATTGACAACTCCCATAATTATAGATAATAATCCATGGTAATTCCTTCCCTTCCCCCACTTTCCCCTTTGCAACTCTACTCTCCATCATACCCCTTCACCCTCTCAGTCTCTCTTTTATTTTGATGTCATGATTTTTTTCTCCTATTATGAGGGTCTTGTGTAGGTAGTGTCAGGCACTGTGAGTTCATGGATATCCAGGCCATTTTGTGTCTGGAGGAACACATTGTAAGGAGTCCTACCCTTTCTTTGGCTCTTACATTCTTTCTGCCACCTCTTCCACAATGGACCCTGAACCTTGGAAGGTGTGATTTTTTTCCCCCCTTCTTTTTGTTGGTGTGTGTGTGTATGTGTATGTGTAGAGTATATGTGTAGTGTGGTATGGATGTGTGATGTATGCCCATGTACATGCAGATGCATGGACCCCATGCACATGTGTGCAGAGGCCCTAGGAAAATGTAGAATGTCCTTACTGCTCATCCATGTATTTCCTTGAGATGGTCAGCAAGCTATAGCTAGTCTCTTGGTCTCCGCCCCCTATGGACTGGGGTTTATAGGTATGCATGGCCATGTCCAGCTTTTAATGTGGTTTCTGGGGAGTGAACTGACCCCAAGAGGTCCTCAGCTTAAGTGACAAGAGGTCTTAACCATTTAGCCATCTCCTAGCTCCAAAATGAACATTTCCATGTCCTGGTCTAACAATATAACTCCACTGTCCATAAAGCCAAGCTGGGGAGAGAGCTCTGGGCTAGCCTTGCAAACATGAGGACCTGAGTTCAATCCCCATTACTCACATAAGCATGTCATCATTCTAGCACTGGGCAAGGAGGCAGAGACAGGAGGATCCCTGGGACTTAATGGCCAGTCAACCTGGCCTAATTGTTGAGCTTCAGGACAATGAAAGACTGTCTCACAAAAAAGGGGGGGGGGGATAAAACAGGGGCTGGAGAGATGGCTTAGGGTTAAGCCCTTGCCTGTGAAGCCTAAAGACCCCAGTTTGGGGCTTGATTCCCAGGACCCACGTAAGCCAGATGCACAAGGTGGCAAATGCATCTGGAGTTCTTTTGCAATAGCTGGAGGCCCTGGCATGCCCATTCTCTGTCTGTCTATCTCTCTCTCTGCCTCTTTCTCTCTCTGTCTGTCAGTCTCAAATAAATAAATAAAAATAAACAAAAAAAATTAAAAAGGACTGTGTTCCTGAAAGTGATACCCGAGGTCCTTTGGCTACCATACACAACTCAGGCATTCATCTGCACCTGAATACATTCGTCTCACACACCCATTAATAAGCACACACACACTGTTGCAGTCAGGTTCACATTGCTGGTAGAAATCACCCAACCAAGAGCAGCTTGTGGGAAAAAGAGGTTTATTTTGGCTTACAGGCTTGAGGGGAAGCCCCTCAATGGCAGGGGAAAATGGTGACATGAGCAGAGGGTGAACATTACCCCCAGCCAACCTAAGGTGGACAACAGGGACAGGAGAATGTGCCAAACACTGGCAAAGGGGAGCTGGCTATCACACCCATAAGCTCGCCCCTAATAATATACTGCCTCCCGGAGGTGTTAATTCCTAAATCTCCATTAGCTGGAAACTTAGCATTCAGAGCACCTAAATTTGTGGGGAACACCTGAATCAAACCATGCCCCCCATACAGACATGAAAGAGAGTGCGAGAATGAGCAAGAGTGAGTGCACATGTAAAAATGGATAGAACTGAAGGGAAGACTGGACAAGTCTGTTCTTATGTTCTAGGAACACACTTAACAAACTTTCTGAATCTGAAGAGAACCACTGTACATGGTGAACATACCAAAGCTTCTACAGAAGGTTCAGTCTGCTTAGTCACCAGAGAAAGGCAGCTTTGAATCAGATTGATATGCCTAGGATACACTTGAATGTGTACTTGGATGTGAAGTTGCATACTAGGTCTTTTTTTGTAGCTTTGTTTGCAAGAATAGTCAGTAGTAGACAAGTTACATAGATTATTAGTACATAATGGAATACCAGTCATATTACCACTAGATAGAATGATGGTGCTCTGTTGATTTGCTCATATGAAATGCTCTCTGAGATCATTATTTTAAATATTTTATTTATTTGATGGGGAAGGGAGAGGAAGAGGCAGATAGAGAATGGGCACTGCAGGGTCTCTAGCCACTGCAAGTGAACTCCAGACACATGCGCCACCTTGTGCCTTATGTGGGTATTGGAGAATCAAACCTGGGTCCTTAGGCTTCACAGGCAAGCAACTTAACTGCTAAACCATCTCTCCATCCCAGATCATATTATTTTAAATAAAATAATATCATGGTTTGGGGCTGGTGTGATGGCTCAGTGGATAAGTCACTTGCCACACAGTTCTGAGTACCTGAGTTTGGATTCTCAAACCCCATATAAAAGGCAGTTGTGGGAGGCTGGTTATTCTATGTGTCTATGGCAAGAAGAAAAGGGGAGATGGGGAATTTCCTAGAAGCTCATCAACAGAACATTGAACAAGAAGAGACCTTGCCTCAAAAGCAAGGTGACCAACTATGAAGTTGCCCTTTGACCTACATACATGTGCTGTGGCACACATCAAAAATAAAGCCAGGTGTGGCGGTACACACCTTTAATCCAGCACTCAGGGGACTGAGGTTGGAGAATCAGCATGAGTTTGGGATCAGCTTGGGCTACATAGTGAGTTTTAGATCAGATCAGCCTGGGGTAAAGTGAGACCCTATCTCAAACAAACAAAAAAAATAGTCTGGCCGGGCATGGTGGTGCACACCTTTAATCCCAGCACACAGGAGGCAGAGGTAGGAGGATTGCCATGAGTTTGAGGCCACCCTGAGACTCCATAGTGAATTCCAGGTCAGCCTGGACCAGAGTGAGACCCTACCTCAAAACAAACAACAACAACAACAAAAGTCCAGATAAATATATAGCAAGGTTTACAACAGTGTGCATCCATCTACACATGCATGCATGTGTATAGATACATGCCTTTAACATAAAAATCAATGTCAGTGTTTCTTATAGACAATGTAACTGTATGACTGAGTGGCAGGAAGAAAGGAAACTTGCCTTTCACTGTAACCCTTATATATTTTTAGAATTGTGTACTTTGAAAATATGTCTATTAAAAATAATTTAAAGGGATGGAGAGATGGCTTCGCGGGTAAGACGTTTGCCTGCAAAGTCAAAGGATCCCAGTTTGATTCTCCAGGACCCACATAATGCAGATGCACAAGGGGTTGCATGCATCTGGAGTTCGTTTGCTGTGGCTGGAGGCCCTTGTGTGCACATTCCCTCCCTCTCTCTCTCTGCCCCTCTTTCTCTCAAATAAATAAACAAAATATATTTAATAAAAAATAATTTTAAAATACTGTTAAAAATCTTATAGAAGGATCTTGTGCAGAAGACCGATGATTTTCTTGCCAGCAAAATCAAATGCACCAATATTTTCTTTTCCAGACAATGGGGTGGGCTTTGCATACAGGTGCCAAGAAAAATAGGAGGAGATATCCTCCAGCAGGGTGCTCAGACTGCAAGGGAGGATAGGAGCAAGGTGATGGCCTGCATATTCAAGCCTCCATGCTCATTGCTCACTGGGGGCAGGGTGCTTTAAAGGGCCCTTCCCCCACTGCTTATAGTCTAATTGCATCATTCCCCACTCTTTTTTTTCCCCTTCCCTCTTTTGTGCAGTTCTGGGAATTAAACTCAGGGTCTGATGTGTGCTAGGCAACTACTTTGTAGTTATTGGGAATTGAACCTGGACTGGTAGACTTTGCAAGCAAGCCCCTTTAACCACCATCCCAGACTAAATTTTAAATGATAAGGTTGGAAAGATGGCATAACAGCAGGTGCTTGCCTGAAGAAACCTAACTACCCAGGTTTGATTTCCCAGTACCCACATAAAACCAGATACACAAAGTACGCATGTATCTGGAGTTCTTTTGCAGCTGCTGGGGACCCTGATGTACCCATTCTCTCTCTCCTCTCTCTTGCTCTTTCTCTCTCTGCTTGAAAATAAATAAAATTACTTGCAAAAAAAAAAATAAATTTTAGGCTGGGGAGATGGCTTAGCAGTTAAGGTGCTTGCCTGCAAAGCCAAAGGATCTAGGTTCAATTCCCCAGGACCCACATAAGCCAGATGCACAAGGTGGCACATGCATCTGGAGGCCCTGGCATGCCCATTCTCTCTCTCTCTCTCTCTCTGCTTCTCTCTCTCTCGAATAAATTTAAAAAAAAAAAAACAAACCAAAAATTAGAAAGGGATATTGCATTTGTCACTTTGGAAGTCCTTTTTTGTTCTGTTTTTTTGAGGTAGGGTCTCACTCTGGCCCAGGCTGACCTGGAATTCACTATGTAGCCTCAGGGTGGCCTTGAACTCACTATGATCCTCCTACCTCTGCCTCCTGAGTGCTGGGATTAAAGGCGTGCGCCACCATGCCCGGCCCTTTTTTTTTTTTTTTTCTTAAGAGATGGGGTTGGGGGTTGCAGGAGAGGAAGAGAGAGAGAATGGGCATGCCAGAGCCTCCAGCCACTGCTAATGAAACCCAGATGTACACACTACCTTGTGCATCTGGCTTAGGTGGGTTCTGGGGAATAGAACCTGGGTCCTTTGGCTTTGTAGGCAAGTGCCTTAACCACTAAGCCATCTCTCCAGTCCTCCACTTACATGGTTACTGGGTTATTGAACCTGGGCTATCAGGCTTTGCAAGCAAACGACTTAACTGTTGAGCCATGTCTTCAGCCCCTCTTTTGTTCTTTTAAAACTGTAACTGAGATTCTTCCATGAATATAATGTTTGCTTTTTGTATCTGTGATGGTTTGAGTTAGGTGTCCCCCTATAAACTCGTGTTTTCAATGCTTGGTTCCCAGATCATGGTAGTTTGGAAGGTGGAGCCTTGCTGGAGGAGGTGTGTTGTTGGGGGCAGGCTTTGGGGTGTTATAGCCAGCTCCCCCTTGCCAGAACTCTGTCACTTTCTTGTTGCTGTTTCCATGTGCTGTGGAAGAAGGTGATGTCCAACCTCTGCTCCACCATCTTTTCCCTGCCATCTTGAAATTTCCCCATGAGTCTGTCTGTAAGTCAAAATAAAAATTTCCTCTATTAACTGCTTTTTGTCAGGTGCTTTGTGTCAGCAACAAGGTCATTGCAAATTCTCTTTTTTTTTTTTTTTTTTTTGAGGTAGGGGCTCTAGGCCAGATTGACCTGGAATTCACTATGTAGTCTCAGGCTGGCCTTAAAGCTCAGTCACAGCAATCCTACCTCTGTCTTCTGAGTGCTGGGATTAAAGGTGTGCACCACCATGCCCAACAGGTCACTGCAACAATGTATTAACATATCAAAAGCATTTTCCCGTGTCATGAGAGATTATTCATAAAAATGTGAATGTTTGAATAATGATCATTTATTTTTGATATTTCTATTGTTCAATTTGCTTTTGTGTTTTTGAGATAGATATTCATGAAGCCTGTTAATCTTAAACTTGCTATGTAGCTGAATATGACCTTGAACTCCTGACCCTCTTGCTTCCACCTCCCAAGTGCTGATATTATAGGCATGTATTACCACATCCAGCCTATTTAATTTTTTTGTTTGTTTGTTTTTTGATTTTTTGAGGTAGGGTCTCACTCTAGCCCAGGCTGACCTGGAATTCACTATGTAGTCTCAGGGTGGCCTCAAACTCATGGCAGTCTCCGACCTCTGCCTCCCAAGTGCTGGGATTAAAGGCGTGCATCACCACGCCCAGCTGCAGCCTATTTAATTTTATTTGCTGTTAGAAATATGCTGATGTGGGCTGGCCAGATGGCTCAATGGTTAAAGACACTTTCTTGCAAAGTCTTATGGCCTGGGTTTGATTCCCTAGTACCCACATAAAGCCAGATGTACAAAGTGGTGTACAAGTACAAGATGTACAAGTGTCCGTAGTTCGTTTACAGTGGCAGGAGGCCATGATGTGTAACCATTATCTTGTCTGCTTCTTTCTCTCAAATAAAGAAGATATTTTTAAAAAATATGGTGATGGACCACCTTTGTCCATACTATAGTTTTATATTAGTTTTTCTTCCAAATTGAATTGGGCTGGAGAGATGGCTCTGAGGTTAAGGCACTTGCCTGCAAAGCCTAACAACCCGAGTGTTTTTGACAGTGTTAGTGATGAAACTCAGTCTGAGGCATACATTAGTACCCTCTATAGTTTAGATAACATGTGTATATTATGAGCGAGGTAGAGATAGAGGACAGGTAGATAGGAAGGAAGGAAGGAAGGAAGGACTGATGGACACTCTTGGGACTAAGGTCCTATTTAACAGGCAGGAGTGATAAGGTCTTACCCCTCTCACTTTGCTTACCAAAATAAGCCCTCAACATTTATGGATTTGATCAGGTGCTGTATATTTATATTAGTATTGTTAACAGTAGCAACAGTACCACATGCATTTGAGTTATATAAATACATGGTGACAAAATAATTTTTGAATTGACCTATTAGGACATAGCATGTTTTAATGTGTTAATATCACATTAATGTTGACTCCTTTTAAAAACCTTGATAGCTAGCTGTCTGGCAGTTTTGAACTTGGGGAAGTAATTTGAATGCCAAATAATAACCCTTGTGATCACAGATTTAAGATTCAAGATGTAAAAGAAAACCCTGAAGGAACATTGTAGAATTCAGCCCTGTGACTAAAGAGTGGGCCCTAGTGCACTAAAATCCCGTGACAAGGTTTTCCTCAGGAACGGAAATCACCACCTTGATTTGTGTTCCACAGTGGACTTATTTCCCAAATCAGCCTGTGGCCATGCTTCCCATCCCAAAGCAAATGTTTGTTTTGTTACAGTGATTGAAGTATTTCCATTGGTGAAACAAATATTTCTAGTTGAAAGAAACAATTGGGCAGCCAGGAGGTGTCAGAATAGAACAGATGTCTGCCTGCTTTTTAAAAAGAAAGTACCACCTTGTACTTGACTGTTGTGGTTTTGGCCACATGGGTTAAGGAAGATACTATAAAATGTGGTCTCACTCTAATCTCAGCTCATGGATATGGCACTGCACCTCTTTTTGCCATGGTTTTTTTTTTCTTCTAGAAAATAGGGATAAGTATTCTGAGTGAATTTTGTTTATGATCAAGGTTTTTGTGTCTTCTTCCACCCCCCCACACTTTTTTTTTTTTTTTTTCGAGGTAGGGTCTCACTCTAGCCCAGGCTGACCTGGAATTCACTGTGTAGTCTCTGGGTGGCCTCAAACTCATGGCAATCCTCTACCTCTGCCTTCCAAATACTGGGATTAAAGGCATGTACCACTATGCCCCCCCATACTTTTTCATTGTTTTTAATTTTGTTTTATTTTTATTTATTTATTTGAGAACAACAGACAGAGCGAGAAAGAGGCAGATAGAGGGAGGGAGAGAGAGAAGGAATGGGCACGCCAGGGCTTCCAGCCACTGCAATGAACTCCAGATGCCTGTGCCCCCTTTGTGCATCTGCCTAACGTGGGTCCTGGGGAATTGAGCCTCGAACCGGGGTCCTTAGGCTTCACAGGCAAGCACTTAACTGCTAAGCAATCTCTCCAGCCCCTCATTGTTTTTAAAAATGTATCTGTTTGAATCAAATTTACTAATAAGGAACAATAGTCACTGGGATATACAGGGAAATTCTGCTTGCTGTTAGTCATTGCCTCTTCTTTCTTTTTGTTTTTGTTACTGTTTTTTTGAGGCAGGGTCTTGCTCTAGCCCAGTGACCTGGATTCACTATTCACTATGTAGTCTCAGGGTAGCCTTGAATTCACAGCAATCCTCCTGCCTACCTCTGCCTCTCAAGTGCTAGGATTAAAGGCATGCATCACCATGACTGGCTGGCTTTTTTTTTTTTTTTTTTCCAAGGTAGGGTCTCACTCTAGTCCAGGCTGACCTGGAATTCACTATGTAGTTTCAGGGTATCCTTGAGCTCTCGGTGATCCTCCTACCTCTGTCTCTCAAGTGCTGGGATTAAAGGCATGTGCCACCATGCCTGGCCTGGCTGGCATTTTTATTTTATTTATTTATTATTAGTTATTTATTAGAGAGAGAGAAAATGGGTGTACCAGGGGCCTCCAGCCACTGCAAACCAGCTCCAGATGCATGTAACCCTTGTGCATCTGGCTTATGTAGGTCCTGGAGACTTGAACTGGGATCCTTTGGCTTTGCAGACAAACACCTTAAACGCTAAGCCATCTCTCCAGCCCCTGGCTGGCTTTTTGAGACAGAATCTCACTCTGTAGTGTAGAGTGACTCACTCACTGTGTTGGACAGGCTGGCCTTGGACTCTTGGCAATTCTGTCTCAGCCTCCCAAGTGTTGAAATTATAGGTGTGAGCCACCGTTCCTGGCTGCATGTTATTTTATTTTTAAATTTTAATTATATAATATTTAGGGTATTATGTCATGTTTTGAGATGTGTACCTGTTATGTAATAGTCAAGTTAGAGCAACATAACTATCTCCTCAAACATTAATAATTTGTTTTAAATTTTTAATTAATTATTTAAAAAATGCACCCATTCTCTCTCTTTCTCTCTCTGCCTCTTTCTCTCTCTTGGTCTGTTGCTCTCAAATAAATAAATAAAAACAAACAAACAAAAAAACAGGGATGAAAAGCAAAAAGAACAATGGTGCAGGGGGATCCAAGTGGCAGGACATGGAACTTCTGCATTGAGCAGTGGGTACTAAGCTACAGTCAGACAGGAGGAAGTAAGACGCGCTGGGTATACAGCAGGAAGACTAGATCCACATCTGTAAGCTGAAAGAAAAGAGTTTAAATATTTTCACCATAAAAAATAATTAATAGAGGGGCTGGAGAGATGGCTTAGCTGTTAAGTGCTTGCCTGTGAAGCCTAAGGACCCGGGTTCGAGGCCCATATTCCCCAGTACCCACATAAGCCAGATGGATGTACAAAGTGACACATGCATCCAGAGTTCATTTGCAGTGGCTGGAGGCCCTGATATGCCCATTCTCTCCTTGCAAATAAATAAATAAAAACATTTTTAAAATAATTCTTCTTTCTCTTCCAGTCCAGACCTACTTTTGAAATATTTTAGGTTTTAAAAAATATTTTATTTATATTCATTTGACAGAGAAAGAGGGGGAGAGAGAGTGGGCATGTCAGGGCTTCCAGCCATTGCAAACAAACTCCAGATACATGAGCCACCTTGTGCATCTGGCTTACATGGGTCCTGGGGAATTGAGCCTTGAACTGGGGTCCTTAAGCTTCACCAGTAAGCACTTAACCGCTGAGCCTCTCTCCAGCCTCCTCTGGGTTTTTTTTTTTTCCCCTAAGACATTGCTTGATGAAACTGCTGGCTTTATAAGTGGTAGAGGTGCAGCCTTGCCAGGCTGTCCCTATTCACTGTAGGGCATTATAGAGAGCCCCAGCAACTGGGCAAGTCACTGTCCCTCTTTTTTTTTCTTTTATCTGTAGATAGAAGAAAGGGAAGAGGGAGGAGGGAAATGGGAGGGACTAACAGTATAGATCAGATTAAATGAATTTCTTTGGTCATAGAGATGAGTTGCTGTTCTTCAAACAAGCAAGCACACCATCACTGTCTCTCTGTTTTTTAAAAATATTTTATTTATGTGACAAAGAAAGAGGAAGGGAGGGAGGGGAGGGAGGGAGAAAGGGAGAGAGAAAGGGAGGGAGGGAGGGAGGGAGGGAGAGAGGGAGGGAGGGAGGGAGAGAGGGAGGGAGGGAGGGAGACAGAGAGAGAGAGAGAAAATGGGCATGCCAGGGCCTCCAGCCACTGTAAACAAACTCCAGACGCATGTGCCCCCTTGTGCATCTGGCTTACGTGGTTCCTGAAGAATTGAACCAGGATCCTTTGGCTTTGTAGGCAAATGCCTTAACCGCTAAGCCATCTCTCCAGCCTCCATCACTGTCTCTTTGAATAGGAACAGTTTTCAGTGTTGTTAGAGTTTCCAGGTTGGCTTTCCCACACATAAACCATACCCACCTTTCATGTAAGTAGCACTATTTCCTAATGGCCACACCCTGAGACTGTGAGGGTGTACTTGCTTCCTTGGGACCTGTGTTTACTGGAAGGGCTGGCCTCAGCCTCTTGCTAAAAGGACGTTCAGGTTAGAGCTCTTTGTGACAGGCAGCAGTCCCCTGGAATTGATTGGCACCACAAGTAACCCTTCTTTGTTTCTATCTCTAGAGTTGCAGAGAGGGATTAAAAGGAAAGGGGGAAAACTCTTTAGACTATATAGATCTAAAAATAGACATCATGGATGCTGATTGGAACCCTCCCAGCCTCTCAGATGAGAGGTCTCAATTTGTGTTACACAGAGGGGCAGCTCACTTCGGTCTTGTTCACCAGTTATACTACTCCCCAGAGAAGCTCAATAAATTTTATAGGAAAGTTTCCTCCTTATGTGGAAGGAGCTAAGCCCAGTGCCTGGTGTGGCTGGATAATTTAGGGCTCCAAGGGAGTTTGTCTGCCTTGTGAAATAACCTGTCAAAAGCAAATGCACAGAAACTTTTGATTTCTGTTGATTTGGCTGTGTTGTTGGTCCTACTGGCACTGGGTTCTATGACCCTAGCCTGTCTGCTGAGGAATTAAATGCCCCACATTTTGCATTTCGTTACTGCTGAAATGGTCCGCACTACTCCAGGAGTGACTTCTAAGCTGCTGCCCCGCTGATCTGTTTTCACTGCTGATCCTTGAGAGCTCCACTCCTGGATGTAGCTGAGCTCTCACTTCTCTTCTGAGAGCAGAGACCCTCTTCCTTGACATGGGGAATCTTTAGACTTCTATGCAGACAGCTTGCCAGGTCCCTCAGTCTGTAAGCTGGCAGTGAAATACATTGAGTGCTGGCTTTTTACTTAGTGATTTATACTAGGAGAAGTGTCTGGTTGATATCCAGTGTCCTTTTGTCTTTGTGTTTATTTTTCTTATACATTTAATGTATTTAAAGGATATATTGTCTTTATGGTTCACTGGGATAAGGAGGGGATTGGTGCAAGTTTTAATGAGAGGTCCCCAGTGCTCTGTGCTGGGAGGAGAATTATATCCGTGGTTAGGTATCT
The DNA here is from genome assembly GCF_020740685.1 of Jaculus jaculus. NCBI lineage: Eukaryota > Metazoa > Chordata > Mammalia > Rodentia > Dipodidae > Jaculus > Jaculus jaculus. Next base: position 45,141,226 of record NC_059106.1, read on the forward strand.
CTTTCTTTCCTTGGGTGGCAGGAGGCAGTGTTTTGCTGCTTTCTGAAACAGCATTTCTGCCTGACAATTTTTAGAAGGATAAGGAGAGGACATTCAGTTTCCAGGCATCATCAGCAACTTTTTCTCCTGTTGTTTGAACTTTCCTCAGTTAAGGAGAGTAGAAAGTCTCCCTGTTCAGTTCTTGAAATTACATATCAATATCAAGATTGTAGGAGCCAGCCCACCATCAATTCAATTTGTATAAAAACTCTTTTAAGCTAATAATATTTGGAACTAGTTTTCTCAAAAATTGTTTTCACTGCTTAGGGAAGTTAATCAGTGGAGAAGAAATCATTTGGCTTATTTGCTTAATATTTTAACCTAGTGAATTAGACAGTTGGGGGGCTGGGACGGGATAAGAAAGTGGGTGGGGGCGACCCCATAAACAAGGTGATATATAATATTTTTTTTGTTCTCCTTTTAAATAAATACCGATCAGCTTTATGTTCAGAGACAATAGGAGCCGTTGGCTTAAATTTGCAGTTTACTGTATTTATGGCTGTAATATCAAGGTGCTGCCGTCGTAATTTCATGCCCCAATGAGAAGAGCAAGGTCGAAGCAAATGCTTCCATCGGCATCTGCTAGCACACTAACTCATAAACAAGGCCCGGCTGGATCAGGTGGCACGGAATAATACAGGCTAATGAAATACAGCACAGCTTTCCATTACTGTTAGTTTTTACAGTGTCGTCATTACGTGTAATTTATGTTTAAAAAATTCAATTTTATACAAGGCACTAGGAAATGGGGGTCTACAGGTCATCCAACGACTTTTAGAGGCTCCGAGAGTCCTTATTGTACTCTACTGTTCCAACAAAATGTTAATAAAATAAAATAAAAGTACTTTTCTCTTGTTCCTCCCCGAACCTCTTCTGAGAGAGTTGCTTTTTCTTTAATTCGGGAGTTTCTTTAGCTTGCTGTCGTCTCTGCCTTACCCCTCCCAAAGCTTGTGGGGTGTGCCAGTGGAATAAGTAGTGGTGTTCTGGGAGAGCTGACCCCTGCTCAGTTTCCGAAGTCACAGACTTACTACCCAAGTTCCAGAAGTGGGGGACGGCAGGTGGGAGGGTCTGCATTCTCAGCCCTTCACTGCTGTCCTTGCCGAGGTTTGGGGCTGTGGCCCTTGTTCTCACCGGTAAACTCAGTCCAAGCTGGGAGGTGCAGGCAGTGTTCGTCACCTTGCAGATTTTCAAACGATTTCCAGCCCTTCCATCCTTGACCCAAAGGGTGTAGAGAATACTGCTTCACCCTCATAGGGGCAGGCCCACGGCTGTGCCCAGTGTTCACTGGGTACAGTGTTGAGGTCACTTGTTCTGAGAAGCCTTTGTAGAGCCAAGCACACCGGTACCCCTTGCTGGTACCCTCATGTGGCCTGAGTCATAGGGAAGTGAGGTGGGTCATTACATTTACCTCAGTAAATATGGCTTTATTTGCATTTTAACAAAAACTTCAGAAAAAAGAAAATAGATTAGCTTATGTGCTGAGGGATAAAAATAGGCAGGCATGGCCTCCTGAGGCATTCTGTTTAGATGGCAGTAGCCCAGTTTTTAAAAAGGTTATTTATTTATTTTTACTTTTTCAAGGTAGGATCTCACTGTAGCCCAGGCTGACCTGGAATTCACTCTGTAGTTCCAGGCTGCCCTCAAACTCACAGCAATCTACCTACCTCCTTCTGCCTCCCAAGTGCTGGGATTAAAGACGTGTGTCACCATACCTGGTAAGCCCACTTTTTTTTTTTTTTTTTTTCCCCCCGAGTTAGGGCCTCACTCTAGCTCAGGCTGACCTGGAATTCACTGTGGAGTCTCAGGATGGCCTGGGAACTCATGGCAATCCTCCTACCTCTGCCTCCTGAGTGCTGTGATTAAAGGCATGAGCCACCATGCCTCGCCTAAGCCCACTTTTTTGATCAATGGGACAGTACCTTATTTCCAGTGTATTAAAAGCAGCCTACTGGGCTGGAAAGATGGCTTAGCAATTAAGTGCTTGCCTGTGAAGCTTAAGGACCCTAGTTCGAGGCTCGATTCCCCAGGACCCACGTTAGCCAGATGCACAAGGGGTGCACATGTCTGGAGTTTGTTTGCAGTGGCTGGAGTCCCTGGCATACCCATTCTCTCTCTCTCTCTCCCCCTCCTTCACTCCTCCGTTCTCTGTCTGTCACTCTCAAATAAATAAATAAAAATGAACAAAAAAAGTTTTTTTTAAAAAAGCAGCCCATTGTGAGAAAAGTATTGGAGAAGAAATCCTTGGCTGTATCTGCACAGGGGCAGTTTTCTGCTCAAGGAAACTGTGTTCCTGATGTCTTTGGAAGTAGAGGACACTGAGAGTACAGGAAGCAGCTCTGCATCCCGAGTGTCAGGATCCTCATTCAGGTGGAGAGCTGAGAAAGCTCTCAGGTTTGCAGATCAGGAAGCTGGGGACCCCAAAGTAAGGGTGCACTCTCAGCTTCTGGGAGTCTGTACCCATGGCACTGCTCCTCCTGCTGTCTTGGACAAGTTTCCTTGTCCCTTCCTCCTCCTTTTGGCTAAAACTAGTAAGTAGAATGACTGTGCAAGACTCTCTTGGAGTTATTCTCTACCAACGGTTTATTTTAAAAAAATTATTTTTATTTATTTCTGAGAGATTGGGAAGGAAAAAGGATGAGTGCATCAGGGCCTCTGGCCACTGCAAATGAACTCCAGGTGCATGCGCCACTATATGTATCTGGCTTATGTGGGTTCTATGGAGTCAAACCTGGGTTCTTAGGCTTTACATGCAAGTGCCTTAACAGCTAAGCCATCTCTCTAGTCTTTCAATAATATATTGTAATTGTTGTTATTATAAACTATGGGCGGCAAGGTGGGAACTCTTGAAAATCACCTCATGGAAGAAGGGAAGTTACTCGAACATTAAAATGCCAAGTACTGGTGGTATCACATAGTACAAATTGACACCTTGACTAAGAAAAAATTAAGCTTTATTATAATGGACTGATTCTTCCAAAGGCATATAGGGGTTGGAGGAGGCTTGTATGCCACACTGGGTGGTCAAGTCCTGCTCCATCTCTGCTCTGCTCAGCCATTGCTCAGTCCCTCTGCAGCTAGATTATTCCTTGTAGATAGCAATCAAGTGGAAGGAAGTGTGTGTGTCTAATTTGCATGAGATTATTTAAAACAAAAAAAAAAAAAGGTCTGCATTAGTCAGGGTGATGGTAAACAACGCAGAGATGCCTTTTATAATATAGCCTTTGCCTCAGCTTTCAGAGCCAAATATAATTCACTTACAATCGGCAGTTTCCTTTATTATTCCTGTTAACCTTTTGGATCCTGCAAGGTCTCAATCAAAGCTCTGCATTGCTCATCTTGCCGGTGCAGGGGGAAAGATGGGACTAGGACACCTGGATGTCTTAGGTATGGGTCCTGTGGCAGCAGCGTATCACAAAGGCAGGGTTGGAGGCAATAACTGGAGAGGTGGGTGACTCTTTCCAAGACTCCTTGGATTCTAGGTGAACCATGTAGCTCTGTTGAAAGCTGAAGCTGGGGGCATTCAAGGAAGTGTAGACGGCAGTCTCTGAGCAGCATCTGGATCTAATTTGAGGTTAGGAGCTTAGAGAAAGATGAGGAGAACACACTTCTTTTCTCATTTGATATTACAAAGTTGTCCAGGTATCCTTTGCAGTTCGGACCCAGATGTTGAGTTCCTGTGCTGTTTCCATATAGGCACAAGCCAGGTATCCTATATAGATAGAGGTTTTAAGATGACAGTGGGAGAAGGGACTTTTCATTCTCTCAATCCCTTTGACAAGATTGTAGCCTCAAGACATGAGGTCTGAATCTGCAGTCTGATGTTCGTAACTCTGCTATGGTGGCAAGGTGCCAGGTCTGGAGGTGAAGACCCCAGGTTGTCATGGCTTTATTGTTCTGTAGGACAAGTGTGATTTGGATCAAGGTCTTCACCTACCTTGGGCCTCAGGTTTTTTATCTGCCGAGAGGAGGCAGTGGTTGAGGCAGTACTCTAGCTCTAACATTATATTGTCCAGTGAGATTGTTAGAATGCTTATTTTGAAAAAAAAAAAAAGATAAAGAAAAATGATTCATTTGTTGAAGCTAAATCAAAACCTGACCCTCCTGGAGAACAAGGGATATCAGAATTCCAGCTAGTATAAATTTAGAACATCAAATGATAAGGTCTCTGAAAAACCAGAGCTTGGAAGGAAGTGCTGATGCCCTTTAAACCGCGGCCTTACTGGTGGGCTCTGCTGCGATAATGCAAGGAACATGTTTTATTAGGAAAATGGTCTTCATAAAAGCCTAGGGCCAGAGGGCAGAACAGTGGGCAGGGAGTCCTGTTCCTTTAACCAGCTCCAGCTCTCGGGGCCGTGATGCAGCCTGTAACTTACTGTATATTTCCCCAGCGTTAAACATTATCGTACTTGTTTATATTTGAAAGAGCCAAAAGGGAAAATGAGAATGCAACTGAATGCTCCTTTTGGGAAAATTATCCTCATTTGCAGCCAGCGGCTGACAAGGCACATAATCCACCAGGTCTGTAGAATTCCATAGTGTACCAGTGACCAGCAGCCTGTGCTGACGTCGCAGATGCCGCTTCCTTCTCTAGTGGTTGATTGTGAACTGGTTAAAACATGTTTCAGCTCTCTTCTCGGAGAGGGGTACCACTTCCTATTTAAGGAAGCACTGAGAACACCCACAAGGCACAAACTCTAGAAAAGTGTCTTTCCCTTTTGCTTAGCTTGTCCTTCTGTCCTGTCCCTGGTCTGCTGTGGAGGAGAAACAACAGAAAACAACAATCCTGTTTGCAGAAGCTGAGGAGGTAGACAGGCACATCACTGGCCGAGATGGTACTCAGCCTCACTTGTGTCTGGAAGGGGGGGAGGCTTAGTCGGGAAAGCTCGGGTGCCTTTCCTCCTGAGTGTGAGGAGGGTGCCCCTGAGGCCTTCAAGCCAGCAGTAGTGTGGGACTGCCTGTCCCTGGGTAGCCCCACTACATGTGTGGAGATGGGAAAGGAAGCTACGGGCATGGGGACAGACCTCAGCAACTCAGCCAGAGAGGAGAGAAGCCATCCAGGGCTACGATGAATAGTTTAGTCATTCCCTTGACCAGTTATATGAGAAGTTTGAGGGATGTCTCACGGCAGTATGGTACAGGGCAGAGCTGTGTTCTAAAGCATTAATGTGTACCATCTACTAGCTCCTTGGCACCAAGTGCGAGGCACCATGCTCTGAAGATGCTGATCCTCAGAACCACCTTGCACTTCATCCACCCCCAGGGGCAGGTGTCCCATGCTGTGAGCCTCTAATGGAGAGCTGCTGACTGGATGTGGGAACACTCATGCTCAAGTTGAAAAGCTCTATGTTGTGGCTCAACTGGATATTGGGATTCCTGGAATAGTCAGGGCTGGTCTGAGTTGTCTTTTGCCATGGTCTCCCACCTGCTTTCCCCAGCTACTGCAGGAGAGCACGTTTATACATGCTGTGACTTTCTGAGTGGGCATTACAGGAAAGTTCTCATTCCTGGCCACTGTACTTCATTCCTGTTCTGTGGCTTGGTCAGTGCCTTGTTCTCTACCAAGTCATTGCCCATCCCCATTGGCCTCTGGAAAATCTGGCTATGTGCTCACTGGACTTGGGGTGTTGGTGGGCTCTCATTTGCCTTCCATTCCTTCATGAGCAAATCCTTTCCACATGTTATAGCCACTGCAGATGGCGCCCTGTGGTTTCCCGATGGCCCATGTGCAATGTGGGTTAGAGTGTTGGGAGGACTTTAAAAAAGGGAAAAGACAGACTAGCCAAAGGCGATCAGGCAGCCCATGATAGGCTCGAGCAATAATCATCTGAAAGTTTGGGCCTGGCCTTGTTTTGATCTGTTTTCTTGTTTTATTTTCTTCTTTTCATTCTATATCCCATTCATACTAATCACAGTCAGTCCTGATTTTTCTTTTTATTTCTGCATTTGTCATAAAATAAAGCAAATTATTCCCGTCTTTGGAAACGATCTAGACTAATTAGTCGTCTCACCCAATAATTAGTTTTTTGTTTCCCTGTCTGTTTTCATGCATTATTGTTAGTTTTTCCCCCTCTTTTTTTTTTTTTTTTAACACCATTACAGATTAAAATGAGCTACATTTGCAGTTGATGGTATCTGTTTTCGGGGAGAATGGAGAATTGCAGTACAGAGTGACTTCAAAAGCAGCAATAAACTCAAGGATAAATTAAGGAAATTGAATGAGCCACATTTGGAAGCAGTGTTGAGGCTAATATTCTGTCGCTTAAGGTTAAATTGCAGCCGAGGGGGTTCTGGAGAACCCGAAATCGGGGAGGCAACTTACCAAGATGCAAGACACTGCTGTGGCCTCTAGGGCCTTTTCGCAAGGAAGATTTCATTGCAGCATGGACTCCGGCAGAAGGTACTCACCTGTGTTCTGTGCTTTTTCTCCCCAGGGCTGACAGATGAAGAGATTGATCTGGCTTTCCAGCAGTCAGGCACTGCTGCTGATGAACCTTCATCCTTGGGCCCAGCCACCCAGGTTGTTCCTGTCCAGCCCCCTCACCTCAATCCACAGCCATACAGTAAGTCACCTGCCATAGCTTCTTTGTAATTGTGACTGGGATCCAAGACTTTGGTACAAGAGCAATATCTTGGGTATCCCAGACTCAGCACACTGGGCAAAGAAACCAGTCTTCATTTGACTAGGGTTTTAAAATAAATAAATAAAAAGCTCTTGGGATTTTTTAACAAAAGGTGATCCATGCACATCTACCTTGACTGTGTTAAGTGAGGCTGGAGAAGAGAGCAAGGTGGTGGTGCTGTTTCTGGTAATGCTTCTTACACCAGTGGTTTCCTGTGTCACTTTCCTGACTAGCAACATGGACTTGGGATTCATGAGTGCATTCTCCTTTAGTTGCTGAAGGAACTTGTCTCTGACTTTATTTTTAAAACTTAATATTTGTAAGTTTAGGCCGATCTTCTCTCCTATGTCCCAGCTATACTGTCCATGTTATATTCATGTAGTAGCAACCTATTAGTTTCATGTTAAAATATAAAGGTCCATTTTGCATGCTAGTTTTAATAATCATATGAGATCATGGCCAGTGAGGGGTTTTTGTTGTTTTTAAGTGAAGACTGCTATAGTAAAAAGTACAGCTGTAGGTGAATTCATCCAGAAAAAGACAAAATCTCTTCTCTAGGTCACTTACAAAAAGTATTTTAAAAGTTAAAATTGACTCCCAAAGCTACAGAAAATAGTTCAATTTTGTTTCTTTAAAGCAACTCAGCTTGACTCTATTATCTTTCAAAATGCCTTTTCTATAATTTTCATTTTAATTGTCTTGAGAAGTTTCAATTTTTTCAAAAAATGATTTAAAAGAGTGTTAGAGACCAGTTTTAAAGGGAATATTTTAAAATGGCAGGCTTATTTTAATCCCTGAACGTAGGCTCTAAAGCCACCTTCTTTCTATCTCTTCACCATGCTTTCACCTAGCTTTGGCTGCAGGTGGTCAGATTATCTGTGTGGTAGACACAGCAGCAGAATGCTGTCACCTGTGGATAAGTGAGAAGCCCAGCAGTGGGCTGGACTCTGCCTGTGTGTCACAGATCATATTTAAAGAGCGCATCTACTTTCTCAGAAAGCTGAAGGGCAAAGCCAGGACACATGTGCCCACACATCTTATCCCTCTACATTTGGCCTAAGCACCAGCTGGAAAGAGGCCTGCGACTCAGGGAAGAACCTTGTGATTTTCCTCCTCTTGTGACTGGAGACTCATTTATTCATTCGTAGACCTCATTCTTTCAATTGTGTTGACTTAGGGCCCTAAACCTAGCTTTTAACCAAGGGCCAAGTGTCCATACTTTTCCTGAGTCAGGTCCCTGGGCCCACCCGTTTAATGGTATTTGTTGAGGATAGGCAGTGGCAGCTGGGGTGCAGAATTTTCTAAGATGCACATCTGTTCTGTTCCAGCTGTTTCTTCCCATGGCTTAATACCAAACAGGTCTCTAGGCTACTTACAAACTTCCTTCTTAGAAACAAATTGTTCTGCTTGGTCACAGAGTTGGCCTTAAATGACACACTTTTGCCCTCCTTCTGGATGTACAAAGGGTTAACTGCTAGTCTTCCTGAAAGGCTGAAGAATGGGACACAGCCACAGTAATCTACATCACTCTTCCACTCACTCACACACGCAGATACCTTTAGTCTCTTGGCTCTAAAAATAACACACACCTTCTTAGAGACAGACTTCCTCATGCTTTGACACCAGCATGAAAACAATGGTAATGGTAATTTTAAATGCCTAAAGTTTTCAGTTGTCACCATTGAGCTCATTCTCCTCGTACTGTTACCTTGCTCCTTTCAGCTCTGGGGGTGACTCTGCCTCTTCACTTTTGTACTTTTGCCAAGAGGTGTCAAAACTGCTCAAAAAAAAAAAAAAAAGACTTGATTTTGATTAATATAGAGAAACAAGACTTTGCCTGACTGATAATAAAACTGATAAATGACATTTGAATTACTTGTAGCGGTAATTTATTACATAAAATATCTTTTATTTGACATGCGATTAGTTGCTGGAAGCATCACTCAATCTGACTAGTTTAAACATGCTCTAAAATGAACCCCAGTAAAAACCAGGGCTGTCGGCTGCTCGCGCTATGAAATATACTAATCCTGGAGTGAGGGGAAAAAAGCCTGACTTTAAATATTTAAATGATTAATTGGGTTTATATTTTTTTTTTGCCTCTCTAACCCCCTTAATTACAAGCAAACTCAGGGGAGTTTCTGAACTAGGTGTGCAGTCTGCATGCTTATCACTGAGGCATTGTCTGTGTCTGGGAGGGATTTATGGCCTCCTGTTCATGTGTGTTCCTGCTGTTTTAACGCCTAGGTCTCTGGCAGCCCTTTCCTTCTCATTTCTTGGCTGTTGAAGGACATTTTACCTCTAAGTCTAAGCCTGCAAAATGGAATTTCCAAGCCCAGCCCCAAATGCTCATGGGTTGGGGTGGGGTAGGTTTTCCGAGACCACCTTAGGGAGCCAGTGCATACCAGTCTCCATCTCCTGGCCTGCTATCCCACTGGCTCAGAGGCTGCCGGGCTGTTGGGTGCTCTGTGGTGAGTAGTTGATCTTGAGATGTTAGTTAAGTGCCAATGGACTCCAAGAGAAGCACTAGTTCAGTTCAGTGTGTCTTAATAAGTACTGGGGTGATCAACACCACAGAATGTGAGAGATTCAAGGCATGATCTTGAAGAATCCCACAGGCTCTTGGGAGAGGTAAGATAAACTTAAGAAAAAGAGAATAATACAAAGCATTATGAGTTCACACCAAAATTAATTATACAGACAAAAAAAATTCCACAAGTTCATAGAAAAGAGAAAAATTAATGTGGACTACAGAAGTCAGGAGGCTTTGTGGAAGTGGCAGGAAGGTGACATGTAGAGGAAGCTTGGTATCACCTGGTACTAGGAAAAGTCAGGTTGTGATTCGAGAAGAGATTTGACATTCTGTGTTTCATATTTTGGTTTCTTTCTGTTTTACTTTGAGTCAAAAATCAGCCTGTGAGGGCTGGAGAGATGACTCTCAGTAGTTAAGCTGTTTGCCTGCAGAGTCTAACAACCTAGGTTCAATTCCCCAGTCCATATAAAGTCAGATGCACAAAGTGGTACATGAATCTGGAGTTGTTTTCAGCAGCTGGAGTTCCTGGCATTTCTGCCCCCCCCCTTCTCACTCTCTTCTTGCAAATAATTTATAAAAATATTTTCTAAACTATTTTAAAAAAAGAAGCAGCATGTGTACACATGCAGGCCTAGTGTGGTCTCACATGCAGAATCCAGCTCAATGCTGAGCTGAAACAAGCAGAGAAGAGCTGTAAGCTATAAGCAGGGCCAGTGTCAACTTTGTAGGGTAACAATTTTTTCTTAGGTTTCAACATTTTCCCTCACTCTCTTTGATAACAAGTTTAGGCCCCTTCAAAGACTGACCTGCTGCCTCTTAAAACAGTCTAGAGATGTCGGAGGCTGGTGAAAGGCTTTGAGCGATTTTATTAGAAATCCTGAGAGACAGTTTTTTTTTTTTTCTGTTTGCTTCTTTTATTGCCATGTTTAGTAGCAAATATGTATCCTTGATGATCTTAACTTAGTGAGCAGGCATTTATTATTGAATGTCTACCAGTTCTAGGCACTGTGCTAGACCCCTGGGATGAAAAGATTAGTAGACTGTTGTTCATCCATTTCCCAGTACTATAATGAATACTTGAGAAGATCAATCTAGAAAAAGAAAAAGTTTATTTTTGACTTACAGTTTCAGTCTACGATTGGTTGACCCTGTTGCTTTGTGGCTTCTGGTTGTAGGTGCTAAGTGACATTGGTCAGGAGCATATATGGCAGAACACAGCTTCTCATGTCATTGGCTAAGGAACAAAAGTGAGAAAGGAAAGGCCTGTGGTCCCCTCATTCCCTCACAATGAGCTGAAGACCTCTCATAAGACCCCACCTCCCTGCCCCAGTTCTCACTGCCTCCTGATAGCATCTCCCTGGCAAGTAGGCCTGCAGACTGTAACACAAGGTCTCCTGCTCTCACGTTGCTCCCATGTCTTAGGAAAGGCAGTGAAGCGAGCTTGGTAGCGCTTGGGAGGCCAGCCCAGGGCTGAGGCCAGTGCACGAGGGAGCAGATGTTGAACTGGATCTGGGGGTGATGGGATCAGTGACAGACAGGATGGACAAGAGCACAAGGGTACGAAACCATGTGATGACCTTAAGAATTTCTGAGCTGTCCAGATATGGGGAAGGGGTAGGAGAGGGCTATAGCTGAGCTGTCACTCTGACAGAGGCACAACGAAGTTGGGCCTGGAAATGGATCATCTGATGATTGCTGAAGCTGTGTTGCCTATTTGTTCGTATCGTTCTTAGACTGGTGTTAGAGGCATTTGTATCGCTGGGCAGATATCTGGGGGATGCTGGCCTGAGTTAGTGTTGCCTGATAAATCACTGCTTTTCTTCCTGGTAGGAGCCAGCTGTCCATTCCTCCAGGACATCTTCCCAGTACTTCCTTCCCACAACCTTTGTGGAGCTGCCCTGTGACTCTCTCTGCCCCATGCCCCAGCACTGTACTTAATGTTTGTTTCAGTGTCTTTCTCATTAAACTGGTAGCTCTGAGACTTCTTCTTCTTCTTCTTTTTTTTTTTTTTTTTTTTTTTTTGGTTTTTCAAGGTAGGGACTCTGGCCCAGGCTGACCTGGAATTCACTGTGGAGTCTCAGGGGGGCCTTGAACTCATGGCAATCCTCCTACCTCTGCCTCCCAAGGGCTGGGATTAAAGGCGTGCGCCACCAGTGGCCTGGCACTGAGACTTCTTTTTTAATGTAATGGCCTGAGGCTGTGACTTAGCAGGTGTTCTAGAGATGCTTGTTGCTTGGGTAAATGGTAGCAATGTGCTTGGAAACTGCAAAGATGCTATCCTGTAATAGCATCCACTTGAGCCAGCTGCTCTGGTGGCCAAGACCATTTTATATGGAATGAAGTCTAGTGCTTGGAGAAGGACAGAGAAGAATAACCTGTATTATCTAGAAAAGAGTAGCAATATTGAGAAATTCTCATTCCAGAATTTAAGAACAAGGGGAATTCTAGAAGGGTAGACTTCAACAAGTCTTCTTGAGGGGATGAGACAAAGCTGCATCTAAGAAAATAGGAGTAGTTTTCTCTGCTGAATAAAGTTAGGCCATCGAGGCTGCCATGAAGGCCCTGTGGTCTTCAGGGACCCAGCTCTGCCTCAGTGCTCTGCATCCTTGACAGCTTGCTGGCATCCATCTTATGATCCAGCCTGACTGCTCTAGCTTCAGCTATCCCTTCTGCCATACAACCAGCAGGAAGGAAACGAACCAGCTACCTTCTGAGGATGCCTCCTAGAAATTGCCTATCTTCCTTCCATTTTCTCCATACTGACTAGAACTCAGTTGTATGTCATTCTTCTTTGCAGGGGAGGCCAAGAAAAGCAATCTTATTATGGTGGAGCATGCTCTCAGCTTTTTAGGTCCCATAGGAAGTTTGAGTTGACTTGAACGCTTATACATGGGATAATGTTGAGTGGGCCTTGGCAGGCTCTGGAGGCTAGCTGTGATGGTATTTAGAAAGGTTTAGCTACCAAGTTAGGTGGGTTAGGATTCCTGAATATTATCGTTCTTTATAATTTATCTAAATGTTGCATCCTTTCATGTGGATAAGATATTACAGGGTGGGGCTGGAGAGATGGCTTAGCGGTTAAGCGCTTGCCTGTGAAGCCTAAGGACCCCGGTTCGAGGCTCAGTTCCCCAGGTCCCATGTTAGCCAGATGCACAAGGGGGCGCATGCGTCTGGAGTTCGTTTGCAGAGGCTGGAAGCCCTGGCGCGCCCATTCTCTCTCTCTCCCTCTATCTGTCTTTCTCTCTGTGTCTGTCGCTCTCAAATAAATAATTAAAAATTAAAAAAAAAGATATTACAGGGTGTATTTTTAAAAGTTGCATTAGAATTCTCAAGTCTTGCTTCTTTGATTTCAGTTGCCAAACAAGCAGAGAAAATTTACCACTTTAAGTGCTGTGTGCTGTTCTCATCCATCACCTACTTCCTTCTCTGAGGTAGGGTCTCACTCTAGCCCATGCTGACCTGGAATTCACTATGTAGTCTCAGGCTGGCCTTGAACTCATGGTGATCCTCCTACTTCTGCTTCCCAAGTGCTGGGATTAAAGGCATGTGCTACCATGCCCAACTGAGCCCTTTTATTTATTTATTTTGAACTCTTTTATTTTTAAAAATCAACTTTACTGAGGTTAGTCTACATAAAATCAAATGTGACCATTGTAATTTGAATTTTGACAACTATGCACTTCAGGTAACCTTCACCACACTGCAGAATATTTTCAGTATCCCAAAGGTTCCCTTGTGCCCCATTTCCTGCCAGTCCACTGCCATCCTGCCTCTAGAGCAGCCACTGTTTTGCTCTCTCTCACTACCTATTAGATCTCTTTCCCAGTGTTTCATATAAATGAAATCATATGGTGTGCACACATTTGTGTCTGGTTTCTGCATAGTAGTGTTGCAAGCCCTCCAAGTTGCTGTGCGTATCAGAAGCTCCTTCCTGTTCATCCGCAAGTGGAGCTTACTGTGTGGATGCGTCATTGTTTGTTTATCCACTCACCAGTTGATAAACTGGGTTGTTTCCAGTTTTTAGCCATTATGAATAAAACTCTTGTGAACATTCATGTGTAAGTCTTCGTATGCTTTTATTTCTCTTGGGTGAATGCCTAGGAGGAGAAGTGCTGGTTCGTATGTTGTGCGTGTTTAACTTCTTAAGAAACTGCTCAGTTGTTTTCCAAAGTGGTTGTACTGTTTTGCCTTTTTACCAGCAGCTGAGTTTGAGGCACTCCCACTTTTACTAACTGCTGACATTTGTAGCCCCTTTGATTTTAGACATTTTAATGTGTGTGCCATGATGTCTTCTGGGTCACCTTTCTGTGATGTCTCATCAGGTTGCCCATCTTTATGTGCTTTTATTGCTCATTTACATATCTTTTGTCAAGTGTCTGTTCTGTCCCTTTGGTCATTACTAATTGTCTTCTTAATGATTTAGAAGAGTCCTTTATGTATTGTGGATTCAAGTCCTTGGTCAGGTAGAGGACTAGTTTCCTATTAGTCTGTGTGTTGCCTTTCTGCTTCATGGCTACTGTCTGAGAGGGGTGGGGGACTTCTACCTTTGCTTATGGCATCTCAGCAGGCAGAAAGACCTTGAGACTTAGTAACATTGCCTTTTGAAAAGCAGCAGATTCTAACTTTGATGACATACATTTACCTCAACCCTCCCTCCTTTTACATCCATGGTTTTGTGTCCTAAGAAGGCTTTGTTCACCCCAAGGTTGGAAAAACCATCCTGTGTTTTCATAGTGTAACGATTATATTGTTTGTGATGTGGGGATCAAACCCAGGGCTTGTCACAGGTTAGTTGAGCACTCTGACATTGATCTACACCCTCAGCCCTGGAGAGTTAGTCTTTAGGTCTATGTCCATGGTCAGTTCTGAGTTGATTTTCTGTATGGTGTGAGGTAATAAAAGCTCATGTGTGTAGATCCTTGTGTTCATAAAATTGTTTTATCCCCAATGAGTTACTTGTCTCTTTGTAAAGCATCAGTTGACCATATGTTCATAAGTTTGTTTGTATACTTTAAAAAGTAAGTAAGTAAGTATGTATGTATGTATGTATTATTATTATTAGAAGAGAGAATGGTGAGCTGGAGAGATGGCTTAGAGGCTAAGGACCCTGGTTTCATTCTCCAGGTCCCATGTAAGCCAGATGTACATGGTGGCACATGCATCTGGAGCTCGTTTGCAGTGGCTGGAGGCCCTGGTGCGCGTGCTCACTCACTGTCTCTCTCTCTCTCACTCACTCACTTTGTCTCTCCCTCTTTCTGTCTCTAATTTAAAAAAACTAAAGAGAGAATGGCTACATCAGAGCCTCTTGCTGCTATAAACACACACTCCAGATGCATGTAGCACTTTGTGTATCTGGCTTTTACTTTGGTACTGGAGAATCAAACCTGGGCTGTCAGATTTTGCAGGCAAGTACCTTTAGCCACCAAACCATCTCTCTAGCCCCCCCAATTTCTTAAAAAAAATTATTGAAGTATGAAGCTGAATGTGCTGACTTATACCTTTAATCCCAACCCTTGGAGGATAGTGAGTTTGAGGACAGCCTGTGTTAAGAAACAAGTCCCAGGTTAGCCTGGTTAAAGTGTATCATGAAACTCATCCATTTTAAGTGTACAATTCAATGATTTTTAGCAATTTAATTGAGTGAATCAGCTTTAGGACACTTTGAGCCCTTGAGCCCATTCACTGTTTTTCTGTTTTAGTGTGTGTGTATGTGTGCACTTTGTATGCACATACGTTCACAATGGTGGTTGAGAGGGAGTGCTGCTCACTTGCAGGGACAAGAATGGGACATGGTATCTGCTCCATTGCTCATGCTCCTGCTCCTGGCTAGATCTCTGCTCCTCCGTGGTACTCATGGCCATGCCCAGCTGCCTGTGTGATCTGGAGATTTGAACTTGGGCAGTCTCAGGCCCTCATGCTTGTACAGGCAGTACACTTAACCACTAAGCCATCTCTCTAGTCCCCCATTTACTATCAATTCTTATGTCCACCACTAATGTACTTTCTATCACTGTAAATTTACTTTTTCCAGACTTTTCAGAGTAGATGATTCTTATGCTTGGCTTCTTCTTATTGTCATAGTTTTTTTAAAAAAATATTTATTTGTTTATTTGAGAGAAAGAGGGAAAGAGAGAGAGACAGAGACAGAGACAGATAGATATTGAATGGGCACACCAGGGCCTCCAGCCACTGTAAATAAACCCCCAGATGCATGTGCCACCTTGTGCATCTGAGGTTACGTGGTCCTGGGGAATCAAACTGGGTCCTTTGGCTTTGCAGGCAAGTGCCTTAGCCACTAAGCCATCTCTCCAGCCCCTTATGTCATAGTTTTGAGTTCATCCACATGATGGTATGTGTCAGGACTTCATTCATTCTTACTGCTGATTAGCATTTAATTAATTGTATATGTTCCTTCTTTTGTCTGCTGGTTCACTGGTTGATGGGCACTTAGATGGTCTCTTGGTTTCTGTTTGATACTGGGAGTTGAGCTCAAGGCCTTGGGCATGCTAGGCAAGTATTCTACTACCCTTAGCCCCACCTCCTGATTTGGGTGACATGAATAATGTCACCAAAATAATGGCACCAAATAGTGCCTGCTTTTTTTCTTTTTTTAAAGTTCCTAAGCCACTCATGTAAACCAAATGTAAAAAGTGGTTTAAGCATCTGGTGTTTGTTTGCAGTGGCAAGCGGCCCTGGCATCCCCATACACACACAAACAAATAATTTTTTTTTTTTCGAGGTAGGGTCTCACTCTGGCTCAGGCTGACCTGGAATTCACTATGTAGTCTCAGGGTAGCCTCGAACTCTCGGCGATCCTCCTACCTCTGCCTCCTGAGTGCTGGGATTAAAGGCATGCGCCACCACGCCCGGCTAACAAATAATTTTTTTTTGATTATTTTTTTGAGATAGGTTCTTACTCTAGATCAAGCTGACCTGGAATTTACTCTGTATTCTCAGGGTGGCCTCAAACTCATGGTGATCCTCCTACCTCTGCCTCCCGAGTGCTGGGATTAAAGGCGTGCGCCACCACGCCCAGCAACAATTTGTTAAGAACATGCAGTAAGATTTATCTTTTGCATATGCATGTGTGTATGTGTGTTCATGTGTGTGTGCATGTATGTGGAAGCCAGATACATCATGTGTCATCCTCAATCACTCTTCACCTTAGTTACTGAGGCAGGGCTTCTTACTTGAACCTGGAGATTGCTAATTCAGCTAGTCTAGCTAGCCATCTTGCTCTGGGACCCCATCTTTACCTGCAGAGTATTGGGATTATAGGCAGGCCACCATAGCTGCAAGGCATTTACAGTGGTGCTGGGGATCCAAATTTAGGTCATCATACTTGTGGGGCAAGTGCTTTATCCACTGAGCCATCTCCCTAGTTCCTATTAGTAAGTTATACAAATAAGTTATAACTCATTTAATTCATGTAGCCATCATCATATCACAATATAGAAAGTTTCCATTGTCCGGAAGTTTCTTTGTGCCTGGCATCTCACCTATCCCTGCTCCTATGCATACCCAGCCTATGTTTTGTTACTGTGCTTCTGCCTTTAGCACATTCATTTCAGTGGAATTGCAAAGCTTGTTGCTTTGGGTTACTATTTTACTGTAAGATTTTTGGAGTGATCCATGCTGAGATACACAGATATTTTATTCCCCTGTTGCTGAATTACATTCTAGGTGTTGGCAGGCTTCTTCTTTAAAGTGCCAGATAGTGAACACTTGTAGTATTGTGAGCCCTGTATGTCTCTGTCATCTTCTTTTCTGTCTAGCTCTTCCTATTCTTCTTTCCTCCTCCTCTTTCCTCTTTCTTTCCATCACAATCCTGTAAAAGAATAATTATTTACTGTTAGTATGTGGTGTGTATGTGTGTGTTCATATGCACAGCATGCATGTGGAGGTCAGAGGACAATGGTCAGGTGTTGAAGGCCTTCTGCCTCGTTCGGGGCTGGGTTACATGTTGTTTAATGCTGCTTTTACCAGGCTAACTGGCCCCTGAGCCTCCTGAGAATTCTCCTGTCTCCAGCTCTCTTTTCATCCATTGATGTGGGTGGGATTACATATGCCTGCCACAACATCTGGCTTTCTTTTAAAGGTTTTTTTTTTTTTTTTATTAGAGTTGGGGGGGAGGGGTAGAGGGGAGGGAAGGGAAGGGAAGAGAGGGAGAGAAGGGGTGTGCCAGGACTTCTAGCCACTGTAAGTGAACTCCAGATGCATGTGCCACCTTGGGCATCTGGCTTATGTGGGACTTAGAGAATCAAACCTGGGTCCTTAGGCTTCGCAGGCAAGTACCTTAACTGCTAAGCCATTTCTCCAGGCCACAGCTGGCTTTTTATTTATTTATTTATTTATTTATTTATTTATTTATTTATTTTTATTTTATTTTATTTTTTGAGGTAGGGTCTCATGTTAGCCCAGGCTGACCTGGAATTCACTAT
This sequence comes from Jaculus jaculus, assembly GCF_020740685.1. Classification (NCBI taxonomy): domain Eukaryota; kingdom Metazoa; phylum Chordata; class Mammalia; order Rodentia; family Dipodidae; genus Jaculus; species Jaculus jaculus. Next base: position 45,158,859 of record NC_059106.1, read on the forward strand.
GTAGTCTCAGGGTGGCTTCGAACTCACGGCAATCCTCCTACCTCTGCCTCCCAAGTGCTGGGATTAAAGGTGTACGCCACCACACCTGGCCACACCTGGCTTTTTATGTGAGTGCTGAGTTCTGAACTTGGGTCATCATGCTTGCATGGCAAGTGCTTCATCAGCGAGTGGTCTCTCAGCCCTCTAAGGATCAAACCCTTGCACATGCTAGGCAGGTGTTCACTGAGCCACACCTTCTCCTTAAAAGTGTAAGAATTGGGCTAGAGAGATGGCTTAGTGGTTAAGGCACTTGCTTGTGAAGCCTGAGGACCCAGGTTTGATTCCCCAGTACCTACATAAGCCAGATGCACAAGGTGGCGCGTGCATCTGGAGTTTGTTTGCAGGACTAGAGCCCTGGCCATTCTCTCCCTTTATCTACCACTTTCTCTCAAATAAATAAAAAGGAAGTATAAGAATCATGTTTAGCTCATGCTGTATCAAAGTACACTGAGAGCTGGGCGTGGTGGCACACTCTTTTAACCCTATCACTTGGGAAGCTGAGGTAGGAGAATATGACTTTGAGACCATCCTGAGACTATGTACTTAATTCTTAGGTCAGCTTGGGCTAGAGCAGGACCCTACTCGAAAAACCAAAAATAAAGAAAACTACACTGAGATGGAGCTGGCCAGGTGGCCATTTCCTGACCTCTTTTTCACCATGTTTAGGTCAGTTTGCATATCCATGGACTTGTTGGCAGTCACTGAGGTTATTTCCAGCTGGTGGCTGTTATGCTGAACTGCTGTGAGATTGATGTACAACTGTTTGTGCACATCTTTCATTCTTTTGGGTAAATACCTATGGGTAGTCTGTTTAGTTACGTGTTAGGTATGTATTTAACTTTATAAGAGGCTTTCAAATTGTTTCCCAAAACTGTTACACCAGTTTGCATTCCCATCAACAATTTTGAGTTTACACTCTGTAAAAAATATTTTACTTACTTATTTTCGCATGTATGTATCGGTCAGTGTTCCTTGCTACTGCAAACAAAAGTTAGACACATACGTCCCTTTAAAGTTTGGCTTTTTGTGGAGAATTGGATCCAGGCTGGCAGACACATCATCTTTAATCACTGAGCCATTGCCCCAGCCCAATTTTCATTTGCTCTAAATCCTTGCCAAAATCTGGTATTCACTTTGTGAATGTAGTCATTCTGATGGGTATGTCACAGAACATTGCTTTATTTTGATTGTGTGCATGTGTGGTGCACATTTACATTGTGCTTGTGGAGTCCAGAGCTTGACTTCAGATGTCTTCCTTCATTTTTCTGCTCTTCATTTACTCAGGCAGGGTCTCTCATTTGAACCTTAGCTAGACAGCTTGCACTAGACATTTCCTGTCCACCCCCCTCCACCTCTTGTGTGCTGGGATTATAGGTGGAACCCCCCCACCTGGCACCATGTGGAGGGTCTGAGCTGTTCTCATTCTTGTATGGAAAGGGGTTTATCCACTAAGCTCCCTCCCCAGACCCCTCATTTTTATTTTATAAAAGGTTAAACTCTGTATCTCCTTGCCCCCAGCTCCCCTTTCCTTGAGGGGCCCCCTCAGTTGGGGTTATTGGTATTCACTAAAGAGTCATGAAGGCCTCAGTCATTCTCTGTGGGGGCACTGTGCCTCAGGATAGTCCTGTCAATTCTGTGGCTGTTACAGTCTTGTTGCCCTCTCTTCCACATTGTTCCCTGAGCCACAGCAGGCCTATTAGCAGTCTGATTTAGTGTTGAGTTCTCTGTGGCCTCTGTGTTTCTGCTTTGATGGGTTTTGATTAGCCATATGTTTTGTTTTGCTTTTGCAGTAAAATCTTACTGTAGCCCAGGCTGGCCTTGAACTTACCACAATCCTACTTCAACCTCCCAAATGCTGGAATTGCAGGTGTGAGCCACCATACCAAGGTTTCATTTTTAAATGGCATTTCCCCAGTGACTAATGATGCAAGCATTATTTTCATTCTCTTGGTTGTTTGTATATCTTTAAACATATTATTTATTTATTTATTTATTTATTTGAGAGAATATGGGCACCAGGGTCTCCCACATTGCAAACATGAATTCCAGATATATGTACTGTTTTGTGCACCTGGCTTTACCTAGGTACTGAGGAATTGAACCTGGGCCATCAGGCTTTGTAAGCCAGTACCTTCTACTACTGAGCCATCTCTCGAGTCCTGTTTATCTATCTTTATTAAAATGTATTTTGTGTGTGTACGAGTTTTTGGACTGCAGGTGTGCATACCACAGTGTACTTGTGGAGGTTAGAGTTCAACTTGTAGGTCTGTCCTCACCATTCCACCACATTTGAAGCGGGGTTTCTCTCCGTCTCACTCAGCTGTTGTCCCCCCTTCTCCCCCCGAGGTAGGGCCCCACTGTAGCTCAGGCTGACCTGGAATTCACTATGTAGTTTCAGGGTGGCTTTGAACTCAGGGCGATCCTCCTACCACTGCCTCCCAAGTGCTGGGATTAAAGGCGTGAGCCACCACTGCCCAGCTGTTCTTGTTGTTGCACTCATGGAGTGTTTCTGGGAAATTCTATCTTGACTCCCATCTCATCATCACAGTGCTGAGATTCCAGAAGCCCACCATAGCATCTGGCTTTTTATGTGGGGTCTGAGGATTAAACTCAGACTTAGACTTAAGCAGTGACCTTATCACTAAGCTATTTCCTCAGCCCTTCATATATCATTTGTGAAAACTTTTATAATTCTTCCACTTTAAAACCCCCCCTTGTTTTGTTACTGAGTTGTCAGAGCTCCTTCTGTATTTTAGTTATAAGTCCTTTATGCTTGACAGTTATTTTCTCTTAGCTTACGACTTACCTTTTTTTAAAAAGAATATTTTATTCTGCCAGGTGTGGTGGCACGCACTTTTAATCTCATCACTTGGGATGCAGAGGTAGGAGAATTGCCGTGAGTTCGAGGCCACCCTGAGACTCAATAGTGAATTCCAGATCAGCCTGGGCTGTAGTGAGACCTTACCTCAAAAAACCAAAAATATGTGTGTGTGTGTGTGTGTGTGTGTGTGTGTGTGTGTGTGTGTGTGTTTGACAGAGAAAGAGGGGGAGAGAGTGAGAGAATGGGTGCACCAGGGCCTCCAGCCACTGCAAATGAACTCCAGACTTGCATGCCCCCTTGTGCATCTGGCTAACGTGGGTCCTGAGGAATCGAACCTAGGTCCTTTGGCTTTGCAGGAAAACACCTTAACCGCTAAGCTCCAGCCCCATGACTTACCTTTTCATTTTCTTTTTTCTTTTGATTTTATTTTATTTTGAGGTAGGGTCTCACTCTAGCCCAGGCTGACCTGGAATTCACTATGGAGTCTCAGGGTGGCCTCAAACTCATGGAGATCCTCCTACCTCTGCCTCCTGAGTGCTGGGACTAAAGGTGTGTGCCACTGTGCCTGGCTCTCATTTTCTTTCATTCTTCTTCTTTTTTTTTTTTTTTTTAATATTTTTATTGAGAGAGAGAAGGGGTGGGGAAGAGAAAGAGAGAATAGGTATGCCACATTCTCCAGCCACTGCAAACAAACTCTAGATACATGCACCACCTTGTGCATCTGGCTTATGTGGGTACTGGGGAATTGGACCTGGGTCCTTTGGCTTTGCAGGCAAGTGCCTTAACTACTAAGCCATCTCTCCAGCTCAACTTTTCATTTTCATAATGCTGTTTTCTGAAAATGAAAGGTAAATTTTGGTAACCATTTTCTCAATGGTTTGCCTTTATTATAATTCATGCTTTTTCTTCATCTTTAATTGTTTTTATTTTTCAAGGTAGGTTTTCACTCTAGCCCAGGTTGACCTAGAATTCACTATGTACTCTCAAATCCTCCTGCCTCTGCTTCTGGACTGCTGGGACTAAAGGCTTGTGCTACCATGCCTAGATTTTTCATTTTTTTGCATGTGTATGTGGTATGGGTATATGTTATGTAGGGGGTGAAAATGTGTATGCATGTGGAGGCCAGAGGATAAACTTTGGTGTCATCCTTAGGAATGTTCTCCAATCTCTTGTTCGTGTGAGTGTGTGTGTGGTGTGTGCACATGTATGTGTTGATGCAGTATCCCATGCCACTTCCAGCAGCTGAAAGGACATCAGGTGTCCCCTTCCTCACTCACCCACTTGTTTGTCCTTGCAATGGAGTATCTTACTAATTGGCTGCTTTTCATTCACTAGCCCCAGCAGTTCTTTAGTCTCCATTCCCCATAGGACTAGGGTTACAGACATGCATGGCCTCACCCCACTATTTACGTGGGTTCTGTAGATTGGCATTCAAGAGGTCTCGGGCTCTCATTGCTTGCACAGTAAGCACATTTAAATGATTGCTGAGCCGTCTCTATCCAGCTTTACCACTCTTTGTTGTTGTTGTTGTTGTATGTGGGTATGTGCCCTTGTACCCCTCTAAGTAATCATCTATGGTGGTCTCCCCAGAGCATTATTGGGTGATCTGTTCCAACACTCTCCCATCTTGTTTCTCCCCTCCCCCTTCTTGCGAGCTCTGGTCATTCTCAGGTCTCTGTTTCTTTCCTCTGCAAGACTGGGTTGTGCACATGGCCACACCTGTTTGGTAGGTTTTGGAAATTTGGACTCTGGCAGTCTCAGGCTCTCTCAGGCCCTCATGCTTGTACAGGAAATGTATCTTAACTGCTGAGCCATTTCTCCAGCCCTGTCCATCTCTTCATATATATATATTTGAGAGAGAGAGGCAGATAGAGAGAATGGGCATGCCAGGGCCTCTAGCCATTGCAAACAAACTCCAGACACATGTGCCACCTTGTGCATCTGGCTTCATGTGGGTATGGGGGAATTGAACCTGGGTTTTTTTGGTTTTATAGTCAAGCTCCTTAACCACTAAGCATCTCCCCAGCCCCCCCCCCCCCTTTGGTTTTTTGAGATAGGGTCTCACTCTAGTTCAGGCTAATCTGGAATTTACTATATAGTCTCAGAGTGGCCTGGAACTCATGGATCCTCCTCCCTCCACCTCCCAAATGCTGGGATTAAAGGTGTATGCCACCACGCCTGGCCCCCTCCCCTTTCCTTTGAGGCACTTTATCATTGGCCTGGAACTTAACAGTGAAGCTGGACTAGCTAGCCAGCAAGCTCCTCTAGAGCTCTGCCTGTCTCCACCTCCCCAGTGCTGAGATTATAGTGCCACACCTGGTGGTGCCAGGCTGGAGCCCAGATGTCCCTGTCTGCAAGGCGGGCACTTCACGCACTGAGGTGCTTCTTCAGTGGTCTGTGCTGCGTATGCCGTCTTTGTCTTCTCCAAGACTGCAGAAATTCCCTTCTGCATTTTCTGTTTTTACATAAACTCTTCGCAGTTTTTAAAGCTCTTTGTTTCCTCTATTTTGAGTTAATTTTTATATATAGTACAAGGTGAGGGTTAATGTTCTTTTTTACTTTTTTTTTTTTTTTTTTGAGCGAGGTCTCACTGTTTTCTTTCTTTTTTTTTTTTTTTTTTGTTTTTCGAGGTAGGGTCTCACTCTGGCCCAGGCTGACCTGGAATTAACTCTGTAGTCTCAGGGTGGCCTTGAACTCACAGCAATTCTCCTACCTCTGCCTCCCGAGTGCTGGGATTAAAGGCGTGCACCACCACGCCCGGCTTCACTCTGTATATTAGGGTGGCTTTGGACTCACGACACTTCTCAGCCTGGTGAGCCTCAGCTCTCATGCTCATCTGTTGCTGTCTCTGTCCCCCCCCCCCATGTAACTGCTGTTGGGTGACTGTCGCACCTTTGCTGTCTAGGCTATGCAAGTGCTTGTGTGCAGAGCAGTGTTCTTCTAGCTGCCCTTCATGTTCACTTCTCTTCCTGCCCACTCTTGCCATCCCCAGCCATGTGCTCTGTGTGCCCTCCCTGCCTCAGCTCAGCTGCTCTCCATGCACCAGAGCCAGCAGCTCAGGCTATAGCCAGCACTGATTTGTGACTGACTGTAGTACAGGAACCTCTGTGAGTGGCCTGTCTTATCACTCAATTTTCAGGGTGGCTTATGAACCACACTAATGGGCTGTTTTAAGAAGCTAGGCCCACTGCTGTAGAGCTTGGCCATAGTCTTGGTGAGTGAGAAGAGCACACCTGTTTGTCACTTCCTACTCCTGTGTTTGGGCTGCTAGCCTCCCAGGGACCGTCAACAGAATGCATTGTCTCAGCAAGGTGCTTGTGTGCCAGCCTCCAGGACTGTCACTGATGGTGTGATCATGGTAAGTATGTAACTTAGTGCTTTCTAGTTTAGCATGGCTGTGTGGTATACATGGTTCCACCCACATGTACTGCTATCTGATTAGGACTGTTCTCATGTACCCAAAGAATTTTTTAGTTCATGGAGAAACTGGGCAGTACTAGGTTTGCTGGTGTGCAGTGAATAGTTAAGGAATCATGGGGATGCAGCTCCCTGCCTGCCATGCCTCTGTCACACATCTGTTGCCCCTTCACATGAGATTCTGAACAGGAGACCTCCATGGAGCCTGTGGATGCTCTGGCTTATTCACAGAGCACTCTGCAGTTTATAGAATGTGTTAAGTTTTGACCTTGTTGCAGCCTATGACATGGCAGTCCCAGAAATACACAGTTGTGTAGGGCAATCAGTGCTGCCAGAATTGGCTGTCCCATGTCCTTCACAAAGACACTGGGGATGTGGTGTTGGCTGATCAAGCTGTCAACAAGCAGATCAAGAAGTCCAGCAGCTGGATGCTGAGTGAAGGAGGAATGCTCTCTTGCCCTCTTGCTCTCACTGTCTCTCTTTTCATGTAGCCCAGGTTGTCTTTAAACTTGTTTCCTCCTCCCACAGCCTCAAGAGTGCTGGGATTACAGGCATGACCATGGCTCAACAGCTTTCTTTCCTCCCAGCTGGAGCCATGGAATGGCTAGCCCTGTGTTCTGTCCTGGGATACTTGGGGGCATAGTTACAGGAGAGTCCACTGGACTCAGAAAAGCAGGGGCAGGAGTTCAGGTGGTGGGGACTGGAGCCAGTTTAGGACAACTAGAGTGGTTAGCTACAGCTCTGGTCTTTTATCCTTGGAAGCCATGAAATGTATAGGAGTCATTTCCATCTGAGTTTTTCTCTCTCTTCATTTTGCCACAAGACAGAATTGTATCACACATCTCCAAAATGAGTAAAATGGCATTTCAGCTTCTTGTCTTTATAGACTCTCTGAACTTTAGGAAAGATCATTCTGGTCCCTTTTCATTAATAATGAAAACCAGGGGGCAATAAAATGTTCTTAACGTGAGCCTGGCAGGAATGGAGCAGCAGTGTGGGTCGAAGGGTGAGCTGGCAGGGAACCACAGGTGTTTCTCAGGCCTGGGGAGGGCAGAGCTCTGGCAAGGTGGGCAGCTGTGAAGGATCTGAGCTGTAGAGTGTGCCAGGTTTTGGCAGCTCAGTGCCATAGGAAGAAGCTGTGCCCATTAAGATGTGGCAGCTATGTCTGTAGGGAAGCCAGAGAGCCAGCAAAACTGAGGTCTGATCAGGTTTTCAGCTTAGTATGGCTGCTTTCATGTAGCTCTTTGGTGGACATTTGGGAATCAGTGGTGAATATGAATATGGTCTGCTGAATGTAGCACCATGTGATTGTGTCCTCTGAGGATTTGGGCTCTGTGGGCAGATGTCCCTCTGGAATAAGATCCTCTCAAGTGTGGCAAGGTCACTATCAGTCTTCACAACTTTCCTACATCTCAGTAGATATTGGAATTTTTATCCGGTGGGAAGGGTCTAAAGGGAGAGTGGGTAATAGAGAGGTCTGAGCAGGACTTAGAGGTCCAGGGTCAAGGTGAGAGGTTCACCTACTGAGGGGTTTTATAGAACTAGAACTGATGGGGTGTGGTGGCACATACCTTTAATCCCAGCACTCAGTGGCTAAGGTAGGAGGATCACCATGAGTTTGAGGCCACCCTGAGACTACATAATGAATTCCAGGTCAGCCTCGGCTAGAGTGAAAACCCTACCTCGAAAAACAACAACAAAAATTTTTAAGAGCTGGAGGTGATTCAGAGCACACAAGGCATTGCACTCCTCTTCCTTTGTAGGGATGGCTTCATTGTCACGAGTACCTCACTGGGAGCCACAGTCTAGGGAGGAATGGAGGCATCCTTGTTAATCATAACCCCCCCCCAGAATACTCAAAAGAACAGATTGATAAATATATATAAACACACATAGAAAATGCCAGCATGCCACCAAAGACCATAAGCAGAACCCAAAGAAAAATAAATAAGGTATTCTATAGTTCTTGTCAAAAAGGACTAGTGTCCCTTCTACATTAAAAAATTTTTCTTAGGGCTGGAGGGATGGCTTAGCCATTAAGGCTTTTTCCTGCAAAGCCAAAGGACCCAGGTTCAATTCTCCAGGGCCCACATAAGCCAGATGCACAAGGGGCACATGCGTCTGGAGTTCGTTTGCAGTGACTAGAGGCCCTGGCGTGCCCATTTCCTCCACCCTCAAATAAATAAATAAATATAAATAAAATATTTTAAAAATTTTACTTAAAAGTGATAAGGAATGCTAAAGTAGAAAAAGACTTTTTATTTTTTTCTTTTTCTTTTTCTTTTTTGTTTTTTTGTTTTTTCGAGGTAGGGTCTCACTCTGGCTCAGGCTGACCTGGAATTCACTATGTAGTCTCAGGGTGGCCTCGAACTCTCGGCGATCCTCCTACCGCTGCCTCCCGAGTGCTGGGATTAAAGGCATGCACCACCACGCCCGGCGAGAAAGACATTTTCTTCAGTGGTGTAGCTAGCACATAATTCTGTACATAACCCTTCACAGGATCCTGTGAAGGACGCTGATGAAATTCATTTGGTCATAAAAATAAAGACTAACAAGTAAAAAGAAAGTGATAAGGAAATGAGATCTGCAGAGAAGTGGAAAGCACACAGTATCCTGAAAGGAAGTGCTAAAGAGTGCTTAGTCCTCACTCAAAACAAGCTCAGTACGAGTCTGAGGCTGAACGAAACATTTCCCACTGTCACACTGGCAGAATGTGCGCTTGATAAACACATTATGTGAGGGCGGCTGTGGGGAGACAGGCAGGCACCAAGCATGTGGCTAGTTTGGCAGTGTCTCTCGAAGTCACAAATGCATACACCTGACCCAGTCCCTTAGGAAGTCTGAGACTTGCAGATGTCCTGTGTGAGATCTGGTATGCATGCACAGTGTGAGATGGAGTTAGGAACCAGAAATGAGCTCAGTGCGTTATACAGAACACTAATCAGCTGTAAAAAAGAAGATGGAGAAATAGGAGGAAATAGGGGGGAAAAAGTCGTGTTTATGTTGCTTTGTATTTGTGTAAACATGCCTTGGACAGGTAAACATGAAGCTGTTGGTGGTAGAACATGGCTTTTTGCAGGAGACTGACTTCTGCTATTTGAGGCTTAAACTTTACAAGTCTGTTGCCTTCTCAAAATATGTAACATAGAATCAGGAGTTGAAGGCTTAGAGAGGCCATATGTTAACCACTGTTTTGTGACCAAGATGGAGATGGGCCATATTGGAGAATCTCATGTGGAGTCCATGAGCACAGGGTACTGTGGTAGTAAAGAAGAGACTACTGAATATTTCCTCAGCCTCTTAAAAGCCCCGTTCAATAGCCCAGAGAGGAGGGAGCATCCCCTTTACCCACTTGGAGGTCATTATGACTTTGGGTCCCTCTGGCTGGGCCTTGTGCTCACAGCCTGTCCTCCATGTGTGCCCAGGTTCTACCACTAGGCAGTAGCAGGTACCTTAGAGAGCCCACAGGCACAAGTGAGAAAGGAAGGCAAAAATGGTTGGGCTCTGTAAAGCACGAAGCTGTCACTTGGCTCAGTGAATTGTGGTGCTCTTCTGGAAAATTCCAGAATGCTCTTGCCATCCCTCCCTTTTCTTCTATACTTGTGTCTAGAAGAGGGCAGCTTCCCTCTTGTAGCAATCCCTGTGGAGTGCCTTCTGGACAACTTTCCACTGTGTGGCACCTTGTGTGCTGCCACAGATGCTATGTGGTCCTTGTTGTCAAACGTGATGAAAATTGTGGTCTGAATCCCTCCTCATGGCAGAGTCCCTGGGAGGAGGCAGACTGCTTGCTGGGTGGCCTAGGATTGCCACTCCAGAAGCAGGGAAAGGGACCAGATTATGGACCTTAAAGCCCCTTGTGAGCCTTACATGGGAGAGTGAGGTAGGGAACCCTTCTCTTATACTACCAGAATTTCATTTGGAACTGTAAGGACTTTGGTATTCTGGCCCCCCTTACTCACAGGGGGCAACATCTCAAGACCCTTAGTGGATGGATGCCTGAAACTGTGGATAGTACAGAACTGTCCTTATATAATGTTTTCCTATACATACATAGCTGTGAAGTTTAATTTATAAATCAGGCATAGTAAGGTAACAATAATACAGTAGCACAATTATCACAATATGATATAATAAAAAGCAAAAAGCATGTGAATTTGACCCCTTAAAATATTTTATTGTATGGGGCTGGAGGGCTGGTTTAGTGGTTAAGGCATTTGCCTACAAAGCCAAAGGACCCAGGTTCAATTTCCTGGGACCCATGTTAGCCAGATGCACAGGGGCACACGTATCTGGAGTCATTTGCAGTGGCTGGAGGCCCTAGTGTGCCCATTCTCTCTCTTTTTCTGTGCCACCCTCCCTCCCTCTCTCTCTCTCTCTCTCTCTCTCTCTACCTCTATCTCTCTCTCTCTCTCTCAAATAAGTAAATAAAATACATTAAAAAAATATTAGCTGGGCGTGGTGGCACATGCCTTTAATCCCAGTGCTCGGGAGGCAGAGGTAGAAGGATCTCTGTGAGTTCAAGACCACCCCGAGACTCGTGTGATTTCCAGGTCAGCCTGAGCCAGAGTGATCACTATGAGTTCGAGGCCACTCTGAAACTACATAGTGAATTCAAGGTCAGCCTGGGCTAGAATGAAACCCTATGTCAAAGAAAAAAACATATATAGTACCTATGATCTTATCAAGTTCAACATGTAACATTTTTCATTCCATATGAAAACGATCTTTTTAATTTTTCACTTAAAAGAGCACTTGACACTTTTTTGGCAGATTCAAATTTGGGGCTATTGTTAAGTAAAATAAGAGTCACAAAATATGTTTTTGTTAATAATAATAATTATGAAAAAAAGGAGTGGTGGTACATGCCTTTAATTCCAGCATTCAGGAGGCATAGGTAGGAGGATCATTCATCTGAGTTCGAGGCCAGCCTGAGAATAATACTAAGTCAGCCTGGGCTAAAGCAAGACCCTACCTTGGGGGGAAAAAAGTCACTTGGTTATAAGCACTGTGATACCAAAATGGCCTATCTGGTAACTAAGATGGCTACTAAACATCTTACCAGGTGGCTAATATATTACAGAGTGGATATAGTCAATGGACAGAGCAGGATGGCAACGTAAATCTTTTTAGTACTTTCCATTTTATATTTTCAGACCATGGTTGACCACAGGTAATGAAACTTCAGGAAGAAAAGTAGCAGATAAAGGTTTGGAGGGTGGTGCTCCATGTGCTAGTCTCAAGAAAACCAAGCCAGGAGCCTGCTTTTTTTTTTTTTTTTTTTTTTTTTTTTCGGGATAGGGTCTCACTCTAGTCCAGGCTGACCTGGAATTCACTCTGTAGTCTCAGGGTGGCCTCGAACTCAGGGTGATCCTCTGCCTCCTGAGTGCTGGGATTAAAGGTGTGCGCCACCACACCTGGTCCAGGAGCCTGGTTTTATGTGAAATAAAGGTGCTCATTTTCTGTTCCACAACAACAGCAATCACTCCTCTCTAAGACTTCCTTAGCCTCTGTGGCTCTTGTAAGAGGAGATCCCTCTACTTCTGGCTTGCCTCAGAGCTAATTCAGTATTCTTCTAAAATAGTGGTCTGATCGTGGCCCACCCTTTTCCAATTCCTTCACTGAATCCCCACTGCTTGCAAACTAGTATTCAGGTTCCTGATCTGTTTCTTTCCTGGCCCTGCTCCTTTTTGGCCCAAAGGACCACAGGCCTTGGCTTCTGTCTCCTCTCTGAATGGCCGCCTAGTCGTAGTAGACTTACGTGTTCTCTGACCTGCTTGACGTGCAAACAGAGCAGGAGTGCAGGTTCACAGTCCTACCTTGGCCTAGTGGCCTCTGTTTTATCCCTGTCTGGGATATGCTCACATCACCTCTGCCCCCTGACTCCCTGTGCTGGGGGCTTAGCCCACAGCTGGATAGCTCTCCCCACATAGTGCAGTCAAATCGCTGACTGTAAGTAGCTGTCACTCCATCCCAGGTGAGGAGAACTCACAAAGGAGAGCGGACTGAGCTGAGCTGACACCCTGATGGCCACGTATTGTCTTTATGCAACTGGGGTCCTGCTTGCCTGTCCACTGAAGCATGCTCTTCCTCCCTGGGGAAGGACGCTGGGGCTCCTCCTAATTTTCTTCTCTTTCCACCTCAGGCCCTGGAGGGCCCCGATGGAGAGATTACGGCGCCTTGGCCGTCATCATGGCAGGAGTTGCATTTGGCTTTCACCAGCTCTACAAGGTAAGTTGCCTTCCAGGGGCTTCAGGCACTGTGCCCTGCCACTCTTACATTCAGCCCTTCTCTTGGGCCATGGTTTTCTCATTTGGAGACACTGTCCCCCTCCCCCAGCAGATACTTAGTCCTGGAGCACAGTGGCTGTGGTGAAGATGAGGAATGTGGCAGGGGACAGGACATTCCTCCCCGACCTTTCCCATGTTGGCGTTCTACTTGTAGTGTGACCTTAACCTTACAGTTAAGCAGGTACTTAGAACAGTGCCTGGGGGCTGAGGATCTGGCTCAGTAGGAGAACACTTGCCTAGTAAGCACAAGGTCCTGAGTTCAATCCTAGCACTGAAAAACAAAAGTCACTTGTCTAGGTGCATGTGTCTCCCTTTTCTCCCCTTTCTCTATCCCTCCTTCTGTCTTCCTTCTCCCTCTCCCCCATTACAAAATAAAACAAAACAACAGTGCGAGGCACTCAGTGTGTAAATTTGTGAGGGATAGGAGCTCAGGCTCTGGAGCCTAGATGTCTATGTTGAACCTGACTCTGCCCCTGAGTACAGTTTTGTCTGCACAATGGGGTTAAAACAGATGGTTCGACTTTACAGTGGCATAGAAGTGTGCCCATACAACTACTGGTTTTCACTTTTAGTATAGTATTCAGTGAAGGTGGGCACTAATGGTTTGCCACACTGCTAGGGTGAGTATTCTGAGCACACTGAAGGTAGGGTAGATGGCGTTGTGCACACTAGGTTACGTGTAGTGGATGCATTTTCAGCGTGTCACAGTTTATCAGGTGTAACTCCAGAGTAGGCAGGAGTATCAAGTTACACCCCCTCCTTGGGAGGTTGCCATGACAATCAGAGGAGGCAGCTCCTTGGCATAGGGAAGCACCATAGATGCCCTTATTCCACCCTGTTACTTAAGCCAGCTGAGAGAACCCACTTCTTATTTTCTGTGGATCATGGTAGCATCTGTATAATGTGGGATTTTCCCTGGGCCTCATGAGTCAGCTAGCCCGCAAGAGCAGAGTTCGCATTCCCAGCAGGAAAGGGGGTGCCCAGCAAGCATTTACTCCCTGAACAGCAGTGGAAGGGCCTAACTTTGATTCCAAGAAATGGGCCTTCTAAAGAAGCATGGCCAATATCGTCCCAAGATCCATACCTGCTTACCTTGGAGACAAGTCATTTTATCTTCTGAGGCCTCCTGCTAATCCATCCTAGCCTATATTTGGTAACTTTTTAAAGACTTTAATGACTTCCCAGGTTTACTGTTGGTAACTTTCAGCATATAATGTGTTTAGACCTTACACTCTGGGATTCTTAGTTTTTTACTTAATACAAAAGTTACTGTTACAGAAGAATATAATTTTTTTTTAGTTTGATATATATTGCTGGAGTAAGAAACTTCTGTGCAAAAAAAACCCCAACAAAACAAAACAAAAACAAAAACAAAACAAAACCAGAAGCAAAATATCCTGGGCCTTCCTTTTCTCAGCTTATGCCTTCCATAAGGGGATGGCCTCTTGCAGACTGGATTGCTGGCCCTACGCGTGGTACCTGGTTGTCATGTTGCTGGCACCAGCCTGGGACCCGAGAGGAATAGAAGGTGTGGACTCAGATGTAGCATAGAGCTGTCCTCACCTGTTTCCATGGTGCTCTGGTTGCCCATCCCCCTTTAAAAAAGAAAGGAAACATTAAAGTGTCAGTCACAATAGTGACACAGGAACGTCCAGAACATCTGTTAATAGTTTTCTTTAAATTAAAAAGAAAAGCAGTAAGAGGCTGTCGTCTTGTTGGTACAGCTTAGCCTGAGCAGTGTGTGCCCCTCCCTCTCCTGTTCTGACCTCAGAAATGGCATTTGTAGCTGGTTACACAGATGAGAATGTCTTGACTTTCGTACTTAGGAAACGTCAGGCTACATTTGATGAGTTTCGGCTCGGTCGTGGGTAATAACTCACACTGTGGCTGAAAAGCACTTTGCAAAATAGAAAAGGCTTCTGTGCATATGCTAAATGACGATCTTCACTTAAGAGTCGCTCTTGAAATGAGTTCTCCCACAAACCCCTTGTGAGAGACCTGCTTTTCCTTCCCCAGTACAGAACCCTTAATGGAGACATTTCTGTCTTTTTGTCTGCCTAGGGCCCCATAGACTCAGAACCTAGGTTCTCCCTGGAGAGCACCTGCCAGGCCTGTACCTCATTCTCCTCTGTTGGGGGCTTTGTCTCCAGGTCCCAAGCTGGTGGGTTTCAGAGCACCATTTCTCTCATGGCACCTGCTGCCTCTGCCTTACCAAATGCCTGGGAGGCTGGCTCTGGGTACCCTTGTTTGGTGGCAGCCATCAGCCTCGGCTTGTGTGTCCCCTGGGATAGTTTGTCCTTTGTCCTGTGCTTTAGTTCCAGGGGAATTGGGCTGTTGGGACTCTGTGAAGAAAGCCTTTTTTGAAGACTTAGGCTGTTTAGAAGAGGCCGAGGTGACTTTCAGTAGCTTTGGGTAAACCCATATCTTGTCTGTCCATGGAAGTGCAAGGGTCCCGGAAATCTGTTGTTGAATTTCCTCTATTTTCACAAGTTTTTTTTTTCTTTTTGAAGTAAGGTCTTACTCTAGCCCAGGTTGACCTAGAATTCACTATGTAGTCTCAGGCTGGCCTCCAACTCACAGCAACCCTCCTACCTCTGCCTCCCAATTGCTGGGATTAAAGGCATGCACCACTACAACTGGTGCAGGTAATTTTTTTGTTAACTTAATTTTAATCATTTGTTTCTGAATGGGTGAAGCAATTTGTTTTATTCACAGGATTCAAAATGTTAAGAATTCACAAAGTGTATAGTGGAAAACTCCCTTGCACTCCTCCCTGGAGGCCACCAATGGGGTCAGTGTCTTGTATAACCTTCCACAATTTTACACACCTTTTCAAGTAAAAATAAAAAAGTGTCAGGCTGGAGGGATGGCTTAGCGGTTAAGACATTTGTCTGCAAAGCCAAAGGACCTCAGTTCGATTTCCCAGGACCCACGTTGGCCAGATGCATAAGGGGGCGCATGTCTGGAGTTTGTTCGCAGTGGCTGGAGGCCCTGGCGCGCCCATTCTCTGTCTTTCTCTCCCTCCCTCTCTCTTTTTCTGTCAAGTAAATAAATAAATAATCTTGAAGCTTTAAAAATAAAAAGTGTCTTGGGAAGATTATGGCATCACCCAGAAAAGTAAATAAAAGAAGGAGCAAGGTCTCCCTCCCCTGAGTGGGAAAAGTCTCCAGCTTTCCTTCCTGTTACTTTCTGCTCCGTGTCTTTAGGTAGAGTTTTTACATGGTCATGATCTCAGTCTTTTAACTTTTTTAAGCATCTTGTTTGCGTATGGGATATGCTGGGGCTTCCATAACCTATGGAGGACCAAGGGAAGTTGGCTGGTGGGATTTAAGAGGCCGAGGCGGGCCCCACCCTCCTGTGCCCACTTTTGCAGAAGCACCTCCTGCCCCTCATCCTTGGAGGCCGTGAGGACAGGAAGCAGCTGGAGAGGATGGCGACGAGCCTCTCCGAACTGAGTGGCAGCGTGGCCCAGACAGGTAAAGATTAATGACTCCATCAAGTCACCCCTCAAAGCCGTCTCTGCGCAGCCCCTTCGCGGCCCCTCCCTCTCCCTCCGTCTCCACTTTATGTGGTGACTTCATTTATCTGCTCTGAGAATCTGTTCACATTTGCAAATGAAGCCGCCGTCATTTCGGTTTAATTTGAAATTGCTTGTTTACTGTCGGCGCGGCCTCAATTAATTATGTTTTTACGGAAAGGCTCCCAACCTCAGAATATTAATAAGGGGAATAAAATGACAGCCTTTCTAAGGGCTGTAAAGTTCATTTTTAATTTCTGCTTCTATGAGGTTTTCAGGGGGGTTTTCAGTGATTTCCCCCCTTCCCTCGAAGAATCCAACACAGGGTCAAGAGAGTCTGTAATTACTGTGGCTCTCGGGACCCTGGCCACCTCCTCTGTTATCGACTCCACAGGGCTGGCGTTCATTACCCACTGCCCCAGTGATGGCCCAGATTAGCTGGGACCTGTCGCACCAGAGGCAGCTTTTCTCCTTTATAAACTTGTTTACTAGGTGGAGACTCTGAAGCTAAACCCAAAGTTAGGAAAGAGAGCCACCTGTCCAAGGCAAGAGTCCCTGTTTTTCAGGGGTGTCTCTGTGAAGCCCATTGGAATCTTCTGGGCACCTTTCCTGTGGGCCATTACTTCTAGGAGGCAGGATCATGGTGGGTACAGGTTTCAGGGTGGGTCCCATGACAGAGAGGAGCCTGGCAGGCATCCCAAGGGTAAGGCAGATCAGAACAGGAAAGAATGCCAGAGACGGGGTTTGCAGTTGTAACACTCCTGGACATGGTAGAGACCCGAGCCTTAGTCTTCCAGGGATTGGAGCCATCCTGGAACTCCCAAGGACATGGTGAGGGGCTGAGAGATGAGTGATGTAGGCATGATGGGAGCGTGGCGGGAGCCAGCAAGCCAGGCACATCACAGCCAGGCATAATTAGAGGGGAGAGGTTTTGGACGGATATACTGTTGACCACAGACAAGCATACAATAGCAAGATGAAGTAGAAACACTAGAGGTTACACAAAGTGCGATGGCTTACCCAGGGTGCAGATAAATTACTGGGGCGGGGGTGGGGGCTACAGATAAATTAAATGTAGCAGGGAGGCGGGCAGCTCACAGGTATGTGGGCTGAGGAGGGAATCTTGGGCACTTACCAGACATGATGCTCTCTTCCCAGTGACTCAGGTACAGACGACGCTGGCCTCTGTCCAAGAGCTGCTGAGACAACAGCAACAGAAGGTCCAGGAGCTGGCCCATGAGCTGGCTGCCACCAAGGTACTTGTCTCTGCCCTAGGGTCCCCAGGCCCAGGTCAATCCCATATAGCCCTAATCCCTTGTACTCCATGACCTGTATGCTGTCTTCCTGTCTGACCTGCCTTGTGGGCCAGGACTACCATTGCTTTGTTGGCATTTGGCCATTGAGGACCTGTGGTAATCCTGTCTTGTACCATCTCCCCATGGGAGGGAGAAAAAGCCCCCCTCTACTGGTTGATCCCTGATGGAAGCCATGGGCTTGCAGGTTAAGTTGTAGGTCACAGCCTAGCCGAGGAGAAGCCTAGGCAATAGAGGGACCGTGTGCTGTGGTCAGTTTACAAGTATCCAGTCCAAGGCGTAGGGCTTCCCTTGCTGCAGTGGGCAGGTCTCTGTAAACCTAGGCTTTGGTGATCTTAAAGGAACTGGGGCCAACCAGGCTCCAGTGAAGCTATTTCCATACCTCACTACCCATGTGTGAAGTGGTCTCCTCAGAAGCAGGTTGTAGGATCTGACTGCATGTGTTAAGATCCTGGCTGTCCCGCTTGCTAACTGACCATAGGCAGGTTTCATAACTTCTCTCAGTCCTCCTCATCTCTGCTTCCTTGTGAGGCTTAAGCACATACCAATGATGCTCAGCTCCAGCAACACTCCAGCCCTGGGCTCTGTGGATGTGTGAGTGTCATCTCTGAGTCACAGACTTAGGACCTGTGGGACAGTGGTCCATTGGTTCCATTGTACCCTGCAGCAGCTCCTACTGCACAGTTGCATTATAAAACCAGGAAGGAAACTGAACATTCTTCTACTTCTGGTAGCATCTGGGGTCACTCTTGCAAAGGAAGGTCCCCAAGAGTCCCCTCGCAGTGTGCATCCCACACAGGCACTGCCTCACTTCCTGCTCTGGTGGCTGGTGCTACTGGCTACACTGTGTGTGCTCCCTGCAGGGAGGGAAGGCAGTGTGGCCCCCACCCCCACCCTGCCAGTGACCGCAGCCATTCTGGAAATTGGAGAAACATTTTCAGGCCCTGAGCTTCAATACGAGGACCACAGGCTGCATTCTAAGGAGGGTGGGGTCATCTGGTACTGGCACCTGTGGTGGCTTGAAGAGCTCCTCACTGTGTCAGGGCTCCTGCCCCTAAGCCCCTTTCCTGCTTTCCCTACTGTCATGGGGCTCTGGCCTGGCAGCCAAGCTCATATGTGTCAGGACTTGGATTACCCCGTAAACCAAAGACTTGGAGCTATTTTCTTAGCTGTAATGTAAGTTTTTATACTGCCTTCCAAACTCCTACTGGAGCACTGTAAAAAATTAAAAAGAAGAGCTTTAAGTAATTAAAAAACCTACATAAAACTGAAGGCTGTGAGTTTTCTACAACTGTTTTTTTAAAGAGACTGGCTAAAAAGCCCCAGATGTCAGATTTTATTTCTAAATCCTGGCATCTGGCACCATGTGCTTTTGGAAACCTGAGTCCTTTGTGGGCCGGTGAGTGGAAATTGCTCCCTTGTTAATGGGCTGCTGTAGCATTCAAGGTCTCGGAGAAGCCAGAACAGTGGCTTCCAAGCCTTTCTGTCTAGAGGTATGGAGTGAGGACCCTGGGGGGATGTATGTGAGGGTGTCGAGTGTGTGCCTACTCTCACCCAGACTGCCCAGGTCTTCTCTTCCTGAGATCTGTGGCCTCAGGGGAGGGGCTTCTGTCTGCAAAGGTGTGTCCGGTGAACTGGCCTGGCCTGCAGCTGCCTGAGACTCACAGCAGCTATCAGGAAATAACCAAGAACACCCATTCCTATCAGTAGCCCAGGCACACCCATCAGGGAAGTGAGGGCCTGGCTGATGCAGGCCCCCAGAACCCTTGCATTTGAGAATTGGTCTCCACACACTATTCCATGGGCTGCTTGGCTGCCTGCAGCCTCCGCTTGTGAATGGCTGTTTGGGTTCTACTATTTTTAGAGTAAGGTGTGGTTCTCTGGGGTTTATGGGGAAGGTACTGTTGGTATGCAACAGAAAGATGTCTCATCTGGGCCTTCTTAGGAAGGTTGAGTCAGGGCCTAGGGTGGCTCTTCCTCCACTGAGTTTTGAGTATCTCCAGAGAATGTCTGGTGTGGCCCTTGAATGTCTTCACACAAAGTGGGGTATGGCCTGAGGGCACTCTCCTTGGCTCTAGGGAAAGTCTTAAGACTCAGTTCATGGAGCTGGGCTGAGGAATGTGCAGTGTTGAGGTGAGGCTGTCTTCTGGTCCTGCCCCAGGACAGAGCTCTGGAATGGGCAGGTGCTTGCTGTGAGCTCCACGTTTGCCTCTGTGGTGATGATTTCTTGGGGGAGGGGTTGGGGTGATGTGGAGAGGGCATGTATTATTGGTTGCGGTTTTAATGGACATTTCAAACCTGGGAGTGAATGCTTCACACCAGTCCACAGCTCCTCCCCCTGAGCCCAGTATCAGCTCACTACCACTGCAAGCCCCTCTGTTTCTAGGAGAGAGAAGAACTTGTTTGTTGTTATTATATTCTACACACAATACTCTAGTGCTACCTAAAAACTTGTAATGATTTCTTAATGTCATTACAGAGTTGTAGAAGAGTTTGTATAAGGGTATTGTCACAGATCAATGCGCCCTTGAGTCTACAGTGGCTGAGCAGGAAACAATGGCTTGTGGCTACCCCCCCCCCACACACACACACACATAGACTGGTGGCAGGCACCACTGTGACCCATGTTTTCTGAATTCTGACTTTCAGGCCACTACCTCTACCAACTGGATCCTGGAGTCCCAGAATATCAATGAGCTCAAGGCGGAAATCAACTCCTTGAAAGGGCTTCTTTTGAATCGGTAGGTGAGGAGCCAGAGCTCTGTCCTGTTCAGTTTGGCGGGACGTGGAGCTTCTGGGCTGGCCCAGTGGTTGCAGAGGGGTGCAGTTCCTCACTGGCTGGGAAATTCAGGCCTTGAGACTGGAGACCTTGGGAGCTCCTGCCTCACATTCACAAGGTGCTCCTCCCACTTCAGGGAGATAGCATGTGGCACCATGAATAAAATAAAAAGTGGTTAGCCAAAGCAGGGCATGGTGGCGCACACCTTTAATCCCAGCACTTGGGAGGAGAGGTGGGAGGATCTCCAAGAGTTTGAGGCTACCTTGAGACTACATAGTGAGTTCTAGGATAGCCTGAGAGAGCTAGAGTGAAACCCTACCTCGAAAAACAGCAGCAACATGGTTACCCAGACTTTGTTGGGGACAGCATGAATCACAGAGCAGGACCTGTGAGCAGAGGACTCACCTGTGTGGTGCTTCCCAGAACCAGGCTTCTGGAGGCAGGCCACCCCTTCCTGGACTTGGTAACCTCTCAGGCAGCTTTGTCCCAGAGAAGGTCCTGCTGAGGGCTGTTGGGTGTGAAGGGCTCTGGGGTTGAAGGCAGTAGCAGAGCCAGTCCTGCCTCCCCTCCAGCTTTCCTTTGTCTCTGTGATGACAGCACAGTGCTACCACTGCAGTCCTGATCACACCTGGAGATAACCAGGCCCCCACTGGTGTTGACGCTAAAATTGCACTCAACTGGGAGCCTCTTGGTCTTAGGAAACGGGTGAGCTGTCGGCCCACCCAAATGGTGCCCTGGCAGGCTGGGCTGGGGTTTAGTGGGAGCTGTGGGGTGAGATGACCCAGCCAGAGGATTACACTTGCCAAGCTATCCACTTCCTGGTCCTCCCCAAGGAAATAAACACATCCCACCACAGACAGAGGCACTGGTCCTTGGCTTTCCTGTTTGGGGAGATAGGGACCTTTGTTGGTAGGGCAACAGATGCAGGCCATCAAGAGAACCTGGGCCAAAGAAAAATGACAAACTGCATTTCCTGTTCATGTTTATGTCACTGGTGACTCATGCAGGCTGTGCATATGTACCTGGCAAGGCGGGTCTGAGGTAGGAAGTTCTCTCTGAGACCAGTGCTGGTGGGACCATGGCGGCCTTGGACAGGAATAGGGCTTGTCTGCATGGTGTAGTGCTTCACTTCTGCGCTCTGGCCAACTGACCTGACCACATAGGTCCTTCTTGGAATAGAGTTTGGTCTGAACTGGGCTGGTTGCTGGCCTGGGGCCCAGAAGGGAATACTGGAGTGGAAGGAGAGCTGGCTCTTCCCGGTGAAAGCATTGGCTGGGAGATTCCCAGCACAGGGTTCAAGCTCACCCTTTTGGTCCTGATTTCTCTGGCCCCCTGACCAGTAGCCAAGGTTCCCCACTTCTACCTTTTGCCCAGGCCATAAGCAAATTATCCCAGGTATACTGAGTCCCCAGTATTGACCCACTTTTTTTCCTGCCTTCCCCTGTTCTGGCCAGAGGGGTGGAACAGGGACAATCCTGGGGATGTGGGAGCAGGTTCCAGGCTGTCATGAGCCTCAGTTAAGTGCAAGGAGGTCTGCGGGCAACATGGGCACTTCTGTTGTCCACCTTGGTTGACTGGGCTTCCAATGGGCTCATTCCTGAAAAGAAGGGAGGCAGGTTCTGTTTAGTCCCCAGCCTGGGGAGCTGCTCCCATCACAACCCTTGGTGCACAAGGGGCCGTGCACCATGGGATCCAGGTACCATCACCAACCACTTCTGGCTTCCCTTTCCTCTTCTCTTCTTGTGCCAGGAGGCAGTTCCCGCCCTCCCCATCAGCCTCGAAGATCCCTTCCTGGCAGATCCCTGTCAAGTCACCTTCCCCCTCCAGCCCTGCTGCCGTGAACCACCACAGCAGCAGTGACATCTCTCCAGTCAGCAATGAGTCCACGTCTTCATCTCCTGGGAAGGAGAGCCACAGCCCAGAGGGTTCCACAGCCACATACCACCTGCTGGGCCCCCAGGAGGAAGGCGAGGGGGTGGTAGACGTCAAGGGCCAGGTGAGAATGGAGGTGCAGGGTGAGGAGGAGAAGAGGGTGGAAAAGGAGGATGAAGAGGATGAGGAGGACGATGATGTGAGCCATGTGGATGAGGAGGACGTCCTGGGGGTGCAGAGGGAGGACCGCCGCGGAGGGGATGGGCAGATCAACGAGCAGGTGGAGAAGCTGAGGCGGCCAGAGGGTGCCAGCAATGAGAATGAACGGGACTAGGGTTGGCCCCTGCCCACCCACTTCTCCAGTACCCCAGGAACGTCCAGCAGGTGGCCATGGGCTCTGGTCCTGTCTTCTCCTCTGGCTTGGGGAGGGTAGGCTTGAACCCAGGGAGGGGTGGGGCTCTCCCCAACTATAGCAGTGTGTGTGGGGGTCAAATTTCTGTCCACCAGCCTCAGTGCCCAACCCCAACCCCAGCCATACCATCTCCTCAGCTCAGTCCCAGCCTAGATGGCTCCGCTGTTCACAAGCCTGGCTGAGGATGCAAGAGCCCCTGCATTCAGGTCCCTGCCCAGCTCTATCCTGGACAGAGATCTTACCCAGGTGTGTTCACTGAGTGTCTTGACTAACGTGACACCATGCATGGCCAGAGCTCATGTTGTCTCCTTCCTCCTGCTGCCTCAGTGGAAGAGGAGCTACAGTCCCCTTGGTCCCTGCTGTCCTCCCACTCTTCCCTGGGCCTGGCCTGTGGCTCCTTCTTTCCTCTCTTTCAAAAGCCAGAGCCCTGGCCCAGCTCTTCATTCTGCCAGGACCCACCCTCCTCAAAGCTAGGGCCTGCTTCCCCTGGGCCCTGTCCCCAGCCCAGTCCACCCACCCTGCCATCTTCTAAACAAAAGAAACATCACCACATTGACGCTCTCGCTTGCCGTGCCATGGATTGGTGAGCCCTGTGGGGAGGCATGCTTCTCCCTCCCACGGCAGAACTGGGCAGTGGGGCATTCCTGACCAACAGCCATGTCTGTCCTTCCCACCAAGAAACATGTTCATTTATGTGATCATGTATAGATTTCAGAATATGACTGTACATAATTGTAATAAATATGAGTTACCACTATTTAACTCTTGCCTCTGGCCCTCTGTTCTGCTGCTGTCATCCTGTGCCCCTGAGCTGGGTCTCAGCTAAGGCTCCATCGGGTGAATGCCAGAACAGGGTCCTGAGGGATGATGGGGTCAGAGGAACCCCAACTGAGGCTGCTCACCAGAGCTGGAGGGGCTCCTTCCTCTGGTGTCTGCGGGCGGGTGGAGGGCGCTGCTCTTCTGAGAGCGGGAGGGAAGGGGCTCGTGACTGTATATAGACCTGCCGTGCAGCGGGATGAGCTCCCTTCCTTAAATGGACGCGCATTCCCCAGGAGCCCGGCTGCTCTCTGCTAGTCTCTCTCTCACCCTCCCTGTCTCCCTTTAACCTTCACAGCGCACTGAGCTCCAACTAGAGAGCTGGGGCAGGAGCTCCACCAAGGGTGCGCTTCGCTCCTCTGTCCCTATCTGGCCAGGCCTGGGGCTGCAGCCACCCTCTTGTCATGTGCCTCGCATAGGCATGTGGCCTGCGAAGTGGAGCACACCCTGAGTAGCTACCATTGCAGGTGGAGCCATGCCGCAGGGCACATGCCCCTCCCATGGCCTCAAAGGCCTCTGCTGGACATGGTCCAGGGGAAGGCATGCCTGTGCGGCTGAGGGTGTGGTCTTTGGGGTATTCTGCCTCCCACAGAGGGGCTGGCTTAGACCTCTGTCTGGCCCTGGTAACAGGTCTCGCCTTCACACTCATCATCTCACCAGGTCTGGTTCTTTAGCCATATGTTCCCTGGAGATGAGCAGAGTCCCTATGAGAGCCACCCCTGCATTTGTCCTTTTCATGTCCCTGGGAGAGCAGTGTTTCTCAGCTCCTGGGGAAAAGTGGCCTGGCCTGGCCAGGGACTCCTGCTCCAAGTGCCCCAAGGAGCACGTCAAGAGGCTGGATGATAGACCTGAGATGGTCTAGCAGAGAACCAAGGGTGCCCGGTCTCTGTGGTCCCTTCATGCTATGGAGCACCTGGGCCCTGGAAACACTGTTGCTAGGGATCGTTTGGCTCAAATGACCATGTGTCACTGTTTGTACCATCTGAAGTCCCTGCTCATGGGATAAGAAAGGGAGACCAGAGGGCAGATCCCTGGACCAGAAAAGAAGCCACAATGGGGGCTCGGACAGTGGGAGCCAAGTGACTGCCATTAGCTGGGTCAGAGACAGAAGCCATAGGCCTCAGTGACCCTGAGTTTTCTTCCACCTGGGGAGGGGTGAGCAGGCCAGAAGGTCCTGGGCTTGAGATCAGAGGAAAAGGAACAGAAACCTGGGTTCAGCTTTTGAGGACAGAGAGTCTGGCGCAACTTCAGGGAGAGAAAACCCCTCCCCAAAACGGCGTGCGCGCTGCCTAATAAAGGCAGCTGCTGGACGAGGGCAAACGGCCCTTTGAAAAAAAGCCTTTCATTAGAAAAATAATGCATTTCATCCAAATAAGGTAAAAATATTTGGAATGGGGCAGAAGTGAGCAGCAGGCAGTGCCTGTCAGGCCTTTCTGGAAGGGAGCACGTTATTAAATTCAATTACAGTGTCTTTTTATAAAGTGTCGTTAGGGAAGGACAAACCCCAGTGCTTAGAGGCTGCGTGCGCTCAGCTGTCCTGACCCCCTTGCATGGGCTCCCCTCAGACTCTGGTCTCCCCCAGCTCTAGGTGACTCACTGGATCTACCTTGGGCAGGAACATGTATGGGAAGGACGAGAGCCCTTTGTGCCACCTAAGGAGGAGGAGGTCAGGTGGGGGAACATCCGTGAGGCTGTGTAGCCCGAGGACTGGGACCCCTCAGGTGGAAGGAGGAGGACACGAACTGCTAAGTTTGTCCTTCAAAATGTTGCGTTCTCCTCTTAATGGAAGTACAAATCTGAAGTTCCGGGAGACCTGTTAATGTGGGAGGGGGCAGAGGAGGCCCCTCTGTCTGGAGCACTTGGTCTCTCACATATTCACAGTTTTTGTTTTTTAAAAAAAAATTTTTTTTCAATTTTTCGAGGTAGGGTCTCACTCTAGCTCAGGCTGACCTGGAATTCACTATGTAGTCTCAGGGTGCCCTCTTACTCTCAGTGATCCTCCTACCTCTGCCTCCCAGGTGCTGGGATTAAAGGCGTGCGCCACCACACCCGGTTTTAAAGTTTTCTCCCTCCCTCCCTCCCTCCCTCCCTCCCTCCCTCCCTCCCTCCTTTCTCTCTCTCTCTCTTTCTTTCTTTCTTTTTCAAGGCAGGGTCTTGCTCTAGCTAGGCTGACCTAGAATTCACTATGTAGGCTCAGGGTGTCTTCGAACTCACAGCAATCCTCCTACCTCTGCCTCCCAGGTGCTGGGATTAAAGGCGTGTGCCACCACACCCGGTTTTAAAGTTTTCTCCCTCCCTCCCTCCCTCCCTCCCTCCCTCCTTTCTCTCTCTCTCTCTTTCTTTCTTTCTTTCTTTTTCAAGGCAGGGTCTTGCTCTAGCTAGGCTGACCTAGAATTCACTATGTAGTCTCAGGGTGTCTTCGAACTCACAGCAATCCTCCTACCTCTGCCTCCCAGGTGCTGGGATTAAAGGCGTGCGCCACCACACCCGGTTTTAAAGTTTTCTCCCTCCCTCCCTCCCTCCGTCCCTCCCTCCCTCCCTCCCTCCTTTCTCTCTCTCTCTCTCTCTTTCTTTCTTTTTCAAGGCAGGGTCTTGCTCTAGCTAGGCTGACCTAGAATTCACTATGTAGTCTCAGGGTGTCTTCGAACTCACAGCAATCCTCCTACCTCTGCCTCCTGAGTGCTGGAATTAAAGGCGTGTGCCACCACGCCCGGCTCCTCCCTCTGTATTTTAATAAAAACAGGAACCTCTTCCTTAGGTTGTGTGATAGAAAAATGGTCTGTGTGTGTCCTCTGGAGTCCTCACACACTGTCTGAAGGGAGGGTTCACTGCTTTCTCTGGGGCCCTGCCAGGAGGGATCCTGGGTCAGACCTCCCTCTCCCCTGGCCCATCTCCTGTCCCAGAACCAGGCGGGGGAGGAGGGCATGGAGGTGGCCAGTCATCCAATCCAGGGCTGGAGAGATGGCTCAGCAGTTAAGGCACTTGACTGCAAAGCCTAAGGACCAAGGATTGGGGACCTAAGGACCCCAGTACCCATGTAAGCCAGATGCACAAGGTGATGCATGCATCTGTAGTGTATTTGCAGTGGCTAGAGGCCCTGGTGCATACATTTTCTCTCTCTCTCTGTCTCTCACAAATAAATAATAATAAAATAAATAAATAAAGTTTAAAATAAATAAATAAAGTTTAAAATAAATAAATAAATGCTTTTGCAGAGCACCAGAGGAGAAGGTCAGAGATTCAGGCAGTTATGGAGGCACCAAGCCTCCCTGGCCCACTTCTTTCTGGTAGGTTGAGCCTGGTTGCACTCCTTAACCTTTTCTTGGCCTGACATAGATGTTTGTCATCCAGATCCAACCCACCTAGCCAAGAGGAATGCCTTAGCTGACACTGGGAGCCTTAGACAAGGACACACACAGGCCACACACCACAAACTCACACAGGGGCCCTTTTCTTTCTCTGCTTCTGCCCACACAGCCCAGCTCCCAGGTCATGATCCTTATGCTCTTCCTCTCATCCAAAGTTTGAAATTTCACCCAGCATTTTGAGATGACTTTACCCTACATTCGAGCAGGTCTTAGTTCACTTTCCTGGAGCACTTTACAATCCACGTTGTCCTGAAAGAGATGAGATTCATCTTAGCTTTAGAAAGGGAGGCCTGGGCGGAGCATGACCTTGCTGCATGGTGAAAGCCAAGAGATCTTCCTTGAAGTGACAGGAATGCTGGGCACAGTAGCACATACCTATAATCCCCACTACTCAGGAGGCTGTGGCAGGGGGACTGCTTGAGCCCAGGAATTCAAGGCCAGCCTAGGTGAGGGCTCATTTCAAAAAGAAAAAGGGCTGGAGAGATGCCTTAGCTGTTAAGGCTCAGGACCCAGGTTCAATTCCTCAGTACCCACATGAGCCAAATGCACAAGGTGGCACATGTGTCTGGAGTTCATTTGCGTTTGAGAGATGACTTAGCAGTTAAGGCACTTGCCTGTGAAGCCTAAGGACCTGGGTTCAATTTCCTAGTATCTACATAAACTAGATGCACATATGTGGTGGCACATATATCTGGAGTTCATTTGCGGTGGCTAGAGGCCCTGGCATGCCCATTCTGTCTCTCCCTCTCTCCCCTGTGTATCATCTATCTATCTGTCATCTATCTATCTATCTATCTATCTATCTATCTATCTATCTATCTATCTATCTATCATCTATCTATCTATCTATCTATCTACCTACCTACCTACCTACCTATCTATTTGGCATATATTTGCCTTTCTGTCATATTAAATACATAAAGGCTGAAGTGGAGTTTATTTGCAGTGGCTCGAGGCCCTGGCACGCCCATTCTATCTCTATCTGCCTCTCTTTCTCCAATAAATAAAAAATAAAATTTAAAAAAGAATGAAAAGAAAAAAATTTTAAATGAAAAGAGGACTGGGGAGATGCCTCAGTTGATAAAGTGTCTGGTGCCCCCAGCACCCACCTAAATACCAGGCATGGTGATGTGCACCTGTCATCCCAGAACTGGTGCAGGAGGGCATTAAGACAGGAGGATCTCTGGGTCCTGCTGGCTGGTCTATCTGGGTTCATTGAGAGACCCTGCTTTGAAACCAAGGTGGACAATAATGGAGGAAGACTCAGTGTTGACCTCTAGTTTTCATACACACGTGTGCCCACACACATATGAACATGTATGCACACATGCATGCATGTCATATGCCAAAGAACAAATAAATGATATGAACATGTTTTTAATTGTAGTTTCTGTATGGTTTATTATATAGCCCAATGACCCCTTTGTAAGTTGAAAACACAAGTGGGACATTCAGATAACATACCTAATGGACCAAACATCCCAGCATAGCTGGGCACGCTGAATGACATGTCATTCCATTTCCCCTCATCATGGCAGGTGGACTAGGTGTATAACTTCTGCTGTTACCAAGGCTGGTAACAGACTGTGCGCCATCACCCAGGAAAGACCCAAATCAAAAATTGAACTTCACTTTCTATGGACCCTACATTGCACCAAATTAACTCGGGCATCTGTACACCATGACAGTCGGACCAGCCTCATCCCCAGCCCGGCACCCTGTTACAGACCCAGGGTATCACAGTCAGGTAAGGCTGAGGGCTGCAAGTTTCAAAGCAGAGCCAAGAAAGGGTCCTTGGTGAGGTCTCTGCAATGATGGGCACGGGGGACGTACCAGAGAGGCAGCTGGGTTCAGCTGTCAACTGCCATTCACCTCCTGTGCTGACGGTGGCCTCCTGGGACCCACTTTTGGCTTGCCACAGAGTTGGGATAGCTATTCCCAGTAAGGATGGCACAGGTGGCCCCTTTTGTTCCTGGCAATATCCCCAGATTCTAGCGCTTTGGGGACCCTGCTTCTTGGAATCCTGGCCAGGTCTGAGCAGCAGTGCTTTCTCCCTCCCCTGTGTCCTGGGTCTGGGCCAGAGCCATCTCTCATGACAGTAAATGGGCAACCTGCCTTGCCCAGTGGCCTCATTGTGCTGCCCAGAGAGGGCACTGCCCTGGCACTGTGCATCTCCCTGGGCTGGGGACATGGCCTGCTCCAGTAGACGTTCCTATTGCTGGGAGCACCCCAGCCAGCTCTGTCTGGGGAGGAGGCAGGCCACCAAGCTCAGCCATGAGCATGTGCTCCTGGCTTTTGCCCAGAGCTTACAGAACTCCTGAACTTGCCCAGCTTGGGTGTAGAAGGGTCATCCACCACCACAGCTAATTAAACCCTGGGATGGAAACGTTTCTCACTGCATTTCCCACTGAATCCGACAAGCCACGGGGAATGTCGTAGGGCCTGGGCCCCAGGGTGAGGTGACACCAACAGCAGCCAGCTCTAATCCTGGCTCTAGGCATGGGAGTGAGACATCATCTGAGTGGGCACATGTGCCTGATGCAGGTGTGGGCACTCTCCTCTGCTTTCTGGAGGCAGCAGCCACATTCCCTGGAGGGAGACTCAGTGCCCTTCCCTGGGTACTGCTTGTCTGGATGTGTTCTGCCTTCAGCAGTGCCAGTCTCCCATCTGGATATGGGTCTGCCAAGGTTCATCCAGACCCAGAAGACCTGATGCTGGTGGGGGAGGGGCCAATTTGCGGAGACCTAGTCAGGGTCAGCAAACTGTCCCAAGTCTCCATTCTTCCTTGGGTCCCAGGCATCTGCTCTAAGAGCTACTCCCATTACCTGGGCCCTGCCCCACTGCCTGCTGCACCCACACCCAGAGAGAGCCCTGTGGTCACACCACCCATCAGCCCATCACAGCTGAGGTTGGGACTTGGCTCCCTGCCTTCTCTCAGGCCCTTTGGGAGACCATGTAGCCCACCAGGGCCTGTGAAACTCCAATAATGGTTTTAATTTGTCGAACTTGTGTTTTATCCCATAAATTAGTCACTGTTTTATTTAACAGACTCGAGATACCCACAAACAATAGGCGAGTTCCAACATGAACATTTTAATAAGACCAAAAAAAAAAGTATATATTTTCATGTCTGTTACAAGCGTATTTATGTAAATAGCCTGTGGGCCAAGTTCCAGGAGTAAAGCAGAAAGGGAAGGGCCCTGTGTGCTGGGCTGGGCTGGGCTGGAGATAGTGGTGGAAAATGACACCAAACTGGGTGTGGGGGCAGGAGGTAACTCATGCTGTGGTCTCTGTGCCCCAATGTGCGAGCCTCAGCAAGGGGCACAAAGTATGCTGTAAGGATCCTTTTCAAGCCCCTTAAGTAATGTGAGGGCAGGAGTGTGACAAGCCAGTGCGATGCTCTTCAGCATGGAAGACCAAGGTGAGACTGGCGTAAGGCAGATGATCGGGTTGCGAGGTGGGTTACCAGCCAGAAGTGTCTGGGTTACCAGCTGGAGGTGTCTGGGTAAATGGCAGCTGCCTGAACTCTGAGAGCTCATGTGTCAGCACTTTCATTCAGGCCTGCAGGAACGTCACTGAGTTCCCAAGGGAGCTCCCAGCCATGGTGCCACTAGGACTCTGGCTTAGGCCCTGGCTTGAAGGCTGCAGACCCATGACCCAACCCCTTTGGTTTTGCCACCATGTGCTGCTCCAAGCAGGAGCCTTGCCAGCATCCGGATTGGATCCGGGCACACTCTGTTCCCAGCCTGGGCAGGTCCCTGCAGGAAGGAGGAAGGAGTCGGGTGGGGGGGGGGAGGGGATGGGAGGGCAGAAAGATGGCCCTTCTAAGTGACAGCCTTGTAGACCCAGGGGGACTACACAGGAGGGGCTGGCCTGGGTGGTGGTCCTGAGAAGGCCTGAGGCTACTGCCAGATGACTTTGACAGAGTAGTTCCTGTGCTTCCAGTGGAGTTCAGGCAGGGCTGAAGGGAAGAAAGAGCCCACCTTTCTGGATGGGCACAGCCTGGGACCCCCCATCATATGTCCCCAGCAAACTGCTAGAACCTAGCTCAATGCCTAGGGGCAAAACTGATCTATCCCCTCACAGTCTTGCTATGCTTGAAGGTGACCAATTCCCCCTCCCCTCCCTGGGCTGGGTCATGGCCAACCTGCTTGAGGGTGACTTGAAAAATAAAAGATAACTTGATGGATTTTTTTTCCAGTTTTTATTGAGTGAAAATGTCAAACCTTGCATCAGTCATGCAAAAAAAAAAATCAAATAAATAAAACACATATATTAAATTTCTAATAGCACTAAATTCAAGTGGAAAAATATTCAGTTCTTAATAACCAGGTGCCGAGGAGACCAGATTCAAGTAATCAGAGCACACGCTGTTCAGTTCGGTTTCACGTTCTGCATTTTTTTGTCTCAAAACCTCTCTATATATCTCTATATATCTATATATGTATATACATATAGATATATACACACATATGTGCATACATATTATTTTTATATTTATATATATACACATACATAGTTATAAAACATTAAAAACAGCATTGGTGGATCAAGCATCATTTTCCCCACAGAAAGAAAGTAAAACAAAAATTACACATTAAAATTCAAAATGAGCTAGCAATGGCTTATAGTCCTAGTGTGCAATATGAAGGTTACAAAAGGCTAGACTTTGCACTGTCGGCATCTTCTCTTTCTTTTCTTTCTTTCCTTTTTTTTTTTTTTTTCTTTGATTTTGCTACATTGAAAAATGTTTTGTTTTGTTTTTTTCCTTTACAAAACTCATTCCACAGAGGCAGGGTCCTGTGGTGGGTGGGAATCCAGGTGAGCACTCAGCAGCAGCACGTGGTACCCATGGGACTCAGGAGGCTCTGGTGGGGGCTGTTTAGACATCAACTCATTCCCGTTGAATCAAGTCATCTCATCTGACCCATGAGCCTGCCTCCCAGCTCCCTCTCCAGTTCAGATGGTCCTGGCTTTCTGGCTGTGGGCAGCCAAGAAGACACAACACACACACACACACACACACACACACACGCGCGCGCGCGCGCGCGCGCGCCCGAGAGAGAGAGAGAGAGAGAGAGAGAGAGAGAGAGAGAGAGAGGAGAGAGAGGAGAGAGAGAGAGGGGGAGGGAGGGAGGAAGAGGGAGAGGAGGGGGAGAGAGAGAGACTGAAACAGGAGAGGAGCAGAGAAAGAGAAAGAAACGAAAAAGAAAAACCACTGTCGTCCCAGTTGGATAAGCTCTGCTTGGAGACCTGCAGGCTTCCTGATGACAGCCCCACCACCCTCCATTCCTGCTAGGCGGGCCTGTTCTCTCCCAACTAGAGCCTGGTAGGGACCTGGAGGACACGAGTGGACACATGGGGCATCAGGCAGCCGAGGCCAGGTGTGTGCCTGCAGGTGAGCTCTGCACGGGGCCTCTGTGGCTTCATGGCCTCCAGGAAGGCAATATTTTGAAAGGGGGATCAGGTCTGGAGAGGTTGCACCAGCAAAGCATCCCCAACAAAATAAGGAAACAAACTGGAACAAAGGGGGAAAGCCCTAGAAAGCCACACACATAACCAATAGAAAAAAACCTCAAATGTTAAATTAACTACAAACTTGTATCAACAGTAATAGTCTTTTTTTTTTCTTGTGTCTACAAAATTCAAGTTAAAAGTTGGAATCACGCAGCTCCCATCAGTGCTAGTGTGAAGACAGACAGCCTCAAACTGTTAAGGCCTCTAAAATAAACGCTAAACATAATCCCACAGGAGAAATTGCACTCAGTTCTCCAACCTCAGGGCTGGTCAGGAGGCAGGTCAGCAGCTGGCTCACACCCACCTGCTTTTTTTTTTCTTTTTGTTCTATGTAGAATAATAACCTTTACAGGAAAAATACTGTACAACTTTCTCGTATTTTTTCTCTCTACTTTGATTATTAAAGCCCCAAACAATCGCATCCTTCCTGTTTGCACGAGGGTACTTGAGACCCCTGCCTCCCGCCCCACTCTGGGCTATGTATGCCTGCCTTGGGACACAGCCTCGTTTCACTGTGGGGAGGAGGTTAGCTGAGGTTTTCTTTTGGGCGGGGGGGGTCACCAGACAGCTCCGACTGCAGCCCAGGATGGGGATGGACAGTAGGCTCCGGCTTGCTGCTTAATTCCATGAGATTTCTTCCACGTCCCTGTAGTGTCACCCGTGCCCACCCTCCCACGGGCAAGGGGAGGAGGGCGTAGCTGCATTAGGAGGGCCCTGCCAAGATACTACAGGTACCGGCCCCATCCCCGGTGGCCTCTGGCGTGCCCTGAGCAACGAGGGACCTCGCGGGAGGGGGCCGGGAAGAGCGCTGGATAGCGCAGGGCCTGCTCCCCCACTCCCAACCCGGACAGAGCACCTGCTATTCCCTGAACATCCCCCTCCCAGGCCAACCAGGGTCGTGGCAGCCTTGTCCTCCAGCAGCTGAGCTGCGCGTTGCCGGCGGGGCGGGAGGGCTCGGGCGGCCCGGGAGCACCAGAGGGGGTCCCCGCCTCTGCCCTGAGACGGACTTGGGGTCCGGAAGCACCGGCGGGGCCGGGGCCGGGCCCAGCGCGGGGCTCTGTACAGAGGGGGTTTTCACATATAAATAGCAGTTCTTAGAAACGAGGAGAGCGGTGCCAGCCCACGCCGGGCGGGCCGCGGGCTCGCGGCGGGCCGGGGTTAGGGCGACGAGGCGGCGGCGGCGGCGGGCGCGGGGCCGGGGCCTCCCAGGGCCGCCAGCGCCGGGGTCCGCGCGCCCGCCTCGCTCGCCGCCGCCTCGGGCAGCGACTCCTCTGAGTCGGTGCGCAGGTCCTCGTCGTCGTCGTCCTCATCGTCCTCCTCCTCGTCGTCGTCCTCCTCGTCGTCGTCGTCGTCGTCCTCCTCCTCCTCGGCCTCCTCCTCCGGCAGCTCCAGCTCCTCCTCGTCGTCCTCCTGCGACGACTCCCCGGCGCCCGCGGAGGCGCTGGCGGTGGCGGGCGCGGCGGGGGCCCTCGCGCGGCGGCCCGGGGGTGGCGGCGGGCGGCCCGGGGTCCCCCGCGTCGCCGAGCAGGCCCAGGCCGGCGGGCGGCCGTCTGCAGGAAGAGCAGCGAGCCCCCGGGCTCCGAGGCCAGCGGTGAGCGAGCCGTCCAGGCTGACGGGCGCGCCGGGCGAGGCGGCAGGAGGCTCCCCGCGCTCCTGCTTCTCGTGCTTGCGCTTGTGCGAGTCCATCTGCGACATGCCCACGACCGTGTGGCGGCAGCCCGGGTAGGTGCAGTGGAAGTGCGAGCACTTGAGCTTGTACTTGCAGTCGGGCACGCCGCAGTCGGCGCTCGAGCTGAACTGGCAGAAGCCCGCGGCGCTGATCACGTCCTGCTTGCCGTGGTGCTTGCGGTGCGCCGTGACCTTGGTGCTGTCGGTGCAGCGGAAGCGGCAGCGGAGGCAGTGGAAGTGCGTGCTGGTGCCCGAGAAGGGGCAGTCGGCGAAGTGGCAGCTGAGCGACGCCTTGAAGCGCTTGAAGTCGTCCAGCACCAGGTTGTCCACGCGGTCGTGGTGCTGCGCGTGCTTGTACATGTGCGTGCGCCCGCAGAACTTGTAGCCGCAGTTCTCCCGCGTGCAGTGGTAGTGGGTGACCTTCAGAGAGAACTGGCAGGCCGTGTCCTTACAGTCCTCGTAGAGGTCGAAGCGCCGGAAGCCCTCCAGCATCATGCCCTCGTCCAGCATCTTGCGAGAGGAGGCAGTCTTCCTCCGCTTGCCAAAGGGCGACATGTCCTCGATGATCCAGAAGCGCTTTTTGGCCCCTGAGGCTGTGGGCATGGAGATGGTGTTCCCTGGGGAGAGGCATGGGGAGGTCAGCCCGGAAGGGGCTGCCCCTTTTGGCCGCAGTGCCCATGTGGGAACCATTCCCGGCGTCACACCCACACAGGGCCCCTGATTCTGGCATGGTGGCCAGCTGACCGACATTTAGGAAAAACACCCTGGCTTCCCCTGGCTCGGAGCCGCTCCCGTGGCCCCCTGGGAACAGCAGGGAGTCCCAGGCTTCCCCTTGTCTTCCAGGTCTGCAGGATGACCACACAGGCTTCCCGGGTGGCAGGCCAACTAGCGCTGCGGGGATGTGGTGGCTGCTTCCTGGCCGCTTTGGGTGGGAAGTGAGGACACGTCCCAGCACTAATTGAAGCTGAAGGGGAAGCTGGGAATCTAGGTCGGCAGAGTGTAATTACCCAAGTTGGACTAGGGCCAGGACGCCATCACACGCCTGCCTCTAATGAGGGACAGGCCGGCTCCTTTCCTGCCAGCTAACCAGTTCCCCCGGCTGCCTGTCTGTCTGTCTGTGCAGAGGGACCAGCTTCCTTACAGTAGGGATGTCAAGTATCCCAAGGCATTGTGGGACTGTAGCTTCCTGCCCCAAGGAGCATCGTTTGTCCTTGATACCAGAAGTTTATTTAAGGTCTGGTTGGAGTTTTCTGCCCCTCATTGGTCCAAGGGAAATACCAAGAAGGTGCTACTGTCCTCCATGCTTGGAGCCCCCTCCCTGGGCCAGGACTGGAATGGAGTGTTCACTACCAATGCCCACCCTGACCACAGCCTGCTTCTTCCGGCTCAGGAAGACTGTGGCCGCTGGCTCTTTTGCCCCTTCCTGGGAGGCACCTGCAGTTGCTTGCAGCTGCCTCCTGCTGGCTGCACAGGCGCTGGGGAAGAGGCAGCTGGCCCCAGAACCTCCAGAAACAAGAGACTCTGGGCCCAGCGCTGTCCCGAGTAGTGGGGCACCCTCCAGGTCTCCACTTCAGTAAGGCCAGCTTAGCTTTCTCTAAGCCTGTCTTGGCCACTACTCTGCCGTCTAAATGTCTGCACTACTGGACTGAGGAAGAAGCCAGTCACCCACCCTTGGCAAATGAAAACAAACCAGGGGCTGGAATGGGAGAGGGCACTTAGACAGGGGCAGGGGAGGAGCTCAGGCCTGGAAACCCATGGGACAGAGAGCTGCTTTGGTTTGAAGCTGCAGGCTCTGCCTGGTTAGGCCAGCACCAGAGCTTTCAACCAGCTGAATTCCGTGAGGGTGGAGACACTCTGCCCTTTGCAGCACCACAACCCGTGGGGATTGGCACAGTACCTGAGTTCACTCAGAACATGCAGCAGGCATAAACGGAGGACAGAGACTTGGTGACAGCTATACCCAAGGGACAGGGCAAGCACACCATCCCCATGGGACCCTGGATATGAGGCTGGGACTGGATGGGACCTCGACCACTGAGCACTGGCTGAGGCTAAGAGACCCCAGAGATTTCCTCTCCCTGCCCAGCTT